>NC_141084.1:24880674-25480674 GCF_041138505.1 Cibotium barometz
ACACAATCTTTCTGCTTAAAATTTTTTAAATTACTACTGTAAAGGCTTTGATCCGTGTGCTAAATATATTCACACACAAAATACCCTTCAGGTGTGTGTTGTGTGTAGTTACTAGTATATGTATATACACATACATACATGTGTGTGTGTGTGTGTGTGTGTGTGTGTGTATAGAGAGAGAGAGAGAGAGAGAGAGAGAGATCAAAAGTTATGTCCAGTGGGGGTGAAGGCTGAGAAGGGCTTCTCACTAAGTGTATTCATTTGAAAAAAAAACCTTTTTTAATACATGGAGTCTCCTTCTACACACACACACACACACACGATATATATATATATATATATATATCTATAATATATATATATATGTATGTATGTATGTATGTATGTATATGTATATGTATATGTATATGTGTGTATGTATGTGTGTGTGTGTGTGTGTGTGTGTGTGTGTGTGTACATATGTGTATGTGTGTGTGTGGGGTTGTTTTTTGGGGGCATGCATGCACACACACGTGCGAGCCTACACACACACACACACAACACGTAGCCAGTCGAAAATGGCATGGTAGTTTAAAGGAGAAATAAAAATAAAGAGCTAAAAGGCTTGAGTTGGTAGATACATTGTTTATTTAGACGGCTTTGGCATTGTTAAGCATTTTCTCATCATAAACATTTATGCCATCATTTTTTAACTTCAGCAATTGGTGATTCAAATACAACAAATTTCATATTCAAGTTTTATTGGAAATGTGTTTCCCCATTAGTTTTGAGATATAGTGGCCAAGCTTTGAAAACTAGTCATAAAATTATGTCAAGACTTCTTATGATTAGCTTCATTCTTATGGATGTCTAATGAAGTCATAAAATAGGAAAAGTGTGGAGTAATAGAGGAGCCAAAACAAAGTGCATCAAAGCACAAGCCACTTTTGCTAGCTTGTCCATCACGTCCTCACTCCGTTGTTGTCACCAACGAAACACTGCTTTGCTAAGGGGATGAAGGTAAAGCTTCCTTTGCCTAGATGGAGGCAATAAGATTTGATGCCTAGGGACTACACGACGGCGGGGACAGCACACACGGCACGCACATATGCACCTTCCCCAAAAAAAGGAAAGGAGAGTGCGTATAATATGGATAAAAAGGAGCCCAAGAAAGAATAACCTTATAATAAAGTAGAAAGCACGCCATGCAATATGTATGAAAGGAATGTTAGCCTCCTTGGTGGTTTTAGTGTCTTATCCTTATTATTTAACCCTAATTTCTCCTTGCAAACTTTATAAAAAGTGTAGAACCCATAAATATGTGACATTAATTGACTAAGTAGTGCCTCCAAACATGAGTGGGTCATGTGGCAATTGTAAAGCAACCTTGTTAACTAGTTCAAGTGGATTGTACTCTTGATAGAAAGATATTGTTTGGGATGGTATAATAAAACCATAGCATAGTGACAAAAAAAGAATAAAAATGAGAAAGATTCAAGTGGATATAGATTCTAACTTTATTATACTATATACTTGATAGTCTCATTTTTTTCCTTTGAGCTTACAATCCAACTCATACTCCATCCACTTGTCCTAGAAATTCTCACGTGTGAGTGTGCATGTACATGTGTGATGTGTGTTTTGTGTGCATGTGTGTGTATGTGTATGTGTGTGCATGGTTTGTGTGTGTGTGTGTGTGTGTGCATGCACGTGCATGTGTGTGCATATGTGCACGGTGTGTGCATATGCATGCATACGTGCGTGTATGCATGGTTTGTGTGTGTGTTTACATAGCATTGTTGTACCCTTATCTTATGGGGGATGAATTTTTTATGGTTGTCCCTTTCCCACATAGAAAATTGGAACGTGAAGGTGACATAGTTGTAAACCAATTGTTTGGATTATTTTGAGTGGTTTGAACGTGTTACGTATTGTTACATTAAAGTAAGGCTAATAGCCCACATCAAAATATATTGCAAACTCCTAGAAATTAAGCTCCATCATTGGTTAATGACTACACACATATTTTACTAGCAAACAAAAGGCATTTCTGACATGCCACCTCATGTTTAAAACATGGATAGGTCATGAATGAAACTTGTTGGGCATTTGATGGCCAATTTGGACCTGCAAAAGGTGGCTTTACCCAACCAACAGAACGTTTGCACAAACACTTTTCTCAACATCTAGTGGAGGCCCCAACTTCACTTTTAGGGATGCCTCCACTTATGAGCACAGGTTGTACCTATTCTATACCCACAAGTGGAGGGATCTTTGCTTGTCATGTGAAAACAAGACTTTCCAAGGGTCAACTCCATAGGCAACAATGTTAGGGAGGCTACATGTGTGTAACGAGCATGTGATCTTGGGTACTAAAGCATGTGATCTTGGATACTAAAGCATGTGATCTTAGGTTTACTAGGCGAGGGAGTGAGAGGAGCCAAGCTGTGATTGGTAAAGTGTTTGGGAGTGAGTGGAGTGGATAGGTGCCACTTAGGAGAGATGGGTAACGGAATTCAAGTTGCCTTGTTGGCTTTGTTTGGAACCCGGGTTATCATCTTAAGAGCCAATGGGCTACACCAACTTGACCCAACACAAGTGCCTAAGTTTGAGACACTCTTGAAGAGGGGAAAAGGCAAAGACTCCCAGGACATGTATAGGTGTGTAAAGTTGGGAACCCTTGGAAGTGCTTTTGTGTGTAGATAAGAACCCTTGGAAGTGCTTTTGTGTGTAGATAAGAAGCAAAATCTAGACTTGTGGTGGAGAATGCCTTTACACCACGTGAAGGGTGGGGCGTGGATGTAAAAGAGCCTTGTATAAATGAAAAATTTTCCAACATTTTTAAATAAAATCCAAAAAGTGCCATTTACCTTATCATCACCATTTGCAACCCCTGCGATTTCTGTGTGTCTCTGCATTCTCTTTTTATTCGCACTCAAAGAGAAAGCTGCATCGTCATAGCTTGATTTCTTCTGCTTTCAATCACAGCTCCATTCTGCACCTTGTTCAAGAACAGGATTTGCTCACAGACAAAAGGGAGAAAGCTGTAGAACGGGGCCTTGATCAGGGTTGAGCTGTGGTGATTTCCCTTCACAGATTGCAGAGGGATTTCTCTGTGTTTTTGGCCCTTTTCTTGTTGCTCTGCAGATACAGAGACTGTTATGGGCAAGAAGGAAGATAAAGCAAGTGGAGCCTTGGAGATTTTCTTCCACAACTTCTATGGGGGTTTTCTGTGTTTTGGGCTCTTTTCTTTTCTCCCTGCAGATGTTCACAGAGGCAGATACTGTTGTGTGCGTGAAGGACGCTGAAGCGCTTGCACAATCTTATCCTACCATCAAGCTTTTTGGAATCACATCCCCGTGATCTCAACCATTATCATGAAGCTCTACTCTGAAGGAAGACCTCTCTGTTAAACAGGTATTTCTTTTTCACCAATTTATCATAATTAAACTCCCGGACAACATCCCACTCAATTGAGTTCAGAATAATTAAAAAATAGCATGACTATCAATGGGTAAACGCTTGAAATACATCCATGGGGAGCCTTTGTTCTGCAGGTTAGCCGGATTGGAGCCTCTTTCTGAGGAAGAAGAGAAGATGGTTCTCGCCTCAGACGAGTTAGGAAGCTCTTCAGGAAGCAACGAGGGTTATGAGGACAGGAAGCCCGACCAGGGGGGGACTATGGGTTCTCAAAGCGATGGCAAGGCAGGATTAGCAGCTCCAAAACTCGAAATGGCCGACACACATGCGTCACATGACAAGAGGCTCAAGAAGAAGCCCAAGGAACCCCTTCCTTGCCCTCGTTGTGAGAGCCTGGACACCAAGTTCTGTTACTTCAACAATTATAATGTGAACCAGCCTCGGCATTTCTGCAGAAAATGTCAGAGGTATTGGACCACAGGAGGCTTGCTCCGGAATGTGCCTGTTGGTGCTGGTCGCCGGAAGAGTAAGCATACCGCTTCACATCAAAAGCATGTGATAATACCTGACATGGAAACAGTCCGAAGCAATGCTGGTAATGTGATCCATGGCAGAATCACAGGGAATGATTTGAAGGTGGTACCTTCACAGCCACTGTGCCATTTTCTTCCTCCAGAAGTAAGCTCATTTACAGCCATGGAAAGTCCATCATCATCAGGTACCATGCTCAGTTTTGGTCACCAGAGCGCTGCAACCTCTTTATCCACGCAGAGAGGTGCAACCATTGAGCATCAGGGAAGTTCCAATGGGTGGTCTGCATTGCCTGCTTATGGAGACATCACAGCGAACGGTGAGAGAAATTTGTCAGTTGGTCACAAGAAAGGCACCATTCCTCCAAGTAAGAGATGTCATGAAACATCATCGGCACCAGCAAAGTCCCAGCCCGTGGACAGATCAACTGAGGGGTTTTCTGTTACTAAACATTGGTCTCAGAAGAAAGATGTTAATGCTACAGTATCTGAAGTAGCTAACGAGCCCAATGCAGAAGGTGATGCTCATGCAGTGCAGGTGACAGGAGCGGGTCCTTATCCACATAGTGGACCTTGGCATTACTTTAATCATCCCGCCATTACAGCAAATTCTGCAGTTAGTTTACTCCCACCAAATTGCTGGGCATGGAGTGGGGCCCCAGGTGGCATGTGGGGCAGTTTCCCGTGGCCCTTCATTCCCCCCTCAATGTGGGGTCCACCACTCTTGGATTGGACCAGTGCTTGGAGTATGCCATGGGGTCCAGCAGCGGTGGCGGCTGTGGCGGCAGGAACAACAACACCAACTTCAAGTACAACACGGAAGCATCATCTCGAAAGCTCACAAGTTGGCTCTGGAGCTGAGGGATGCCTCTGGGTTCCAAAGACATTGAGAATTGATGACCCGGTTGAAGCAGCGCGCAGCTCCATATGGACAACATTGGGGTTGGGAGATGGGCCTGGGTCATTAGCTGTGGGGGAAGGCGTTACCAAGGCTTTTCAGTGCAAGACAGAAACCAAGGATGGAGATAAATTAATAACCCAATCACGGTTTTCAAATCCAGCAGCGATGTCAAGGTCCATGGCTTTTAATGAGAATAATTAGCCTTCTAAAATGCATCAAATCTGGAAAAGGAAGAAATTGTGCCACGCCATAGATGGAATGGGATGAAAGCAAGGTTTTCTTTTCCAGATTGCAGGTTGTTTCCTGTCACATGTTCACAACATATTAGCAGCTATTTGACTAAATTATTGTGCATGTTGCTGTAAAAATACAAAATCTTCAACATATTAGCAGCTATTTGACTAAATTATTGTGCATGTTGCTGTAAAAATTCAAAATCTTATGTGTTGAGCTCTTGAGTAAATCATGAGAGTTTGTTTATAGCAAAATGTGAAAACATTGGCCTCCTTGTACACCAGGTAAAGCCAATGTCCGGTATGGTATCCAACTCTGTTCATTGCATCTGAACTAAGTTTGATGTGTATCATAATACTTGTCAGACAAGGAATTTGTAGGTTTGAACATCCTAAGTACTTGCAATCTAGGGCTTAGAACCTTAATTTTTGAGAAGTTTGTTTGTTTTGCCCCTTGCAATGCCAATGGTGTTAGGAGCGTTATCTTTGCTGCGTGCGAGATGTTTGTGAGTTTTCCTTCTCATTGGCAATCCTGTCATCTCAATGCCCTTCATACTTTAATATGTGGAGCACAAAGAAATATCATTTTTTTTTAAAACTTCATCTAGGATATTATGGGATCCACCAAACTAGTCACCAAGATAAATATCCACTATAACACAACTCTAAACAGAACCAGTCAAGCTGAACTTGAAATAGAGTAAAGCACTCCTAGAATGGAGGTAGTATTTTCCATGCGTTTTACATCTCATCAAGTTTTACGCCTTAATAATTTAAGTTCAAAATGGAAAGTAAGAAGAATCCTCTCTCTCTCTCTCTCTCTCTCTCTCTCTCAAATGGTAAGAAAATTATGTCTTTTCTTTACCAAAATTGTTACAGACACTAGTTGTAAGCAAAGCTAGTTTAGATTCAAGAAGCTAGTTAGCCGCATCAGCTTAGGGTATTAAGTGGGTGGGTGAGTGGATGCAAGTGGGTAGGTGTGGTGGTGGTGGTTTTTTTTAATACATTTTTCCTTAAGGTATGCTATGAATGATGATGCTTACAAACTTTCTTAGTGTACTTATATGATGTCACCGTATCTAATGATGACATAAGAAGAATAATAGCTCACTCAAGGCTTCAAATCCAAAGCCTGATTCATCTCGTGCCACATGTCAACATATAAAAAGGTTAGTAGAAAAAATTGAATGGGAATTGCTCACACTTGCTTTTCTAAGTATATCTCTAAGAATGGGGGCGAATTGAAAATAAGCCAACAATTGATTTTAGAATCATTTAGCTGTAATTATTAATTGTAACTTGAGATGCCACTAGGATAGATTCGAACCCAATACCTCCTCTTTCGTAATACATTTTTTTTGTAATTTCTTAATTTGGTTGGTAGAGGGGAAAAAATATGGGTGAACTTCAAATGGGCTAGTTTCAACAAATCTTACATGAAGAATATTGTAATGTACAATTTTATTTATTTATTGTTGGCAACTTTAAGAGTTTGGTAGAGGTTAAAAAATATGGCTGAGCTTCAAATGAGCTAGTTTCCACGTATCTTGCATTAAGGATGTTGTAATGAGCTCCTTGTTAGTCGATTGATTGGCACAACTCACTTGTTCCTTTTGAATTACAAGGAGTGTGTGCCTTCCTGATGATTTGTGACCACCTTCCATGTACACTAAGGGCTGTTTTGTTGCTTCTCATATCCTTGAGGGTCCTTTCATAAGTTCCTTTTCCAAGAGCCCCAAGCACCTTACATAAAAGAAAGGGAGGAGTTGAAGAGACTTGGTGCAAGAAAAATGCCATGCTGTGGTATAAATAACCAAACAGAATATAAATACATATAAAAGGTCAAAGGAACTCAAACAGATGCGGCACACTATATAAAACAGATGAAACATCAAGCATTTAATGCCTTCGTGAGTACTCTTTTTTTTTGGGGGGATGTATGTGCAAATTTTTCTTACAGAAAGAGAATGTATCAAATACTCTCTCTCTCTCTCTCTCTCTCTCTCTCACACACACACACACACACACACACACACACACACACACACACACACAAAATACAAATCTTTTTCTTCATGCTTTTAAATAACAATCCACTTCTGTGATGTTCATGTCCACATTGCACTTTTCGGTGGTCATGGCCTCATAACATCTAAGCATCAAGGATGTTTGCTCACTATACGTGTCCTATTCAGGAGTATGAAACTGACCATTTTAATTTGAATAAACAGCAAAACCAATAGTGAAATTCTGAATGATGAAGTGAGTACACCAAATGAGTGAATTTGCAAGGGTTTTGGCCTCAATCAACCGTGTACATTTGGGGATGAGAAAGATGCTTAGAATGTGATGTGAGGACAGCTTTGGAATGAGCTTCGACAAAGTCATGTTTGTTTTTGTGTGGCTTCTTTGTCTTGTCAATAGGGTTGCTTTGTGCAAGTTGAGTTGGATATAGGATGCTATTTCAGGAGGAATTATACTAATAACTAATGTTGCCAACTACTAGATTCCAAGAGAGAGAGAGAGAGAGAGAGAGAGAGAGAGAGAGAGAGCTGAAAGAGAGGGTCTATAGGCATGTGGCTAATTTCTTGCTCCGATGAGCAACATAAAAGCTCGTGCCATGTGCACCTTCACCCTTTGCCCAGGCATGTGGTCATGCACAAGTTTAAAAAGTGCAACTGGATGGAGGTGTTAGAAACGAATCTTTTGACAACTGATAGGGAGATATTCCTTCAATGTTTTACACAGAATCATATGTAGCAAAGACGGGGGAAAGTGTGTGTGAGCACATGCATGCACTGTTGAACAAAATAACATATAACATTTGTAACATAACACATTGCATATGAAATATCTCAAAATGACACTGACACATGACAAAAAAACTATTATTCAACTTAAATTACATAATTACATGATTATGCAAACAGTCAAAGTACTTCAAGCCTATCATAAAGAGATTCTTCCAATATGCACAATTATAAACCTGAAGTGCTCAAAGGCTGCCTTGCATGGAACCAGTTCCGAAACATAGCTCTTAACCTAACCCTTGATTAACCTAACTACATAAGCTTCCTTGCACACAGTTTCTTGAAGTATAAATGTATCCTTGAATCCAAGACAAATTTGACTATCTTGCACCCAAAAGCCACTTTCAGAATCCCCTTTTTATACTCTTGCTAGGGTAGGAACAAGCTTGTGGATAAATTGACGAGTTGAGCACATGTCAGTGAGTCGAACCAGTGAAACCATGCATTCTCTCATCACACTCACCGCTTTTATTAGCCCCAGCTATTTCCACCCTGTTCAAGTACTCACTCTTAGCACCCATTTGCAAGCTAACTAGTTACATACACAGGGGATTAGCAATTCGCTTTGATGAGGAAGTCTCTTTGGTGACAAATCCTTACCATTCAAATACCCGTTGGTGCATTCATACTCATTTACGACGGCCAAAGAAGCACCAGGGTGGCATTATTATATCACCACACAAACTCTAAACCCTTCACCCTGAACTCGAATCTTGATCCCTCTTGACTAAACAATACACCACCCAGAGAAGCAACCATGAGTATAGCATTATATCACTACACAAGACATGATGATGCATTAAGAGGTAATTAAAATAGAAAACTGTTTCTATAAAATCTTCACCTCTAGGCTATCAAAAGTCATATGCCAGAAGGGGCAAAGAACAAAAAAGTTGAAAGTTAGCAACCCTCAAATAGTGGACAAACCAGGGGGATGAGTGACCTCGCTTTCAACCGATATCTGCATGTGTGACACTGTACACAAGCTGGTGTGCCACAGATTGGCTATTTAACCCAATTGCATGGTAAATGGCACAGGAGTTTTGGAACATGATCTGGCAAACAATGGCTGTAATACCAAAAAACCACACAAGGTCAAGGGCAAACCAGCAAGAGGAAGGGGTGGTGGGGAGGGAGGGGGATGGAGGGAAAGGCATATCAAAAGAAAAATTAGTTCATAATGCTTCAATGTGTATTTTCACAAGCATTTTCAGAGCTTTGCTGGGGTCTAGAATTAATCTTCACCTCATCTATTTTGAACTCTGATTCAAACACTCTCTGCTGTTCTTCTGGCCTAGCATTGCTGGCAGATGACTGGCTTGCTGAGCCAACTGTGTCCTCCTGTTTTTTGGCTGCCCCACTGTGCTGCTCCCTCCCGACTTCCTGGAAGGCTTCAGAGCAATGTTCAACCAGGATCCTGTCATCCCGCCCTGTGGGCCACTCACCAGCTTCACAATCTAACTGAACAACTTCCATCTGCACGACGTTGCCATCTTGTCGTGCCTGCATCTCTGCAACAGCACTTAACTCTATATTAGCCTCTACAACAGGAGCGCCTAGACCTATATTACAATTTACAACCACAGCAGATGGCATCTGATCAGCCACCATATCGGCATTTATGGCCATATCTTCAACTCCACACAACAGTGTCCTACCATAACCACCCTGCTTGAAAGAAACTTCTGCTACACCTTGATTGCCTCTTGGATTTATTTCTACTCCCGGTCCCATGGAGAACTCAGCATACATAAAACTCAATCCCTGATTGTCCTGTACTTGTTCTGTTTCTTCTTGCAAAGTATCCTCCATCAACCTTGAAGCTCTAATTAAGCTTTCATTACCACTAGAAAGAGCACCATCAAAGCCATTGGAGCTGCATAATTGATCTCCAAAGGCCTCAAGTCGTCCCACCCTTACCGTGTCTAAGTCCACTCCTAGGCTTGGCACCTTGATCAAAGAAGAGTCAACAGGTAGAAGGAAAGAACCAAAAACTGACTTCTGAACACGAGTATCTTGTGCAGGCCGATGGTAGATTGCCAATGCATCCTGCAAGCGTATGGACATCAACACCAGTATCAAACATTAACAGTGACAAGCTGACACCACAGTGCAGACCAGGTGCTAGATCACTTATGAAAGACAGAATCAAACCTTAAATGCATTATTTGATAACTGTGGTAGCAGGTCAGCATCAGGGCCTGGAGTAGAGAGAAGTTCCTGTGCTTCAGAATCAACCTGCAGGCAAATGTTTTGTCCAAAGTCAGTTGGAAACTTGAAAAGCCAAAACATGATAACGGCAGCCATGAAACCCTCACCTCAAATTCTACATCATCCTCCATAGGTTCATGGGAACCATCACTCTGGTTAAGGACCGACATCTCTCTTATCTTCACTTGTGATGCAGGAAGCAGACTTAAGTACTGTTTGTACAGGTCATTGCCGGCCAGTTTGGCTGACACATCAAGGTTCAGCAGAATCCTAGTCAGCCTAGCCCTGGATCGTACAGACGACTTCGATTCAACCTGCAGCACTTCTCTCATCAAGACATCAACAGGATCTGCAGGAGAGGCCTTCTGTGGATGTGTTGTATCTGGTGTTTCTTGCAGAGGGACTTCAATCTTTTGATCATTGTCTTTGTAAAAAGTTGAAGCTTCCCCTACAATGCTGCCTTGACATGAAACGTCTCTCTGGAGACGAGGGGGGTTCAAACCTGAGCTGACATCCCCTGTTTGACCTTGCCATGGATCTCCACTGGTCATTCCTTTACCACCTCGATCCCACTCTGGATAACCAAACCTGTGTCTTTCATCAATGTAGTGTCCGTGCCCTTCCCATGTCTCATCAGGTTCTGCAGGCCTCTGCCAGCCCATTACAGGTCCATGATAAGGTCCATGGGGATGATACCTAGTACCACCACCAAAACCCATGTCAGCAGAGGGCATAGCACTCCCAGGCCCATATAAGGGTGGAACAGGAAACTGCTGAGCCATCCCAATAAAACCTGCAGGGGGGTGTCCTCCAATGTGAGAAAAAGGAGAGAACATGTTACCAGGACCCAGTCCTGGATTTTGGATATTCCAATTTTCAATGCCCATGCCCAGGCCCATGCTCACAGCCACACCCTTCCACATTTCACCTGGTCCACCCATCTCAGTTTTTTTAAAAGCACCCCCAGACTTTCTATCATATCGTCCACTTTCCCTTGAACCTTGACCTTCATCAAAACTGCTGCCGTGGGCACCTATAACAGCAGGGTTGTCAATTCCTGGTCTAAATGGAGGTGGAGGGGGAAGTAGACGTGCTTGCACCTGTGGCCTGACCATAGGTCCGCCCATGGGTGCTCTGATCATTTGTGAGCCTTGGTGTAGCCACTCTTTCCTCTCCCGAGGTCCTCCATCCACACGCCGGGATTTCGGAGGTCCTCCACCTGGCGTAAATCTACGATGTTCTCGCTCAGGTACATAACCATCCTCATGACCTCTCATCAAACCCCTTGAATACTCTTCTTTTCCAGAATCTGGTGGTAAAGAGGGAAAGGCATCCCAATTTTTATCTGGGCTCAAAGACCAGCCTCTTCCATCATCCGAATCTCGATTTGTACCTCTGGGATCCCAACTCTTCACCTCTTCTTCTAAACCAGAATGCTGCTTTACTCGATCTGTTTGTTCAATGATGTGCCGGATTCTTTCCCTTGCCCGCTGAGTTCCACTGGTGCTACTTACACTTATGCTTGTCTCAAACTTAAGCCTGCGTGCTGGCTTTTCAGAGGATGGGGTTAAGTTTCCATCTGGAAGAGAAGGCGATGGTGATCGTGGTGGGGCATCATATAGAGAGATTCTGTCTTCACGATTGCAGTGCAGCACTTTGTTATCATCAAGTGGAAGATCATTCTCTGCTTCAGCTTGTTTACCCCTGGACCTGACATAAAGGATCAATCACAAGAAAAAGCATTAAAAAGGTTGCCCAAATCTGATCACAGCCTACCTACTTTATCACATATAATATACAGCATGATATTAGCCATAAATTCACATAACAAAAATTAGCATGGTTGAAGACCAAGCCATCGAGCATGCAGTGGAACCAAAAACCTCATGAGATAAAAAGAAGTGCATGGAATGAAGTTATGAACCTGCTCCTGACAGCACAAACAACTTGTGTGCTCAATTTGCTCTGTTGTGATCTACAAGACCAACAGCTTGTGCGCTCAATTTGCTCTGTTTCTCATCTACAACACAACAACTTTTCTTTCCTAGGCATGTCATGCTATGTTGGAATGTTCTCATGCACACTGCAGAATCTTGTGCTTTTGAGTACAAATATTTACTCCCAAAGCTGCACTGATTTGGGCATTCCATAGTGCTTAAGCACCTATGACATAAAAATTGTGACCATGTGCTCAACTTTTATGGTTTTTCTAACAGGCAAGAAGTGAGCTTGCTTGCTAAACCTATTGACATTGCATCATTGCCATATTGAGTACGAGGAAAATCCATGATAAAAACCATGGCAATGCTTTCTCGTGGCTGGTTTGGAACTAGCAAACGCTGAAGCAAACCAAGAGCCTTTTGCCTATATGCACGTACATAAGCTTCTATGTCTCTTCTCATGCCTGGCGAAAAGAAGTACCTCTCAATCATTTGAGCGGTAGGCAAAATTTCTCTCTGTCCTGCATAGGGTCTTGATTCAAAATTCAGCTCCCAATAAGTAGTGTTTCCACATCATCACGTACAAAAACCAAGTACTATGAAACACCCTTTTTCATTGCTTAAATGATTTTTACATGAGATACAACGGGGATAATATCACATGATTCACTACGAGCAGCCAATCTATTTTTAAAAAATTGTGGGGGATAGAGATTCCAAGATGACAAGTCTCTTTTGGAGAGCTCTTTGTTGTTGGGGATGCAATCCACACTTCTAGAGAGAAGCAGCTCACGTGGTAAGATTGGGTTTGAATCTTGGCAAGTTGAGATTTCTAAAAATTGGATAACCGGAGGTCACCTAACACCTTAAGGTTTTGGGGTCTGGAGGACTAGACCAATTTGTGGAACACCTCACTTAAGCACGCTTGCGCAGGAACACAATTGGCATGGGTGACCTCCCGGGAAGTGGGAGGATCCATGTTTTCAACATGGTATCAGAGCCGAGGCTGTGATGTTGGAAGCTAAGACCTCAACCAAAGTGTGGCTTGAGGGGGGGTGTTGGGTATGCAATCCACACTTCTAGAGAGAACCAACTCACGATGTGAGATTGGGTTTGAATCTTGGCAAGTTGAGGTTTCTACAAATTGGATAACCGGAGGTCACCTAACATCTTAAGGTTTTGGGGTTTGGATGGCTAGACCAATTTGTGGAACACCTCAGTTAATCACGCTTGCGGAGGAACACAACTGGGATGGGTGACCTCCCGGGAAGTGGGAGGATCCATGTTTTCAACATTTTTTACACTATGGGCATTAAGTGAATTTTTCATCAGCTTATCATTCTCAATCCGCGGATGGACAAAGTGAAGTTACAAATTTAACCGTGTTAGATTTGCTTAATAGCCGATCAGAAAAGTTCTTGGGAGAAGTATTTGCCACTCCTCGAATTTGCATACAACACAGTGCATGCTTCTACAGAAACGGTCCCATTATATGACAAAGTGGTATTGCCACCCATTCTTCACACAAAGGATGATATTTTTGCCGTTGAAGAATATATTAGGGACTTGGAAATAGTCCATGCACAAACAACCATTGAGCGTTCTCAAGAGAAGCATAAGAGGGCTGCGATAAGCATAGAAGGCGATTAGACATCAAAGAAAATGATTGGGTATTGTTGAAATTTAAGAAAGCTAGACTTCAAAAGAGGCCTGGAAAAGAGGAGATGTCTCCCAAGCTCTCTACTAGGCATTATGGACCGTTTAAGGTCGTTGAAAAGATAAACCAGTTGGCTTTGCACAAATATGTGGGCCCAAGGCTTAAAGAGCAGTTGTGTTTTCATGCTCTGTCTCGTATGTTTGAAGTGTTGGTCTATTGTTCTGGGTCCCTGATTTCGGTGACAATGGTATCAGAGCATAGGCTTTCTCGGAAGCAAGTGGCTTTCTTCGAACAATGAGAAAGAGAAAAGATCAGAAATGGGAACTACATTGATCAACAGTTTTGCCATTGAGCTTGTGGAAGCAATCATGAGCAGTAGACAGCTTGGTCTAAGGATTTATGGATTCACACATTTTATCCTCGAAGTATGGAGTTGGTTTTGTGTGCCTGTGTTCAACACTCTTTCCATATGGATTATAAATTAAGTTTACGAGCAAACTACATGGAGCTATCTCTCAAGATATCTTGTGTATACTGAGGAGATATTTCTTTTGGCTTCATGTTAAACCTGGCAAAGAAAAGCTAAGTATACTTTGAGTTTTGCAAAGTTGCTGCTTTTTGCAATTTATTGAAAGAGTTTTTGGACACTTAACCCTTGTATACCAATACAAGGAGAATTGTATGTTGTTTGCCTTGAACTGTTTCAGGTAAACATAATGGTTGAAGAGCTTGGTTTATATGGTTTTCATATAAACCAAGTATACTTTGAAAACATACTACATGTACTCCCCCTCTCAATCTTTACGAAGGGTTTGCACTTTGCAACCTATTTCATTTTCAGCTCTTGCAACATAATGCTAGAAGCACCCCCTAGTAAGCCCCCTTCACATGATCACTCCCACATATGTATAATCCTACAATTCCAAGTTCAATGTAGCTATGATCCTTCTCTTTATGATGCATACAAGTCGGTGGAAGATACACATCAATGGTATTTTGATAGTGGTGCTAGCAATCATATTACACCACAACGCCACTTGTATACATCATTGGGAGATGCACCCGAGGAAAAAGAATTGTTACATGTGTCAACAACTCCTCTTATCGAGTCAAAGGAGTTGGGAAGATTGTGTTCACTGCTGCCAATGGTGGGACAATCACGCTCTCCAAAGAATCTCCTGTCAGTTTCAGCCATTGCTGGGGTCCAGCCTAGCTGTTCGCTTTGTTGATGACATATGTATTGTACATGATTGTAGTGATGGAGATCTTATGGTTGCCTCAAGTACTTTTCGTCATGGTCTTTACAGGTTTGATGTATATGAGAGAGCTACACATGATGCACTTGCAGTTGCTACCATATTTAGCATGACAAATGCTCAGCTATGGCATGCTTGGTTTGGACATCTGAACTTTGGTAGTCTGCTTCGCCTTCAAAGTCATGATATGGTTTCCGCTTTGCCTCCACTTGCAACACCCATCAAACATGTATGTGAGGGTTGCATATTGGGCAAAATGCATCAGACACACCATTCCCCAAAGATGGTCCAGTGAGGGTTGTTTGAAAATTACAACTTGTACATAGTGTGTTGCATGCGCGGAAGCCTTGCTGTGTTGATCCACATCCCTAAGCTTGATTAAGAACAAGATGCTGATATAAACATGATTAAGATAGAGGAGAGAGAAGAAGAAAGAGATTGGTGTCAAGTTTTTCTTTGTATTTTATATGGTACAAAAAGGTGGCTTAAATACTTGTACATGCTTGGGCCCTTTGGTCAGCCTCAAAGGGGTGGCCTTTTGGCCCCTTTCTACATGCCTTCTACTTAATGCTACTTCTACTAATGATGAATGACTTGATTATTGCTGAATTATGCCTTTTTCTTATATATATGTGTGAAGGTTGCAGTCGGCCAACTGTAGAGGCAGTTGGCCTATTCTGTGGACAAATTATCATAAAAAATCCCCTTTATTGGCTGCACTTTTCTCCCTTGTTGCCCACACAAACTGGTCTTTCTCCTGGTTGCTGCCGCTTGCCGCTTGGGACCTGCTACTATAGGCTGACCCATGTCTATAGGCTGGCGACAGGGTCCCGAACACTCCTTTGATGCTTGCTGCTGATGGTACTTTATGCTACCATTGATGACTTAAATGCTAACTTAACTGATGATTAACTAGGAATCAATGCTATTCATGTAGAGGTTTAGCCATGGCACGGGGATGCACGTGACATTCCCTTGTGCTAAACTTGATGACAGGGTGGACACTATCATCCTCCCTCCTTGGACTACGGACTTTGAACTGCTACTGACTTTTACCTTCTACTTTACCTGACTACTTTAAGGAGAAGAGAGAGATTGGTGTTAGGGTTTTCTTTGTGTTTTATATGGTACAAAAAGGTGGCTTAAATGCTTGTACATGCTTGGGCTCTTTGGTCAGCCCCCAAAGGGGTGCCCCTTTCTACATGACTTTCTACTTAATGCTACTTCTACTAATGACGAATGACTTGCTTATTGCTGAATTATGCCTTTTTCTTATATATACCTAGATGAATCCAAGAACATGCCCAAATTCACCTTTTCGGAACGTGCATGTTATATACTCATGGTACTATCAACTCCATTATGCATAGTATGGACTAGATACTACGACATCCCCACTAACGTCATCACTGCCCAATAGTGGGTGTAGAACTCTGTATCAAGATATGCTCTCACACACGCACTCCACAAACACACACACACACACACACACACACACACACACACACACATAAGAGCATATATTCACACAAAGCCCTTCGTATTGAGTTTCTGTCAAACCTCTGGAGATGCAGGGCAGACTCAGCCATAATGAAGCCTAGCACTAAGGGAAGTAGCAAATAGAAAGAATTAGTACAGCAAATAAGTAGTTGATAGGGCAAATGCACCGCTAAAGATAGAAAGAATAAGCACAATATCAACTGGCCGCAACTCGAACGAAAACTTCACAATGTGAAATCTGCATGTCCGCTAATACGGCTGTATTAATACCTAGATGAATCTAGGAACATGCCCAAATTCACCTTTTAGGAACGTGTAGATGCAATCGGCCAACTGTAGAGGCAGTATTCTGTGGACAAATTATCATTAAAAATCCCCTTTGTTGGCTGTGCTTTTCTCCCTTGCTGCCCACACAAACTGGTCTAGTTGCTGTCGCTTGCTACCTGGGACCCGCTACTACCTGCCGACCCATGTCTATAGGCTGCCGACAGGGCCCGAAACCCTCCTTGATGCTGGTGATGATGCTAATGATGCTGCTGTGGATGATGTTGATGCTAAGGATGATGATGATGAAGTTGATGATGTGCTGCTCCTGATGCTACTAATGCTAATGGTACTTTATGCTACCACTAAAGACTTAAATGCTAACTTAACTGATGATTAACCAAGGATTAATGATGTTCATGCAAAGGTTTAGCCATGGCACGGTCGTGCACGTGACATAGTGATATATGTGGTCTGATGATGACACCATCTATTGGAGGATGCCTCTGTTTTTCTACATTCATTGATGACCTTTCTAGATTCAGCTAGGTCTATGCTATGAAGCAAAAGTCAGGTATTTATCTGTTTTCAGGCACTTTCAGCATGTTAGGGTGCATAGTGTACAGATAGAGGGGGAGAGTACATGTCCAAAGAATTTAATGCATACTTGTCTGAGAGGGGCATTTAGCACCAACGTACCATGATGTAATGACCTGGCTTGCGGCAATAATTGCATTTTCCCATCTTCTTGGGCCTCTCACTATCCCCTTTGTCTGCATCTTTGCCAGAAGAGGTGGTTGATCCACCTTTTGGCTTATAGCCACTGGCACCAGATGCTTTTCTTGTCTTTGCCATAGGCAACAAAAGCCTAATCTCCCGTCCTCATGCTAGACCTGTTCACTCTAGATTGCACCTCTTGCAGAAGTAAGGACACTAACTCATCAAAAGAGAACGTGTTGGGATTGCCCTCCATAAGCAACCCGAGTGTCGTGGAAAAACCTTGATATGATTCAGGTAATGCGTTGATTATGGACTAGACCAGAGAAAGATCTAGTATGTTAATGTTTGCAAGCTTCTCTCACCTTTATTAGATACTCATCCATAGACTCATTCTCATTCATATTTAACATGTCCAATTGCTTCTTCAAGTAGGTAACACATGCCTTGGTGTGCACCTGATAAAGTGCATCCCATGCTAACTTAGCAGTGGCACATAGGCGGATAAGAGGAATGATGCTCCTCTTCACTGAGGGGGCAATGAGTGCATGGGCTTGTGCATCCGTGGCATCCCACCGTCGCTGATCCACAATAGGAGGTGTGGGTGCCTGAACCACAGACAATCCAAAAGTAGTTGTGCTACCTGTAGCAGTAGGAGAAGCAAGCTAGCTGTTGCCCAACTTGCGAGAGAGGACGGGCCTCTTCACCAAAAATCATAGCCCATAGACCTTTGGCATCTCGCAGGTGCCTCATCATGTATGCCCACAATGGGTAATTTGTCCCATCCAATTTGTCCTCGGCAGTAAGCATGCAAAATACATCATTGCCCCATGCTTTGCAAAGCCAATGTCCATTGAATGCAAACTTGGATGGTTGCTAGGTGGCCCACTGATGGCTGAAACCAGCAAAAGTAAGAAAAATGCAAGTGTAGGGATAGAGCTTATGTGTCAATTGTCGATTTTGGAGGCGTCTAAGGTCAATTTTGCAAAAACCCCCAAATCTGTGTGTGCGTAGTAACTTTAATTGCCCAATTTTGTTCAAAAATCATGAAATCCCCCATTTGTGTTGAAACCCTAATCTGTGTGCTACAGAAATGCTTCAGCAAGTACAAGCAGGTATTGCAAGTACACGTGTATAAGCACGTACAGTCAGATGCATGTGCAGCTGTAAGTACAAACAGTACGAAAGACAAGTACAGGGACTGTCAAAATGTCGTACAGAGATGTACGGGCAAGTACAGAGACGTCGCACGCATATGAACAGGTACCGGCATCACACGTGTACGGGCTGTATGGCGGCAGAGAATGTACAGATGGGGAAAAAATTCAGGGCAGAATCAACCTATCGCAGGGCTGGTCGACCACATCTGTACACTGATCTGAGCAAAACGAATTCATCTAGGGCTGTTCCAGAGCAGGGCAATTGCACAGGGCTATCTGGGAGCAGGTTGGCTTCATACAGGGCCAGGTCATCAACTTCCACGCAGGCTACAGGGCAGGTCGACTGCACCCAGGCACTCCCCAGGGCTCTTTACAGAGGTACAAATTCTGATTTACAGTAGAACTGGGCTACTTACAGGTGTTTACAGGCTGTTTTGACCTGACCGTGCAGTTTCAGGATCATCTGCAGGACCACAAAGCCATATGTGATTTCTGGCACCGGAAGGGTGCTGTTTTGGACTCGTTGCACTGTCTACAGTGCTGGACAGCAGGGCTGTGTGAACATCTGGAAGTGTTCCAGGAGGGGACTCTGAGCAGTAAGAGTTTCTGGAAAGCTTCAGGAGAAGGTAGCCAGGTGTGGACTCACCAGATGGGTGTGTTTCGGGCTGGAAACAGAACGGATGTACCTGTGAGAAGCTCTTGTGAAGGGCGGATGTACATGTGAGAACTCATGTGCAGGGCGGTGTGCAGGGAGGATGTACATGTGAGAACTCTTGTGCAGGGCGGAAGTACCTGTGAATACTCTTGATTGTCAGGAGTATCTTTTGGCCAGGTGACTTGCAATTCAAGGAATTCTATTTGTTTGCTGTGTATTCACTTTGGATGTACTTGCAGTAATCAGGTGCAGGCAGCAGGCTGGTGGTGAATCCCTGAGCACCCATGATCTTGTACTTGGAAGCATATTCCTTTTGGTGATATAACTTTAAGAAGGGGGGGGGGGGAGGGGGGAGGCGACGGGTTGGCCCATCTTTGGCCCCTAGCATGGTGTATTGTGCGCATGTTGATTTGTGTTATGTGTTACATGTTAATATTCTTGTTTATGGTTGATTCGATTCCAAAACACGCACCTGCGCATTACATTGGTACGAGAACCCCTTTGTTGGAAAATGGTTCAGGTCTCATAATCTAAACTTGTAACTTGATTTCAGCATCATGACCAACCACATTTCACAAAATCTCGAGACCATGCACCCGCGCATTACATTGGTACAAGAACCCCTTTGTTAGAAAATGGTTCGGGGCTCATAATCTAAACTTGTAACTTGATTCAGCATCATGACCAACCACATTTCACAAAATCTGGAGACCACTTCTAAGCGTAAGTGTTGGACCTGTGTTAAGGTTAGCAGCAGCAGTACACAACGTGAACGTGCACACACACAGAGTGCAGCAGTCGTGAGGGAGAGATGGCACTCAGCTCGATTATATTTCCTTGAAGTGAGTGTACCAAAAAACAAGTACAAAGATAAGGATAGACTGTAAGTGAAATAAGAGGGTGATCCTGTGCACAGGAAGAAAAAACTTCCTAGTAAGGGAAAAAGTGCCCTGACTAGTCCTAGAGTGTTCACACACCACTACCCATGACATACAAGTCTACAAACCCCCCTAGAGTGATGCTGTGAACACGTACAGAGAGATGGATTATCAATCCCCAAAAGACAATGAGCTTAAAGCTTTGTGGAAAGCTTCAAGCTCTTCACGAGGAAGAGCCTTCGTGAACAAATCTGCCATATTGTCATGTGTAGAGACATACACCAAGTTGATCTCTCCTGCGAGGAGCCTTTCTCTGACATAATTGATAGAATGTGCAGCGGAAGAAGGGAAAGTGGAAACACAAGAGAGAGAGAGAGAGAGATGGAGAGGAAACACAGGTGAGAACCTGCTCACAATATCATCACCAAAAGGAATACATGTCCCAAGCAAGAGGGGAGAACCTCGTAAGTGAGGGACTGCAGCTATACAAGCTAGGCAAGCAATGCTAAGCAGTGAATATGTGAGGGAGGCATGCCAGCTATATATACACCTATATGTAGGCAGCCGACTGGAGAAAAAGAACCTCCACAACCGGGAAAAATACCCAGGACCATAAATGGGAAATAAATATGGGTAAAATATATGTGAGGGATGACCAGCACCTCAGACTAACATGGTCAGCCCTAGAGGCTAAAATAGGAAGCCAGCAAGTATGGGATGATATCTAACACCCCCTCTCGGCACTTTGTGTATTCACTTTGGATGTACTTCGAGAAATTAGGTTGCACCAAAGATGCACTTCTACAAAGATCACTTCCTCGCGCTCGCTAAGGATGGACTCATCCAGCAGCCGGGCTGCCTGAGTGTTCACATGTCCCATGCCATGTAGTTTTCGATAGGCCAGATACAAGTTTCATCCCACTGCCCTCGGAGTGGAGACAGGGAGAGTTGAGCGCATCTTCAAAGCGGGGAGCTCATACAGAGACCCAAGGAGGAGAGGATCTGCGGATTATGCCACAGAGAGGATCATTAGAAATGTCGTTGCCCAATATACTACAAGATCCATATCACGTGCACTCTGCACTCAAGTACACAATGAGTCAAGTCACAAGAAATGACCCCCCCTGAAACGGGGAAACGTCGTTTCTCCAGTCGAGACGGTGATGGAAATGCCATGAAACGGTGGAAATAGGGCATGCGTGGGTGCCTCACAAGAAATGGCCACCCAGCACACCGTTTCCTGGTGAGGTCCCCACCACGTGGTAAAAAAGCCAAACAAAATAAACGTTGGAAGCCCATCGTGTTAAAAAAACAGCCCACCACCCGGCATTGATAAAACATGTGCCTGGCCCATAAAAATTATGTGTTCCCAGCATTAAAACAATGCGTTAAGAAAAACGGGAGACTGCCCATCGCCCAGCGCGTGTTAATGTTGGAAAAATAAATGGAAGAAAAAAAATCAAACGGCGTAGTGCGCTGGAAACAAAAAAGTTATTGTTGCTCCCAAGTTCCAACATGCTGATTTCCATTTTGATTTAGGGAACGTTGTAGAAATGTAATGTTGGCATCCACATCGAGTAGGTTCCATCAACATATAAGCATGTAGTACTTGTTTGTTCCGTACTTGCACAAATGTTCTTGTAGTACTTAATTGTTCTGTACTCGCAGTGTGCACACAAGTTCCAAGAGCAGATAGTCAAATCCCAAAGCTCAAGCACTTACCTCTCTCTCCCCCCCTCTCTCTCTCTCTCTCTCTTTCCATGCGAAGCAAGGCCGAAGTCGGAGCAAGGCAATCGCATTCACTTCTCAGCTCCGTTCTCCACACTCAAGAAAGTTTCACAGTAGTAAGTGTTTTTTTATATTTGTAAATGGACCTTGTTTTTTTTTAATGACCATTCAAGTTTATTAAATGACCATTGAAGCAAGTCCATATAAAATAGATGGGAAGCATCTTTAATAAAATTGCACAATTTTTATTATATAACAAGCTCTTTTTTCTTTTTTCTTAGAATAAATAGATCTTGTTTTTCAATTAATCCCTCCCTTCTTCTTACTGTGCTGCATTGAATAATGGCATTCTATGAGCGTCGTTGTGGTTGTCATTCATGCATGGCTGAGCGACAATACATCGAGACAGCTCATTGTCGATGCCCTTTGCCTCTTCGAGAGAGCCTGACATTGCAAGAGGCAATCTCTAGAAGGGCTCGACGATGTCGTTGCCCTCCCATGTGGTTTTGGGATGATGAAGATTACTTTCTACTACAAGGAATCCCAAGACACACTCGAAGACAAGCACCCATTTGGCGAAACCTGCAGCCTCTAGAAGCACCTGTTGTGGCCCTAGTTGATGCTGGGGCACTTGCCACACTCGAGGGTCAGGACAATAATCCTATGTAGAAAGTCGCATGTTGTAACTTGTATTGCCAAAAACTATTGCTATTGTTGAATAAATAAAGAATTTATTCTTCTCCAAACTCTGTCCGCTCTATTGTGTACTTTCTTTTTTCAGAATCTCGTGGCACTTTGTCCTTATTGACCATTGCAATGACCCATGTTCCTCATTCCTTCTTTGCAGTCTTTGCACCCATGGCCTTTTCAGCTTGCATAGCTTGCACCCAATGTTCATTCTCATGTGCTTCTTCATAAGAAGAAGGCTCTTCTGAATCAAAGAGACCACCCATTGCTAATGCAGACTCCCCACGATGTATATTCAAAGCATGGTTGGAACTAGCCCTTGTTCTATCTATGAGTGGAGCTGCAAGTTTGCTTTCTTGCAAAGTTTTCAGCAACTATCTTGGCACTGACTTGGCTGTGTCTATGGCTATTTGCTCTTCCCTGACAAGATCTTCCACTTCTTCCATAGAAAAGGGGGCTGAATGGCTGGCTGTTCCACATGTTCTACATGAGGATTTTCTTGTGTAGGGGCTGGCTGATCTGAATCCCCCCTAATTGCAATGGGTAATAGTCCATCAAACATGTCCTGTATGCCTGTATCATTACTTTTATACAAGCTGTACATGGGCTGTTCTGAATTTTCAGCAAATACCACATCTCTACTGACAAAAATCCTTCGTGTTGTTGGATTATAAAGACGCTATCCTTTGCTCTCATTGCTGAAGCCCACAAAAATGCATTTCATTGCTTTGTCAGCTAGCTTTGTTCGGAGTTGTTCTGGCACATGTGCATATGCCAAACACCCAAATGTACGCATATAATCCACTGTTGGTTTCCGGCTATACCAAGCCTCAAATGGTGTTATGGTTTTCAAAGCTTTTGTTGGACACCTGTTCAACACATGAGTTGCACACATTATAGCTTCCATCTAGAATTTGTGAGGCAACTTTTGTGCTTTCACCATGCATCTTGCCATCTCCATGAGAGATCTATTTTTCCTTTCAGCTACACCATTCTGCTGTGGTGTATAAGGCACATTACATTGGTGTTTGATGCCCTTTTGAAGCATATAATCCTTGAATGCATTTGACATGTATTCTCCACCTCTATCTGAGCGGAGTGTTTGGACTTTACATCCACACATATTTTCAGCCATTGCTACAAAGTGTCAAAAGCATGTAAACACATCTGCTTTCGCTTTCAAGGGGTAAGCCCAAGCAAACCTGGAGTAGTCATAAATGAATGTGACGAAGTAAAGATGCCCCCCTATGGATGGTGTCCGCATTGGACCACATACATCACTATGTATGAGCCGTAATTTACTTTCAGCTCTAACAGCTCCATCTTTGGGGAATGGTTTTCATTGCATCTTTCCCAAAATACACCCCTCACATACATGTCTTGGTGGAGACTTAAGAGGCGGCATATTATCAACCATATGATGCTTCTGCAAAAGCATCAAACTCCGAAAATTTACATGCCCAAAACAAGCATGCCATAGCTCTGCATCATGCATAGCAGCAAACCAGAGAACTATCAAGGATCAGCTGGCAAATTACAGGGATTGCAGGAGGAGGTTCGAAAGAGCCAATGCTTTGACAGATCACTTCACCACTGATCCATGTGTTTGGTGGGAGGACTATGAGGCAGACACTCCAGAGTTGCAACAGTTGGCCATCAAGATTCTGAGCCAGGCGGTCAGTTCCTCTTGTTGGAGCAACTATGGAGCTCATTTAGCCATATCGCTTTAAAGAAGCGAAACCGGCTTGGCACTCAAAAGACCAATGATCTAATTTTTGTGAGCACCAATTTGGACCATAGATAGCCCATAAACATGTCCGTAGAGACATAGATATGTATTACCAAGCAATCAAAGTGGTTACTGTTGGGTAAGAGGGCAGCTAGCCTGCACGCACACACACACACACACACACACAACCGCAAGCACAGAGAAACGTGAGAGTGCTGGAAACGATGTACTCAATAATGATATAAAATGAAAGTACAAGTGAGTACTAAAAAGCCTAGGGCTAAGTGCCCAACACACATAAGTGTATTCACACGGGAAAAAACCTGTGTCCAGTCACAGGAAAAAAGTGCCCGTGAGTAAGTTGGGTTCACACCTAAACTAGTCGAGAGTGGACATGACTGACAAACCCCTCTCAAGTGAATGGTGTGAACGGGTAGCAGCACGGTGATGAAGCTGTGAATGCTACCCTGCTCTATGCTCCACAGTAAGAGTGAACTGGAGTGCCAATGGGAAAAGCAAGCACTATATCACGGGGAAAGGGAGAATCCCCAATGTCATAGGCTAATGCTAGAGCACAGTAGTACATAAACGCATCACCTGAAATGCATGGCAAAGATCTTGTGGACATCAACTGCATCAAATCAAGAGGCATCGCATAATACCCCCCTGAAAATAAGCATCCAAATGCCAAGCTGAACTGCATGTAATCCACATGAGGTAGTAGATATACGCATGTGTAAAGGCAACAGGATCCGGAAGTCATGCCTGTGAGACATGCAATGTAAGCTGCAAGAGTGAAACTCATCAATGGAGAATCCGATGAGGAAAAATCAGCAATGGTAGGGCTGATAAAAGTAAAAATTCAGCAATGGGAAAAGCTGAAAATGGGGAGAAAAAGTGGGGGCTCGAGGCGAGCATCAGCCAATGCTATGAGAGGATAGGTAAACTCTCAGCGATGCAATGATCAATGGCATGTATGCCAAGTGTAAAGATGCATAATCCCACAATGAATAATATACATGTGACATGTCAAAACCATGAGAGCAAGCCAACACTGGCCAAGTGTGTAGAAGGCACTCCCAGTAAACATCACATGTGAGAAAGTGACAATGTCAACACTGTAGAAACAATCCTGCAGCAAGGGAAAACAGCATAAAAGGCATCTCCAGTAGACATCACATAAGAGAAAGCGTCTAGCATAGACAAGCATAAGGTCAACAAGCATAAGTGACCATGAGGCATCACCAACTGCATGTGGGCAAGTAAAATCCCCCCCTAAAATGCATCTGACAGACAATGCATACCAAGGAGTACAGACTATAGAGCATAGTCATCAAAAGCAACGGCATCAGAAGACATCTCTGCAAGTGATGAAGATGTAAGGGTCAAGGCTGACACATGTGTAGCCAAATTGGCCTGATCTGCACCTGTGGAAGAAGATGCCAACTTCTTCTTTTTTCCTGCATTCCTCTATGGTGTGCCCTATTTTCCTGCAATAATTACAGTGCTTTTTCTTTTAAGGCTTGTCCTCTGTCTTGGGAAGATCCGATGGGCTAAGTTTAGGCCCAGATCTATTCCCACGAAAGGGAGTAGCCATTGCTAACTCAACAGACATCATGTTGTTCCTATTGGAACGAGATTGATCTTCACTGAGCAAGAGAGTCACAAGGTTGTCAAGAGTGATCGCATTAGGTGCATTGCCAACCAACAACCGCAAAGTGGTGCCAAATGTCTGATAAGAGTCATGCAAATTACGCAAAAGTGTCTGTCAAGATAGCCATCTGTCAAGACCTCATCAATGTTAATGAGCTGCTATCGTAGGTCTTTCACATGCGTAAGGTACTGATCGATAGAGTCACATTCAAGCATGCGGTCAGTCTAAGCTACACGAGCCTCATTGCGACCTGAATACAACGCCGCCAAGGTATCCCAAGCACCCTTTGCAGTGGTGTAGGAACGAATGTGCGGAATGATATGCCTGCGGCACGAGAGAGCAATCAATGCATGGACCTGAGCATCCCTAGCATCCCAAGTACGCTGCTGCTGAGTAGGAGGAGGACGAGAAAGTGACCTGCAAGAGGATGAGCGAGAATCACTTCACCTTCCGTTGGAGCAGGTGCAAAAGGACGCTCCTTAGTGCCATCCACATATAGCCATACATTCTTGGCAACCAATACATGATGCATCATATAAGCCCACATAGGGTAGTTATCCCCATTGAGCTTGTCCTCTTGAGATAGCATTCCAAAGAGGTCATTATTATTGTCGGCCATGATAACACAACAAATCTGTCACAAGTCACCACAAGTAAGCAATGCCCAACAAAACCATAAGAATGCCAGGGATAAATAGCAGGATAATCAATGGACTGAAAGGGAACTCCTCCACCACGAGAAATACATATGCATGTCCCAAATCTACAAGTGTACTGCACAATGATGCAAATCTATCAAAGTGTCCACAATGGCATACATATACTGCAGCAAACCACAAATGTATACATGTGCCGTGAAAAACACAATCAACTGACACCTGTAAAAGCTGCAAGTGCTCAAATCATGTCAAAATCAAAGGTAAATGGGTCAAATGCTGCAAAAATGGGCTCAATGTAAAAAAGCCCCAATTTTTAGGCAGCCAATTAGACCAAATCTGAACCGGATCTGCACCTGTAAATCTGCTAAAGCGATTGTCACCTGTACCAAATGCTGTAATGCCCAAAAATTGGGGGAAATGCCCCAATGCCGAGTAAATGTGCCTGTAATACCCAAAATGCCTGCAAATAGTGCCAATTTCTGCAAGATCCCCAAATTTCTAGTGCAATTATGCACCAAATCTGCTGAAATCAATGCCAATGTGTGCCAATGTTGCAATTGCAGGCTCAATGGTGAAAAGCCCCAAAATTCAACAAGCAAAATGTGCAATTTCAGGTCAGAAAATTGCAAATCCCTCAAACCTTGCAATGTTGGGTAGATTTGAAGATGAATCTGAAGGTGAAGGCGTCAATGTTGGATACTAAGTGCAGATCTGGGCTGGATCAGCACCGTGAAGGCAACAGCACACAGACGACGACGGCGACCATACAGTCGGCGCAGTGTACGGGCTGCAGCAAGGCACGACGATGGCGGCGACGGGTACAGTCGGTGGGCGGCGTTGGGTAGATGACAGGCTGCGCTAGATCTGGGGTGGGGCGGCGCAGATCTAGGAGACGTACGAAATAGGGGCGACGGCAGCACTGGCGCTATTGTAGGCAGCGACGACGGCACAGGGGTGACGGACAGATCTGTGCGACGCCGGTGGCAACTGTGCAGATCTGAAGGCGACGACTGAGATTTAAGCGACGTCGATGGTGCCGCACGCGGATCTGACAAACAGCTGAGCACAGTGGCGGCAGCAGATCTGAAGGCGGCTGCAGAGGCAGCAAAACAGGGCGATGACAGGGCAGCTGAGGGCAGTAGGAGAAACCCTAACCCTAATGCAGCAAAACCCTAATGCAAGATGTGTGCAATAGGCTGAAGCTCAAGGGCAATAGGAAAACCCTAACCCTAACCAGGCTCTGATACCAATGTTGGGTAGGAGAGCAACTAGCCTGCACACACACACACAACCTCAAGCACAGAGAAACGTGAGATTGCTGGAAAAGATCTACTCAATAATGATATAAAATGAAAGTACAAGTGAGTACTAAAAAGCCTAGGACTAAGTGCCCAACACACATAAGTGTGTTCACACGGGGAAAAAACCTGTGTCCAATCACAGGGAAAAAGTGCCCGTGAGTAAGCTGGGTTCACACCTCAACTACTCGGGAGTGGACATGACTAACAATTACAGGAGTAAACATGTGGACACGCATGTATGTACTCGTTGGCTGGGAGTGGTACTCTCATTCGTGCACATTACTCTTGATTTTCTAGTAGTGCGTAGACACTATACATCACATAGATACTATCTATGTGGAAATCGTCTTCATTGCAAGATGTGTAAAAAGTTCTTGGAAGAACACAAGAACTTTTGGAGAGAGAAAAGTGTAGCTTTCTTTAAACTATGTGGTCAATTGAGCTTTGACACATTATAGGAAAAGACTTGGAAAGAATGAAGGCACAGTACGCGGATTCGAAAGAATTCGGGACTCGGTATCAATTGGACCTCAGTTCAAAACCAGGCCACTACAATATACAGGATAGATGGTCGTTTTTCAAGAACCGCCTATGTGTACTCAAAGACAAGCGCCAAGTACTTCGCCATGATGTCCATGATTCTCTTGTTGGAGGTCATAGAGGTATCAACAGCATTGTCACATGCACTCTGCACTCAGTGCATGGTGACAAGATGGCTCATCATCAGAAGTGCAACAGTTGTACAGTTTTAGAACCCAATAGGATGATAATTGTCGTACGCCGTGACCCCATTGTACATCCTCAGTCCAGGATAAGTCAGGCACGAGCTACGTAGGCCATTCCTCAGCCTTAGCGGCTCAGTCAGTCAGTCAAGTCCCTTAACCCACTTGGAGAGAATCATTCATGCATGTAGAGTCAGTAGAAGCCTTAGGGTTTGCATCAGAAAGCACTCTGCATCCTGCATAATATGCATTCATATGCCTGTGCATCATTTAGAACATCCCCGAAGCCTTAGGGAATTTACTAGGATTTATCTGGTATTTTTTCCATATTTAATAGTATTTATTTAGCATTATTGGGCATTTATAAATATAAAACTTTATTAAATGACCAACCTCCAATTAGTATAAATAGGCTTGCATAGAGCCTATTTTCTCATTCAGTCTTCATTGTGCTAAGGACCTGAAGACCAGATTTCTCCCGCCCCAGTACATGACTGGTCTGAAAGACGAGTTCTATGGACTCAGACAGAACGGATCCCCAGTCATAGTCACAAGGGAACGGGAACGTTTTGGGGAACGGATGACTGTTTGGAACGGGAACGAAAAGCTTGAATAAAAGGGAACGGAATCGGGAACGCCACATCATTGCATAAATGTGTTTATAAATTTACTTTATATATCTGTAAATGCTTTGGAAAGAGGCATAGTAAAGAAAGAACCTCAAACCATCTCAGTAGTGGCCATGATAATGCATAGATGTGTTCTACATGATACATAGTTCACTTATATTTCTTACATGGTCTGCGGTGCCATTTTGGAACGGGAACGGGAACGGCTATCTCTATGGAACGCGTTCCCCCGTTCCAAGAGCTTGGAACGGCGTTCCCTTGTGACTATGTGGACCCCAGTGCGTCAGTTTACCGATAAGGTTATTACTTTAGCACAACAGTTAGGGTTATCTGAGCAGGCCAAGATGGAGCAATTCATTCGTGGATTGGACTCCAACATTCGGTTCACAGTTCGTAACTTTGAACCAAGTACATATGACCGGGCTCTGACTCTTGCTCAGAATGAAGAAATGAAGCTCAACGGGGGCAAGCCCAAGCAGGCATCTCAGTCCAGTACCAAACCCCAGTAGCAGCAATCAGCTGCACAGACAGGGAAAGGTAACGCATCTTCTAAAGATGCTAAGAAGGACAGCAGTAATAGCTCCAGTTCAGGGGGTAAGAAGGATAAAGAACCTAAGAAAACCCCTAATGAAAAGGCTAAAGCAAGCATTACTGGAGGTTATCTTCCTCCAGAGGAGCAAAGGAAGTACCACTCAGAAAATAGATGTTTTTTCTGTCATATTATAGAGCATGGTAAGAAGGATTGCCACAAATGGCAAGCGGCACAAGCCGCCAAAGCTCCTTCTGCCACAGTTGCCACAGCCTCCCCAGCTCCTCCAGCCCCGCCTACTACCTCAAATCCAGTTCAACTTTTACCTTCCATGCATCCTATGCCATCCGTGGTATTTGATGCTAAGCAGGAGGGTGAGAGGGATGCTGCTCAGAAGAGCCTCATCCGAGCTTATGGCTCTGCCCAGGGCCGACAGTCTGTAGTCCTTTTCGATATGGGTAGTTCTGAAGATGCCATCTCTCCCCAGTTGGCTAATAAATTAAACTGCACATTAGTCCCATATCATCTGGATGTGGACGGGTTTACACCTGGTCTTCGCACCCACATTTCCCAGAAGCACAGCAATTTGCCTTTGAAGTTCAGAAGGCCTCATTTCAACGAGATTTCATCATCTCACCTTTGTTGGGGTGTGACATGATCTTAGGAATTCAGTGGTTCCGTCAGTATGAGCCTATTCCCAATTGGGGACAGGACACTTTTACTATGTGTAAAGGTTTTCCTGAGCCTGTCATGATTCGGGGAGATAGGAGCATTCTTGGCGTTCCTATGATTTCTCATCTCCAGGCCCGACGAGCTATATGCAAGGGAGCAGAAGGAGCATTAATTTATGCTCAGACAGCTTCTATCTCATCAATAACCGCTGTCTCATCACCTTCAATCTCTCAGTTAGCAGATCTCCTTTCTCATTCAGACATTTTTAAGGATGATCTCCTACCCAGTATCCCACAGTTAGCAAACCTCCTAGCAAGTTTCCCTCGTCTTTCCAAGACTTTCAGGGGCAAGCTAGAACAGCAGTCAGTTCTCAAACATTTGAAACATGTTCCTTATGGACACATTTTCACAGTCACCACAGACCACCAAGCACTTAAGTGGCTCCCGACGATGCCAAGTGCCCAGTGGAGTGCTCAGCACACTAGACAGGGTCAGCTCTTCCACCAAGTTGGAGGAATGATCAAGTACATCCCTGGTCAACATAACCCAGTAGTAGCAGATGTTCTTAGTAGAAAGACCAGCATCCGGACCAGTCAGGAGTCTACCATTCTCAACATCTCTGGAAAAGACTTAGAAGATCAGTATGTCGATTCAGCAGAGTTTGGTACTCAACACAGTTTGGCCCTCAATTTTGAGCCTGGTCATCATTCAGTTCACAGACAGGCATGTAAGTTTAGACGAGATATCCACTTCAAGGAAGGGGATTGGGTCTCTCACTGCATCATGAAACAAAGATTGAAACAAGTGGACAAACGTTGTCCCAAGCTTTCATTCCGTAGTTTTGGCCCTTTTCCAATAGTTAAGAAGATAAGTGATGTCTCAATGAAGTTAAAGTTGCCTGCCAGTTGGACAATGCATGATGTTTTCCATGTTTCTTGGCTAAAACCATATGTTGGTCCAGAAGTGTTTGATGTTTCAGATGAACAGCAGCCAGACGTGGTAGACGAGACAGAAGTGATTGAGCCTGAGCAAATCCTTCTTCATCGATGGAAGCATGGTTCCGGTCGACGGATTCGTCAGTTCTATACGAAATTCCGAGATCGAGGCACCCACGAAGCCGTATGGCTTGACAAGGAGTTCTTCCAGGAGTACCCCCAGTTATTGGCGGACTACTTGGAAGCCATGAACCTACCGCCAAGCTAATCAGGAGGGAATGTCACATGCACTCTGCACTCAGTGCATGGTGACAAGATGGCTCATCATCAGAAGTGCAACAGTTGTACAGTTTTAGAACCCAATAGGATGATAATTGTCGTACGCCGTGACCCCATTGTACATCCTCAGTCCAGGATAAGTCAGGCACGAGCTACGTAGGCCATTCCTCGGCCTTAGCGGCTCAGTCAGTCAGTCAAGTCCCTTAACCCACTTGGAGAGAATCATTCATGCATGTAGAGTCAGTAGAAGCCTTAGGGTTTGCATCAGAAAGCACTCTGCATCCTGCATAATATGCATTCATATGCCTGTGCATCATTTAGAACATCCCCGAAGCCTTAGGGAATTTACTAGGATTTATCTGGTATTTTTTCCATATTTAATAGTATTTATTTAGCATTATTGGGCATTTATAAATATAAAACTTTATTAAATGACCAACCTCCAATTAGTATAAATAGGCTTGCATAGAGCCTATTTTCTCATTCAGTCTTCATTGTGCTAAGAGCTCTCCTCCTCAGCCCTAGGAGCATCATTGCCTTCAGCCCTAGACTAATCCAGCCCTTGGAGCTCATAAGCTTGCTTCTCCAGCCTTGAGAACCCTTGCTTCATACAGCCCTAGGCGCCTGCTATCAGCCTCCAATCAGCCTGTTTTCAGCACCAAAGCAGCCCTGATTCAGTCCTCTACAGTCTCTAACTCAGCATACTGTCAGGCCTCAGTTCAACGCCAGCATTCAGCCTGCAGCCAGCCTGCGTTTTCTGTCCAGCAGCAGAATACCTCTGCGTTTCTGTCCAGCAGCATCAGTACCCTGCAGTTTCTGTCCAGCAGCCCCAAAACCTCTGCGTTTCAGGCCAGCAGCTTCTCCACAGACCTGCGTTTCTGTCCACAGCAGTTTCCAGCCCTGAATCAGAAGTCTACAGCAGTTTCCAGCCCTGAATCTGCAGTTTGCATCAGTATCCAGCCTTCTGTGCATCATCCATACATGCAGCAGTCATCTGGTGAAGGTAACACAGCATTCATAAGTGTTTTCAGCATTCTAACATAGTGTAGAACAGTCCACCTTCTTCTTCTCTCAGCCTCAGGTGTGCATAGGCTCGAGATCAGGTCATCGAGGTGTTTCTACAGCAGTGTACAGATCAGCCACTCTCCGATCCTCCGAGATCTTGCATTTAGCTTATCTACAGTCCACAGTCATTCTCTCTAAGGAAATAAAGCAAATACTATCTCGTTATCGGGATAGGGGGCCCTTCAATGGGTAATTCGGGACCCAATCTGGTGTCCAGTTCTCATCTCTCTCTCTCTCAACTCTTTAAAGTTTGAAGTATTGAAATGGATTGCTAAACTCACGAAACTCAGGATACAGAAGACGGTGTGAGCATTTGTGTGACAGGATCTTCCAATACAAAGACTTCCGCTGCATATCACAAGCACACTGGAGAAGTTACAGCGATCATTTTATCAGCCCAAAATGCGACAGGATGTCTATCAACATGTCCAAGCATGCCAGATATGTCAAAAAGTGAAAGCTCAAGATAGGGTTACTTTAGCCGTGGGACCTTTTCACGACATCAATATGGACTTCGTAGGCCCTCTTTCCGCATCATCTAGAACTAGAAACACACAGTGTATGACATTGTGGACAGATTCAATGAGTTATGTATGCTCATTCCATGCAAGCAAATAGACACAGTCGAGTTGAGGACATAGTTCGCTTGTTCGTTCGGTTTTGGTACCCCATTGGTAGTTAGCCACAGACAATCACATCAAGCAGAGATCCTGAGTTTACATCCCATTTTTTGAGAGCATTGTTTGACAACTTTGGGACTAGGTTACAACTGTCCAGTGCATTCCATCCACAAATAGATGGCCAAACAAAGATATATAATCAATTGGCCTTTGATGTTCTCAAATCATACTACCATGCTCAGCAGTCCAAATGGGAACAATATCTTCCATTGGTATTAGGCAATCCTGCATGATACTCACTCATCTAGCATTGGTCGGGCGTCGTATGAGGCCGCATTTGATCACCAGTTCTCATCTCGTTTGACGAGACAGGTATCACCATCCCTAGAGACCAACAAGACTAGTGAAACATTTTTGGAAATCATTGAGTCAATTAAAGAGCACCTTGCAAAAGCTCAGGAAGCTTATACCCGGCAATGCAAGCCAACAAATCCAAAAGCAATGTCAATTTAAGGAAGGGGATTGGTTATATCTCCAGATCATGAAGCAATGGCTAAAGCAACTATAGAAGCGTTGTCCCAAGCTTTCATTTCGTAGTTTCGGCCCTTTTCCAATCATTCAGAAGTTAAGTGATGTCTCTTTGAGATTAAAGTTGCCAGAAGTTGGACTATGCACAATGAGGGAAAAATCTCCACGGGGAGAATTCCCACAGCCTAAGCGTTACCAAGAAATTAGTTATGGCATACATTTTTTCTTGGTTGAAGCCATATGTAGGACCACATTGCAGGCCAAATATGATCAACAAAGCAGAAGTCATAGAGCCAGAACAACTCCTCCACATATGGAAGCATGGTGCCAGTCGAAGAATTAGACAGTTCTATAGGAAGTTTAAGGACCGAGGAACCCATGAAGCGATATGGCTAGATCAAGAGTTCTTTCAAGAGTACCCCCAGTTATTGGCGGACTACTTGGAAGCCCTAAACCTGCCGCCAAGCTAAGCAAGAGGGAATATAAAGTGCACCCTGTAAACTACACCATGGGGGTACATAGTGCCACACTCGCATCATCATCAATGCAGCAGTAATAGTATCTTTTTCAGGAACTTTTGTCATACGTCATGACCCCATTGTGAGCCCTCAGTCAAGGGACAATCAGGCACGAGCTACGTAGGTCAGTCTCCAAGCCATAGAGATCAGTCTGGAGTCAGTCCTCTTAACCCACTAGGAGAACCCCATCAATAACAATTAGCCATAGCTTAGGTTTGCATTACCAAGCATATAGAAGTAGACAAGTAGCATGCCTGCAGCCCTCAGCAGTTGACCGACAGCATAAGAAGCAAGCATGCTTCAATCGGCCAGCATAAAAGGCTTACAATAGCAGTTGGGTATGGATTGGCAGTCGGCCAGCACAATATGTTAGACAATGTCAGCTTATGCTACATGAAAGTGAAGTGCTAGCATTTAATGCTAAGATTGGCATTTATTTGTCTATATAGAACAGGCCGACAGGCTTTATCTGGCCGACCAGCAGCTTGCATCCATATATAAGCACTCGCCTCCAACAGCTATCCTAGACTTGCATAAGTGGCCCAGAAAAGTCTTCTATAGTGCCCTTGGATTGGTGGATTCTCAACCACTGACGTACGGTATTCCTTGTCCTTGCATTGGGCAGTCATAGCTCTTGTTCTCGAGCATTGTACAGAAGTTCTCCAGAGTAATATAAGCAAATACTCCTGCTTGGAGGGGGGGGGGGGGGGGGGGGGGGGGGGGGCTTCAATGGGTATTTGGGACCCAATATTGTGTCGCATACATTCTCTATTAGGATATATGGGAGCATGTATGTGTGTGAACAGCCCCTTTAATGGCTAAGTGTGCTTTAGAGTATTTGCGTGTGAACTAGGTGGATAAGCTCGCATCTAATGAGAGTCAAAGGGCTTGGTATACTGAAAGGGCTATATATGCAAATGCCTTGTACTTCATTTCAATTTCAATCAATCAATCTAGTCAAATCATTGTCTGTGCAATCATCTCTCTTTAAGTTCATTGTTTATCACTAGTTTTTTCTCTTGTTCTCTCTCTACATTTCTACAACGGATATCTTTCATACTCCTTAGGTTGCAAGCTGCTAACCCTAACCCTAATCTGAAGCAACCATTGGTATCAGAGCTGGGTGTCTCTCATGACAGCTTCCTTCTTCCTGTCCCGTGGGCGGCGCTCTCCTCTGTCCTATCGGCGACCACCTGTTTCTTGCGAGCCCCAGCCTTCGAGAACTGCCTGTGACTCCATCATTGAGTGCTAGCCTTTTCTGTTGTACTTGTGCAACTGCCCACCTACTACGCTTCACACAACAGCCACCCTTCGCACCTGTTTCCACTGCCAGTACCACGTCATCATTAAGGTTTTAATAACCTTAATATACACCAGCAAGCACCCAGTCGCTGCCTGCAGAACCCAATCACCTCAGCACCCAGTCGCCACCTGTGCTTCTCCCACTGTCGAAACTGCCTTCATCCATGCGGCATCTTAAACCCGTCACCTGTTTTAAGCCTTTAAATTTTTATTTTTTTTAAGGGTGTTTAGCCGCCATTGCCTTTGATGTAGCCGCCTGCTGCCCATCAACTCCTTCAGTGATTTGCTGCACCACCAGCAATAGCAGCCATCCACATCGAGAGCTCCACATCATCGGTCACCGACCTCTGTAACTACATATCCTCGACAGCTCCACTTGCAGATTGCATCAAAAATCAGATTTTGGGATTTTCTGAAAATCATGTGAAATCAAAAAAATTGAAGCCTTTGCACTTCATAAAAATCAGGGCAGGGCACTTACAGAAATCAGGCAAAAATCAGCAAATTAAAGCTCCTGCAGTTAGCCAAAATTGGGGCTTTTCCAATTTAGGGCAAAATCCATCAAATTGAGGCCTCTGTAATACCTTAAAATTGGGGCTTTTTCTGTTTTTGGGCAAACGTGACTAATTAAAAGCCCCATACATCCAGAAAATTTAGGGCTTCTTAGAAAATCTTTAAAGGAAAGCTTAAGCAGCGAGCACAGATCTGCGTGCGCACCCCCCCCTCCTGAGGATTTTGTTGCTTTCGCCTCTTCCCCCTTCGCCTTCGTCAGCGACGCACCCCACCCCTCGCTCTCTCTTCCCTCCTTCCACCCCATCTCTCCCTTCCTTGCTTCCCTCCTCCTCCAGCTCTCTCTCTCTCTCTCTCTCTCTCTCTCTCTCTCTCTCTCTCTCTCTCTCTCTCTCTCTATATATATATATATATATATATATATATATATACATATATATAAAATATAAATGGATTGATGTGGTAAAAAATCACAAGGGAATGCCTGACAATAAAGTGGAGGTGATGAATGCAACCCTAGAAGAAGAGGCTAAAAGGCGAGCCTGAGCCCTACATGTCCGGGTTACAGGGTGGGGGAAGAAAGGTACTCCTCAAGAAGATGCTAAGACACTGAGTACAAAGATAGGAGCCACAAAGATTCCTATAGCAAAGGCTTGCAGAGTGGGAAAGGATGCCACCAGAGCACGAGCATTCATATTGAAATTTGCAGATATGGATAAGAAGAAGGCCTTTCTCGCTAAGAGGGCCGCGCTTAAGGGAGAGAAAATTTATCTAGATGAGGATCTTACGCCGGCCCAGGTAGCACACCGGAAGGAAAACATGCCTCGAGTGTTCGAAGCACGTAAGGAGGGGAAGTGGGCTGTATATAGAGATGGGCAAGTGTTCATTCGGGAGCGCCGGTCATCCTGACGGGGCGCAGCCTATGGGACCTTGAAGTTATCGGTGTGGAACTACAATGGACCCCTACGGGTAGATGCATGGTACTTCGAGGACACTTTCAAAGGCCGGGATATTGCCATGTATACAAAGACACACCAATGTGCAGGGAGTAAATTACCGGAGGTTCCTAGTAATAGATGGGAATCAATATGTCGACCCCAACCATGCATAGCTGGGGGGACTAGAGGAAGTGGGGGGTAGCAGTACTATTAAGGGAGGAGTACATGTGATGCATAGAGGTGGAGACGCACGCTACATGTGGATCAAAGTGAGCACAAATAGACCTCGGGACATTTACATTGCAGTATGCTACTTCCCACCGGCACATTCCAGATACGCTACGCCAGGAGAATCACCATATATGCCGCTGTACGAGGACATCATGAGATTTGCAAGCTTGGGAGATGTACTACTAACGGGGGACTTTAATGCACGTACAGGCCGGGGACAATCAGCTCTCTATGCTACGGATGAGCCCACGTACCGCGAGCTAGCAGCGGATGAGATAGGGATGCAGAGATCTGCCCAGGACACGAGAGAGGTGACAGAATATGGGAGACACTTCCTAGCTTTGGGGAGTGCACATGGGCTAGTTATCTATAATGGCCTATCCTGTTGGCCAGGTTCAGATGCTCTCACATGCTGGAACAGAAAAAGGGAGGAGCTAGTACAGTGGATTACCTGATGGGCGGTGCTACCTTGATACATGATATACAGGATCTCTCCATTTCGGGCAGACCCATTGGGATAGCAGCAGACCATGCATATTTGACATTTTCTGTGACTTGTGGATATGTTAGAGGCACACCACCCTCTAGTCATACCAGATACCCAAGATATCACTTTACTCGGGAGACCTCTAGGGTATGTGGCAGTGCAGTATATGATGGCCTGTACGCTCTTGACCTGAGCAGTCCACTTGATGAGCTTACGAAAGAGTTGGCAGATGTATTACATGGTTCAGCAGCATATGCTTTCCCATATACCCCCCCTCTTTCTACCCCTCCTCGCCATACGGCCCCACAGAATGGTTGGTACGATGATGAATGTCGCGAGACTCGTGACCGCTTGCAACGGGAGAGCACCCTTGGCATCCACACACATAGACAGGCCAAAACGCTCTTCAAACGCCTTGTGCGGACTGGTGACAGACTACGTAATGGAAGAGCCCAAGACCAAGATGGTCTGGTGGCAGAACATTTTTCACATGCCAGAGATGTATTGGCACCACTGCTAGTACACATGTTTAACAGGGCCATTTGCGAAGGTTTCCCAGACAGTTGGTCGGCACATACTATTGTACCTCTATTTAAGAGTGGTGACCCCATGATACCAGGGAACTACAGGACCATCATGATTGGCCATTGTTTGGCCAAGATATTTAGATCTATTTTGGATCGAGAGCTGAGTATATGGGCTGAGACACATGGACTCAGAGCACCTGGGCAGGTAGGTTTCAAACGAGGTTTCACGACTTTGGATCACATATTTACCCTTAGGGCTCTCATTGAGGAGGGACGAGCACGGGGGAAGATGATATATTGCTGCTTTGTGGACTTCCGCAAAGCCTTTGACACGGTGCCACGTGCCAGACTCGTGAGGAGATTGCATGACATTGGTGTTCCCGAGGAGATGCAATGGGGCATGGCATTTATGCGTTATATGAGGCGGTGATAGGCAGAGTATGGACTCCCAGAGGCATGTCGGACATAGTGATTAGCACCATTGGGGTGAAGCAAAGATGCCCACTGTCACCCACCCTTTTTGGACTTTACATTGATGAGATATCCAACTACATTGACAGGATGGGGGGGCAAGGGGCCAGTCTGGCAGGGCCCATACTGCTATATGCCGATGACATTGTACTTATTGCAGACTCCCCTGAGTGTTTGCAACAGCATTTGGATGCTTTGCAGTCGTTTTGTGCAGATAGGGACCTCACAATGAACCTTGGGAAGACTAAGATTATGGTCTTCAATACCGCACAAGCCGGGGTGACTAGATCCGACCATTAGTTCACTTTTACAGGTGAATCAGTGGAGTACACCACATCATATGTGCACCTAGGAGTCACATTCAGCGGACCACAGTTCTCTATGAGGCAGGTAGCAAAGGCTAGATTGGCACGTGGATATGCAGCCCTATCATCACCCGCCATAAGAGACGACTGCCCCGCCACTTTAGTCTCTCTATCTTACAGCACCCCATGAGAGAGATACTCAGATGAGCAGATTACACCAGTCTTATGCTAGTTGTAGATATTATACACTTCTGTAGGAGTATTTTCCTTTCATAGCTCTTTAGGACTGTTTTAGGACTTTTTTAGTGCTTTTTGTCTTACTTTTGATGAGACACCATCATCTCATAGGCCACTTTGGCCTTTCGTAGACGTTAATATATCTTTCTTTCTTTCTCTCTCTCCCCCAGGCTTCTTCTGGCAGCATCTTGACAGGTTTTATGTGGATGAGTGGGCTTGTGGTCGCAGGGGCATGATTGGCATCTTAGCGGGCACCACTTTTTTTGATCACGCTCCGGTTATTCTAGCCTTAGAGGACCCCTAGAGGCAAGATAGGCATGCGAGCAGTAGGATTCCGGACAGCCTCATACAGGATATGAGGCAAGGTAGAGCAGATACGGGCAGGATTTGATTTTATCTCAAGCTCTGCAACGATTTCCTTGGGTGTGGGCGTTGGTGAGATCAGCAGATTTTTGTATGAGGCAATACAGAGCACATTGGAGGGATTTGGTAAGCAAGAGAGGAGCTTGAGGAGGAGCCTTGTCTCTCTCCACTGGCTTCAGGAGGAGACTTCCCCCGATAGCTCATGGATTGAGAAGCAGCTTGCTGCCGCCTGCACGAAGATCAAGTTCATCGAGGAGAGGAGGGTGGAGTACAGGTACCATGCCAAAGCTTCCTTTTGGACCCAGGCCGAGAAGAGAGTCACGGGGGGCTTCTTTGAGATTGCAGGCCCCCATAGGCGGAGAGATGTTACTTGCAAGTTGCGAGGCCAGGATGGAGTTATTGTCCCCACCCCCCCCCCCCTTCCCCTCGCGGTGAGAGCCATCGCGACAGATTTTTTCTGATCCCTCCTTACAGGCCCACATCTGATGGACACACGCGAGAGGGTATGACGGCACACGAGAGAGGTGGTTCCTCCCGCTCCACGATCCTTCTTATTGACTCCCTTCACAGCAAAGGAGCTGGCAGAGGTATTAACGGCTCTCCTCATGGGAAAATGCCCGAGGGCGGACGGGCATTTTCCCTCCTTACAGGCGCCCCATTATCCCCACAGGTGATGGACACGCGCGAGAGGGTATGACGGCACACGAGAGAGGTGGTTCCTCCCGCTCCACAATCCTTCTTATTGACTCCCTTCACAGCAAAGGAGCTGGCGGAGGTATTAACGGCTCTCCTCATGGGAAAATGCCCGAGGGCAGACGGGCTTCCAGTTTCTTTCTTTCTTCGCCACTGGGATCTGTGCCATGCCAGAGAGACTTTTTGAGGAATCGATACGCTTGAATCCTAAAGAGGGTGGTGACAGATTGGAGATCCATCAATGGAGACCCGTCACCCTTCTTGGGACTGCCTACAAAATCTTAGCCAAGGCCATTAATCAGAGACTTCAGCCTTTCCTCCCTGACTTGATCCATGACACTCAGACAGAATTTGTTCAGGATCGAAGCATTTTGGACGACATCTTCACTTACTGGGAGGCGACAGCATCGACCACGCTGCAGTAGCAGGACCTCATAGTGCTCGTAGACTTTGAGAAAGCTTATGATAGTTTTGATTGGAGCTTTTTGGAGGGCACGATGCACCAGATGGGGTTCCCAGTGGAGTGGATCCGTGGTGTTTCAGGACTTTACTCAGCGTCTCACAATTAGGTTCTCATACAAGGAGCCCAAGGCGACAGGGCTGTCCACTGGCACCTTACCTTTTCCTTTTCATCACTGAGGCCATGACCAATTTCCTCTCCCCTCAGGGGACGGGACTCCAAAGATTGCGTCTCCCCCTCCGTCCTTAGGAGTAACTGCTGGACTCGGAGTTTGCAGATGACACGGCAGCATACCTATCTGGAAATGTTGGGAATCTCTAGAGATTCGCTGAGGCGATTGAGATCTTTCGCCGCGCATCAGAAGCGCAGATCAACTGGCACAAGTCGTGTGGTTTCTGAGTAGGCTCTGCACCTGCCCCAACTTGGCGGCTAGTTGAGGCTTTCCAATGGATCCCGAGGGGCACTCCAGTCCGCTATCTAGGATGCTAGGTGGGCATCGATATCTCTCCGGAGCAACAGCTTGCCCCTCTTCTTCTGAGCATTCGGAAGAAGCTTTTGTACTCGAGCTCTACGAGGCTATCCCTCGCTGGACGAGTAGTGGTGACGAACCAAGTCCTTCTTGCCACCATGTGGTACATTACTTCCTGTTGGGCCTTCTCCCAAGCATGCATTGGTCAGGTACAGCGGTTCATTTGGAACTTCTTGTGGGCCAGCAGTGATGGGAGCCCCGCCCAGGCCAAGGTGGCCTGGAGAGTGATCATTCAGCCACAATGCAGAGGGGGTCTAGGTATCATTGACCCCGCCATTCAGAGCCCCACCTTGCTAGCCAAACTGATTGTTAGAGGACTCCTTTTTGGTGGTGAGCCCTGGAAGGACTTCCTCTTGGCCCGGATTTCAGCCCGTACCCCGAGCCTGGGGGCCCCCTGGCCGCAAAGCACTAGATGGATCTTCACTGAGATGCGGGCCCGTGGATTTAGCCCAGCCTTTGAGGACAGATTTGCAACCAACCTACTCCGAGCTTGGGATCACCTCAAGTCGGCCCTTCAACAGTTAGCTCCGATAGCCGCAAAGAAGCATCTTCGGCAGCCCTTGATCTGGAGACTAGAACCCCCCTGATCCGTTTACCTAGTGGCCATATGTTGGGGGGCCGACCTCATGTATCATGGGGAGCACTGAGCATAGGACCCACTAGGTCCCTTGGCGATTGGCTTGCACATAGAAAGCTGTCCCCGGAGGCTCAGGAGAGAGGCCTGGCAGGGATCAGGCATAGAGACAGACTTAGCCTTGACATCGACTCTGCTATTCCTCAGGAGTGACTGACACCTATCACAGACCCGACTGACTGGGGGCCTGCCCACAGTGGCTAGGCGTGTTTACTAGGCATGATATTCTCTTGGCAGTCCATGGCAGGGATGAGGGTTGTGGTTTGCTCACTTTTTCTATTGGTCCCCATGGCAGATTAGAGAGATCACAGCACTCTTTGGAGGATTTCAGTGGCTGCACCTTATAGAGGGTGAGGGTGATCGGATTTCAGGCACGAGTGGCACATAGACCCCCCACCGACCAAGGTGGCCAGGGAGAGACTCTAGCGGCTATGGATTTGGGAGAGCTAGCCCCTCACACACCTCCAGTGGGATCCAACGGAGTGGACTTGATGTGATCCTGCAGAGCGGGAGGAAACTCTAAATAACCCCTTTTTCGCATACATAGCGTGGCTACGTCGCAAGATTCAGATGCCAAAGGTTGATGGCACCCCGACAGCAGCACTACATTGGCAGTCACAGGGCCTCTCATAACGTTTTCTCTCAGATTTTTGGAAGAGGCTCTGGAACAGTTTTCGGCCTCGAAAGATCACCCTCTTTCTTTGGTTGACAGCACACAGGAGCTGGCCATCGGTGGTCAACCAGCAACTTGTCCAAGGTGCAACCTCCCTTAGGAATCTCAGCGACACTGCCTTTGGGATTGCCCAAAGGCTAAACAAGTTTGGCAGTGGATCCTCCGCATCTTCACGATGGATAGGACCTCCACCCGTACCATTACATGGGGCACTGTTGCTTGGGCCACAGAGGCTATGGTCGCTAGAGCTTATGAGGAGGAAGGTAGGGGGCTAGCCCTTCAAGTCTCTCACCTTCGTATTTTGACCGTACCAGTCCCAGTCCCATCCACTCATCACTGGAGACCGGGATCAAGGCAAAGACGGGAGATTTGCAGTACCATTGCAACTTGGTACATATAGATGCAGTGAAGCCATCGAGGGTACCCACACTCCGTCTACGGAGTCCATCAGGAGTATTTGGCTCGACATCATCCATACCCTCCACGGTCAGTGGGGGAAGTTGTAGCGAGGCTCTAACTGCATGTGGAAGCAACGGGAAGCTTTCTTGAGGCTCTGGCAACATGGCACGTTTCTCACCTATAGAGGTGGTGATCCCACTTGGCATTACAGACCACCTATGTGGTTATTCCGGTTAAATATTAATAGTGATTAATGTGGAAATAAACAAGTGCTAGGTGGTTGAGTAAACTAGCATTGAATGGAAGCTTTAAATAAAGCGGTTCCAATGTGTGTGGACAACCGCTAGTATGTACACGTCTCTTGTGTAGGAACAACCTCTTAAAAGGCATATGTAGTGGCATCATATTTGGCATATGTGGTGGCATCATACTTGGAATATGTGGTGGAATCTTATTCAGCATATGTGTTGGCATCACATCTAGCATATACTTTAAATGTGTAATGAGGTCTCTCCTATAAAAAGGACCTACTTCTATGATGAATTTATGCTTTCCACTACGTCTTGTACTTCCTCAATCTCCTTAATCTTGTGCTAATTATCATCTCTCTCTCTTCTCCCCACTAGTACTCAAGGCACTAACTAACATTTTGGTATAAGAGCTAAATCCTGCCGCCAGTCGCCGCCGCCCCAGAGCCCGCTGCCGCCGTGCACCGCCACCCCAGAGGCAATTGCCGCCATTTAGAGCCGTCTACCGCCGTCGCAGAGCCCATCACCGTCGTCAACCGCCACCTCAGAGCCCGCCGCTGCCAATAGTGCCCAGCGTACCACCTCTGTTGGCCAGCTGGGCGGAGCCACTGCAACCAACACCACCTCCGCCGGCTAGCTAGGCGGAGCCGCTGTAGCCAACACCACCTCCACCTCTCTAACACCTATGTTGCCGCTATGTCTGCCGCCTGCACCCAGTTCCACCACCGATGTCTTTGCCGCCCCTACTGCTCCTTGGCTAGCTCTAAGACAATCTGAGACCAGCACAGCTCTGTCTCTGCTCTCATAGAGAGATTCAGAGAAGTATGGAAACTTTGATAGGACTCAGGTAAGGAGTTAAGAATGGTGGTGACCAATTTCCTGTTATCAACTACCACATTTATATTCAGTAGCTATTCTTTTAGGTCTGTTAACTTGGTAAGATGATCGGAAATGGAATCACCTTCATTCATGGTCAAGTCGTCCAGCTCTCGCATTAGGTACATGACTCGTGCTTCATCACGGGACTAGAAAATGGTTTCGAGGACCACCCAGGCAGCCCTTGTAGAGCTGCAGGATCGGATGTGAGGTGCAATTGAGCGCTTGACTGAAAGAGCAATCATGGCCATTGCTTGAGCATCACGGGCATCCCACCGTCTTTGGTCTTCAGTGGGTCCAGGGCTGTGCTGTAATGCCTGACACAACTTGCGCCACAGTTTGAGTCTCTCTTGATGTCGAGGTGCCAAGAGTTGGTTTAGCAGGACGAGGCTCTTGCCTCGTGACAATCTTCCATTGTCCCTTGGCAATTAAGAGATTCTTAAGCATGAAACTCCATAATGAGTAGTTGGGACCATCAAGCCGATCTTTAGCTGTCATGAATGCACCAAATCCAGAAAGCTCAATGGAAGCAACTACTTTGCGACATCCTCATAGTAGTACTAGATTTCCCAAAGTTGGAGAGAGTACTAGGAACAGGAAAGCCCCCCCTTGATGTGAGCTCTTGGGAAAATACGAGAAAAAGAGAGTTACAGAATGTGCACACAATGCACTGGGATATAACGAGATTGAAGGTGCGATCGCTGAAGTATACCAAAAACAAGGTGTATACATGAATGAGCAAACACAAGACTGTGGGAGTAGTGCACAGAAACAAGAGTGTCTATGGATGCTTCCACCTTAGAAAACCTCCCCTTACGAACAAGAATCCCTAAATATGCAACAGAGAGGCCTTGAATTTGACAATAAATGTATGAAAAAGAAAGCCCCAAAAAATTGCTTGTACCTTTGTGAACAAGATGTTGGTGAGCTGATCTGTGTGTCTTCCCTCTTTTCCTTTGGCACCCAAGCCGAGCTGAGAATGGAGCTAAGAACAGAGCCGTGGGCAAGGCAGACAATTAGGCAATCCTATATCCTTCGAGGAGTTGGTTGGATTACTTCTCCAAGAGGAGCAGACAACGAAGAACAGATCCAGGGGTGATGCAAGCAAAGGAGACCAAGCCTACTTCTCCAGGACAAAGGCAAAGTGGACTCGTCATAGGGTGACACCAAGAAGAAGAAAGAAAAGTGTCACTACTACCACAAGCCAGGGCACTACATCGAAGAGTGTCGGAAGAGGCTCGCAAACCTAAAAGTTGATGAAGACTCTACAAATTCCACTTCTTCTACCTTTGACGACAAGAAGCAGCAGCCAGAAGATAAAGTAAACCTAGTCCAAGATGACTGGGCTTTCTAGTCACATTATTGTTGGGTGTTGGACTCACACACTCACACACACAAACCTGCACATTAGGGTTAGGTGCAGGGTAGAGAAGCTCACACACAGAAATGAGAGAGAGAGAGAGAGAGCCAAAAGTGTGGTATCCACAAAATGCAAGTCAACGCTTGCATGTGTGCCACATCCATATAATATAGAAGTACAAAATATTATATGTTAGAGTGTCCTTTCACACTTGATGTCCAAGGGGAAAAACCACATGGGAAAAAGTGCCCTTGGTTAAGCCCTGTTCACACATAGCACTACTATAAGTGAGCATATGCCTACAAATCCCCCCTGTAGTGGAAGTGTGAACCTGTACAAGGGTAGCAGATCACTCTCTGTATGAGAGTAAGCCCAAAGCTTTGCGGAAAGCTTCAAACTTTTCTCGAGGTAAAGCCTTTGTGAATAGATCTGCAACATTATCCTGTGTAGGGCAATAAGATAAACTGATCTCCCCTGCATGTAGCCTCTCTCTGACATAGTGATAATGAATCTCTATGTGCTTGGTACGTGCATGAAATACTGGATTTCGTGCCACGGCCATAGCACTCTGGCTATCAGTGAGAATGGTGGTGGGTGTCTGCTGACACTCACGAAGATCAGCCAATAGTCTCCTCAACCATACACAATCTACTGTAGCTGTAAAGACTGCCCTGTACTCAGCTTCACAAGTAGATGTAGCAACAGTGGGTTGCTTTTTACTCAACCAAGATATGCATGAGCTGCCAAGAAAAAAACAATTCCCACTGGTGGATTGCCTGGTATCGTAATCACCAGCCCAATCTGAATCACTGTATGCATAAAGCTGCAAGCTGCCCCCCCTGGGATAGAACAAACCAAGATCCAGGGTACCCTTAAGATAACGAAAAATGCGTTTGACTGCTTGCCAATGCTTTGTGCCTGGGCTGTGCATGAATTTGCTCAACAAAGACACCCCAAAAGATATGTCTGGCCTCGTGTTACACAAGTAAATGAGGCATCCCACTGCCTGGCTATAAAGGCCAGCCTCAAAAGGCTCTCCAATATCATGCATAGTAAGCCGTACACCTGGTTCTACCGGAGTAGAAATGGGCTTACATTCATCCATGTGAAACCTTTTTAGCAAACTTTTTATGTACTTAGTTTGCTGCATAACAATGCCATCATCTGTATGCATAAACTGTATGCCGAGATAGTAGTGTAAAGGCCCCAAATCTGACATATCAAATTCAGCTTTCAAATCAGCTTTGAAATCTGAAATTTGTGCTTTGCTTGTACCTGTAATGAGCATGTCATCTACATACAAGATGACTATGAGAATATCGGCATCGGTTTTCTTCACATACAATGTGCTTTCAGCTGAACTATTCTCAAAACCTTGGCTGGTTAGATGAGCATGTATCTTATCATACCAAGCTCTTGGAGCTTGTTTTAACCCATACAATGCTTTGTGCAACCTGCATACTTTATGTTCCTCACCAGGAACTACAAAACCAATGGGCTGATTTACATATACTTCCTCCTGTAAATCCCCATTTAAGAATGCAGTTTTGATATCCAATTGATGCACTTTCCATCTTTTATGGGCAGCCAATGCAATCACAGATCTTATTGTGGTCATTCTCGAAGTAGGAGCAAAAGTCTCTTCATAATCTATTCCCTTTTTCTGGGAGTAGCCTTTAGCCACAAGTCTTGCTTTGTACCTGTCAATAGTACCATCAGACTTTCTTTTGACTTTGTACACCCACTTTGTGCCAATTACATGCTTGCCTTTAGGCAGTTCCACAAGATCCCATGTATTATTCTTCATGATAGAAGAAATTTCAGCTTGCATAGCTTGCAACCAATGCTCATTCTCATGTGCTTCTTCATAAGAAGAAGGCTCTTCTGAATCAAAGAGACCACCCATTGCGAATGCAGACTCCCCACGATGTACATTCAAAGCATGGCTGGAACTAGCCCTTGTTCTACCTGTGAGTGGAGCTGCAAGTTTGCTTTCTTGCAAAGTTTTCAGCAACCATCTTGGCACTGACTTGGCTGTGTCTATGGCTGTTTGCTCTTCCCTGACAAGATCTTCCACTTCTTCCACAGAAGGGGGCTGAATGGCTGGCTGGTCCACATGTTCTACATGTGGATTTTCTTGTGTAGGGGCTGGCTGATCTGAATCCCCCCTAATTGCAATGGGTAAAAGTCCATCAAACATGTCCTGTATGCCTGTATCATTATTTTTATACAAGCTGACCATGGGCTGTTCTGAATTTTCAGCAAATACCACATCTCTACTTACAAAAATCCTTCGGGTAGTTGGATTATAAAGACGGTATCCTTTGCTTTCATTGCTGTAGCCCACAAAAATGCATTTAATTGCTTTGTCATCAAGTTTTGTTCGGAGTTGTTCTGGCACATGTGCATATGCCAAACACCCAAATGTACGCATATAATCCACTGTTGGCTTTCGGCTATACCAAGCCTCAAATGGTGTTATGGTTTTCAAAGCTTTTGTTGGACACCTGTTCAACACATGAGTTGCACACATTATAGCTTCCATCCAGAATTTGTGAGGCAACTTTTGTGCTTTTACCATGCATCTTGCCATCTCCATGAGAGATCTATTTTTCCTCTCAGCTACACCATTCTGCTGCGGTGTATAAGGCACAGTACATTGGTGTTTGATGCCCTTTTGAAGCATATAATCTTTGAATGCATTTGACATGTATTCTCCACCTCTATCTGAGCGGAGTGTTTGGACTTTACATGCACACATATTTTCAGCCATTGCTACAAAGTGTCGAAAGCATGTAAACACATCTTCTTTCGCTTTCAAAGGGTAAGCCCAAGCAAACCTGGAGTAGTCATCAATGAATGTGACAAAGTAAAGATGCCCCCCTATGGATGGTGTCCGCATTGGACCACATACATCACTATGTATGAGCTGTAATTTACTTTCAGCTCTAACAGCTCCATCTTTGGGGAATGGTTTCCGATGCATCTTTCCCAAAATACACCCCTCACATACATGTCTTGGCGGAGACTCAAGAGGCGGCATATTATCAACCATATGATGCTTCTGCAGAAGCATCAAACTCTGAAAATTTACATGCCCAAAACGAGCATGCCATAGCTCTGCATCATGCATAGCAGGAGTGTGGGCAGCCACTGTATTTGCATCATAAGTGCGCTTGTCATAGCTGTCCAGCTTATACAAGCCTTTGTATCGTGTTCCAGAAGTGACTATTTCATAACCCTTTGATGGGTCTTTTACCAAACACTTCCCATCTTCAAATTCAACCTTTAAACCTTGATCGTTTATGGCTGAGACGGAGAGCAGATTTTTCTTTATTCCTGGAACATACAATACATTTTTCATACATATATTGGCACCATTGGCTGCAATAAGTATGACATTACCAATTCCCTTTACTGGATATGTGGTATGATCTGCACATGATACAGTGCGGCCATTTGAAGCATAAACCAAGTGCTGAAATACATCTTTGCATGAAGTGATGTGGCTCGAAGCACCACTATCAAAATACCATGATGCATTCTGTCTGTCAGATGCAATGCAAGACATATCAGTGTCTGAAGCACCTGGTGTGTCACTAGTGCATGTGACCAAAAAAGTGTACTCTTCCTGGATTACATTAGCTGATTGCTGTGCTTTGTCATCCGAAGAGTCTGCTACTGCATTGCCTGCTTCTTTCTTTTTCTCTTTTGCAATCCTTTTCCTACTTTCACTGATGTAGTGTCCAGGCTTATGGCAGTAGTGACATTTGCCCTTCTTTTTGGGCTTGTTTGCATCCCCTTTGTCAGACTTTTCACCACTAGAAGAGGGCTGTCCTTGACCAGCCTTGCTAGACTGTTGTCCCCCATGCTTAAAGCTCTTTGCTTTACCCTTATCCTTGGCTGTAAATGCCTTTCTCGATATGTTTGCTCTTGTTTGCTCTTCCTGCAAGAGTAAACCCACGAGCTCTTCAAAAGTGACGGGATCACCACCTCCTCTCATCGAGAGGTTGAGAGAGGTGTGAAAGCCCAAGTAGGAAGGCGGTAAAGAATGAAGAGTGTTGGTGACCATCTGTCTGTCTGGGATAACCTCATCAATGTTGAGCAATTGTTCCTGCAAATCTTTCACTTTGGTGAGATGATCTGCCATAGAGTCACCCTCATCCATAGAAAGAAGATCCAATTGCCTCTTCAAGTAGGCAACTCTTGCCTCGTTGCGTACCTGATACATTGCTTCCAATGTGTCCCATGCAAGCTTCGATGTCTTGCACGAACGAATGTGTGGAATAATAGTCCTTTTCACTGAAAGGGCTATCAATGACATGGCCTGTGCATCTCTAGAGTCCCATCTTTTCTGCTCTTGTGTGGGAGCAGGATCTACATCAGGAGCTCTTTGAGCACCTCCCCTTTGAGGCGTGGCTGGCTGAATGGTATGTGGGCGTGTGTCATCACCACACACGATGCCCCAAAGCCCTTTGGCTACCAGCAAATTACGGATCATAAAACTCCAGAGGGAGTAGTTAGATCCATCCAGCTTGTCCTCCTGGGTGAGCACACCAAATACATCCGTAGCATTTTGTGCCATGTCAACAAAGTATAACTGCAAGCAAACCAAGCACCAATGTGCACTGCCAGGCAACCAAATGTCCTGCGCAAATGTATGCCTGCAAACCAAAGCAAGTGTAAACCTGCACCAAATTGTCCAATTACACTCAATGTGTATACATACGCGACAAATCGCAGCTGTAATGCCCAATTACATGCTCCAATCAGAAAATCCCCAATTTTTATGCACTTCAATCGCTTCAATGTGCATCTAATTGGCCAATTTTCACAAAAGCCCCAAATTTCTGCAAATGTAAGAGCTCCAATTTGCCAATTTTGACCTCAATTTTGAAAAACCCCCAAATTTTTACAAATAAGAGAGGTTCAATTTGCTGATTTTGACCTCAATTTCAAAAACCCCCAAATTTCATCTGCAATTTCATTGTCTGCAAAATCGGCATATGACCTGCACTGCAATGGCTGTAGATTTTGTATTTGACCTAGAAATTTGTACAGAAAAATACCTCCAGGCAAGGGCAGCAGGCTTGGAGCAGACAACTTGAAAAAGAACCTGGCGATGGAGGAAGTCGTAGTCGTTGCAGGTGGCGAGCAGGCAGAATGTTGAGTCGTGCAGGCGGAATGTTAAGTAGTCAAGCGAGTGGGAGGTGTTGTGCGGGCAAGAAGCGCACTGCTGAGCGCTGGAGTCAGGTGCAGGTCAGCATGAGTGCCGTGGGCCAGCACGAAGGCGCTTCAGAACAAGCGAGCAAATGTTGGGCAGGCGAGCTGGTTGCGGGCAGCAGCCGTGGGCCAGCACGGGAAGCGCTGATGGGGAACAGCGTTGACGATGCGCTGGAGTCGTACAAAAGCCACGGGGTAGCACGCACGGAGGCCGGAGCGGAACGGCAACGCGAACGGTAGTCGACGGCCGGAACTGGGCAGTCGAAACGGACGACGGTGACGGCAGGTGCGAACGGGCGTTGGGACGGCCAGCCTGCAGCCGTCGACAGAATGGGACGGCGATGCCTGTGCTGAGCGTCGACGGGCCTTGACTGGTGGCCCTGACGGGACCACGGCAGCCGTTGAGGGCTGTGACGGCGGTGGTCGACTGGATGACGCCGACGGTGCCCAGGCACGCTACGGAGCTGGGCGGCGCAGGTGGTGTGACGGAGCGGAGGCGGCGGCAGGAGCAGGCGCCGGCTGCAGCTGGCAGAACCGCCCGCGAGCTGGGCAGAGGTGGTGGGCTCCCCACTAGTGCCGCCCGTCTCTGGCGGCCGGACGGTGGAGCTACTGGACGGAACCGGCGGACGGAAACACAGCGGCGACGGAATCCGACGGACGGAAAAACGCAGGCGACGGAATTTTGCAGCCTGCGGACGGAATTTCACAGAATTTTTTCCAGCAGCAGTTCTCCAAGGCCAGCTCCCAGCTCTGATACCAAATGTTGGGTGTTGGACTCACACACTCACACACACAAACCTGCACATTAGGGTTAGGTGCAGGGTAGAGAAGCTCACACACAGAAATGAGAGAGAGAGAGAGAGAGAGAGAGCCAAAAGTGTGGTATCCACAAAATGCAAGTCAACGCTTGCATGTGTGCCACATCCATATAATATAGAAGTACAAAATATTATATGTTAGAGTGTCCTTTCACACTTGATGTCCAAGGGGAAAAACCACATGGGAAAAAGTGCCCTTGGTTAAGCCCTGTTCACACATAGCACTACTATAAGTGAGCATATGCCTACAATTATCACTATGGAGAGGAATGTTAAATATTAATAGTGGGGTGCTAAGTCATCACCAAAGGCCAAGTGTACACCCACTTAGGTTGCCCAATTTGGCTACATGCATGCCATATAGAGGCCCAAGCATATTAAGAGGTGCTAATGACAATCTCTGGGATAACCTTACACCAAGCAATGCAACTAACCTACACATCAAAAGACCTTAGTACATGACTAGGCTAGCTCTAGTGTCACGTCTAGAGTCCTATCCATGATCAGATGTACGTGGTTGAAGGAATTGCTGATGCTCAGAATGATTAAAAGATGACCCTTCTTGTTGGCGAGGTTGCTGCAAATGTTGCCAAGGAAAATTGGATCGAAATTGAAAGTTTTGCAATGAGGATTGTTGATAACCTTCATGAGCCATACGTGAACCATTGCCATAATGACCTTGAGAGGCCGATGTTTTGAGAATTGGGATTCAAATCCTGAATACGCTCGGCATAATGAATGGAAGGGTTGTACTTTTGCACATCAGTACGAAGTATGGGGTTTAAACCTTCAATGAAGGCATGAAGCTCGTCCGTTGGGGACAAAGAATCAATCTCCAATATCAAATTAGTGAACTAGGAGATATAAGAAGCCAGAGAACCAGTTTGGTCCAAGTGGCGTAAACGAGTTCGGGCTTGAAAATCCACATTGGCAAGAATGAACTACTTACAAACAAACCACTCAAATTGTTCCCATGTCGTAACCGTTTTTCCAACACGCTTGAGTAAGTATGCGGCAAATGTAATCTTCTTGGCATCGGTAAGGACCATCGAGTCACAATACAAGCGAAGTTTGTAAAGCCATTGTTCAAATATACGCTTATTGTGTTGTCCTCCATAGAACTCAGGGGGTTTAACTTCCAATTTCTTGGTTTTACTAGCTTGCAAAAGACAATAAAGAGTCTCAAGATCGTCACCTTCCACCTTAGGGGGCATGTTGTCTTCATTGTCTGGTACTGATGCTGTAATGTCGACTGCTGGTACAAAACTGGTATGAGAATGGCGATCTGTCTGCAAACTACTGGATCTAGAAGTCAATGTGGCCATGGACTCTTGAAGTTGTTGTTGGAACTATTCCTACATCTGCTGCAAATCCGTTGGAGCTGGATTGCCAAGCTGGTGGGTTTGGTCCTCCATAGCAGTAGACTAAGATGAAGACTCTGTAAGTTGAGACTCTAGGGGCATAGTTGCACTCGGTTCGCGCACCGCCCCCAAAGTTCAATACGGACAGTACGGTACGATACGGTCAATTCGGTACGGTGCACTGGCGGTTCGATACGGATCTCAAGCGACCCTTTTTTTTTTGCTCCTTTTTTTTATGCTCATTTTTTTAGCCATTTTTTGACCATTTTGTTCGCCGTTTAATGACTGTTTTTTGCGCCGTTTTTGACCGTTTGGAGAGCCGTTTGTTGGGCGTTTTTTGGGGTTGTTCATTGCTTTAGCTTTTGCTTGCTTGCCTTGGCCCTTTGGTTGCCAACTTGCCTTTGCTTGAGCTTTGAGCCTCTCCCTATTATCTATATAATAGGCCCTCCCCAACCCCATCCTCACAAGTGCTCATTGCTCAACCCTCCCCTCACAAGTGCTCATTGCTCAAGTCTATCCTCTCCCTTGAGTCCCCTCTAGGCTCTCTCAAGCATCTCCCTCTTCCTCAAAGCTCAAGCCTCCCCCTCAAGGCTCAAGCCTCTCCCCCTTCCTCAACTCTCAAGCCTCTTCCTCTTGAGTCTTCCTCAAGCCTCTCCCTCCCTCTCCCTCTCTCTCGCTCTTCCTCAAGCCTCTCCCTCCCTCTCCCTTTCCTTCTCCCGGAACCCTTCTCTCCTCTTTCACCATGAGAGAAAAGCATGAAGCCTTTACTTTGCATGCCATTACCCACGAGAAGAACGAGGGGAAGTCAGGGGCATGGAATTGGACTTGCAAGTATTGTAGCAAGGCCTACACTAGTAGTGCCACTAGGCTTCTAGCACATATCTCCAAGATGGGGGGCAAATTGCACCTTGCAAGATGATCCCTCAAGACATTTCCGATGGCATTGTGAAGAAGTACTCCTTGCTTGGCGAAGCAAGTGATAGTGGAAGAGTCCCCCCCTCCCCCACCCCCCCCGGGCGGCCGTTGCCGCCGCTCAAGACGAAGTCATCCAGCCGGCAAGGGATACATCCTTCTCCCCCTTCACCAACTCCAACCCCTCATCAAAGAGACCAAGTGAGTTTGAAGTTCCATACAAGAGGCAAGCCACTCTTGAAGGCACCATTGAAGCAAATGTGGCCTCTCTCTCTTGGGTCCGAGCAAAGCAACAAGACGCAAATGTGGAGATTGCACGCACGGTCATTGAGTGCAATCTCGCATTTCGTGTCCTTAAAACTTCTCAATGGCAAAGGATGGTGTGAGCCATTGCCAAAGTAGGACCATGCCATGGCCCTTGGCATGATATCACCTACAAAGGCGTGCGCACGAAGGCACTTGATGAAGAAAAGCAGAGAATCAACAAGACCCTCAAGCCCGTCCAAGCGGGATGGGTGAAGTATGGCCCATGGGTGTTTCATCCTCTCCGACAGATGGACCGATAGAAAGAAGAGGGGCATCCTCAACATTCTAGTATCTTGCCCTCTTGGCACTTACTTCTTGCGGGCTGTGGATGCCGGAAAGGCGGGGAAGAAAACCTCGGGCGATTTCATCTATCGCCACATTCGAGAAGCCATAATCGAGGTGAGATACAATTTTAATTTTTGAGTTGGAAGCTTGAGAGTTTAGCCTTTGCCTTTTACTCAACTTTCAAGTCTCATTAATTTTCCTTTTTCATGCATCCATCATCCTTATAGGTTGGCCCTGAAAATGTGGTTCAAGTGGTTACGGATTTGCGTCCAATTGCCGCAACCACACTTACCATCATTGCTATTAAGCATGGCCAGCCACTTCATAGCCTATGAAGCAAGAGCATGAGCATGAGCAGTAGACAGCTTGTTGATCTAAGGATTTATGAATTCACAAAATTTTATCGTGGAAGTGTGAAGTTGGCTTTATGTGCACACGTTTAGCACTCTTTCCATAAGGATATTGTGGATTATATTATCAATTCTCATCCAAGGTGTGTGGTCAAAGTAACAACACGGAGTGCAAGTGGTAAAGTGGACATGACGCCTGGTTGGCACAGGACTTATGTCTATGCCAAGGGTCATGTGGACCGATGCCTTGTTGGCAGGAGACTTATTTTGTCTCACCCATTTACTTGGGACATGGATTATGATATCTGGACTTATGGGACTGTTTTTGTCTCGCCCATTTATCATGATTTTGATATTAGTATTATGGAGACTTATTTAGTCTCACCCATTTCTTTGAGACATGGATTCTTCAGTTATATTGGAATTTTGAGATTGTCTCGTCTCACCCACTCGATGGGACATGATTATATCTTGAATATATGGCTTGAAGATTAAAGTTGTGGACAACTTTTAAGAAGCTGGGGAGGATGTCACCAGCCTGGACATTTCCCAGTATGAAAGGGGTCTGGTGGACTTCAGGATGTCTAAATATTTGGAAAGTACAAGCTTTGGGAATGGGGGATTATCCTAGAATACAAAGGACCACACTCCTAAAATTTAGGAGAGTTGCTATTTTTGGCCTGACTCCGATGGAAATTCTGTTCGCGTCATTACATCTAGAATTGAGCAGACACCAAGAGTTGGCAAAGTGCCTATGACAGAATGTCTACCAGTTGGGATATTTTTAGAGATAAAGTTTATGGAAGAACCCATCTCTTAGATTGGGACATGTGCAAGAAAGTGGACCAAAGTGAGACAAGTGGCCTGACACTTATTAGAAAGTGGATCAAAGTGAGACAAGTGGCCTCACACTTGTCACTTCAGCTATTGTGTGGCTCTCCACTTGTCATTGTAGCCTTCTCTTGCCATTTTAGCTCATGGCAGGCCCAAATCTATAAATTGGAGTCCTCTCTCTTCATTGATAGAGGCTCTCTTGCTGCACACTAGCCTCTACCACCGTTACACGCTGCCCTAATGATGGCTACTCTCTTTCTCTCTCACTTGAAGGCTGCCCATGAAGAATACCGGCTGTTGGGGACTGTTTTGGAGGCTTCCATCGCGAAGAAATACTAAAGGCAAGGGTATTTAATCATTTATTATGATTTCTAGCCTTTGTACCTGTTGCACCAGCCATTGTACTCGTTGTACTAGTCCTTGTACTTGTTGTACTTGCTGTACCATCCATTGTACCGACTATACCGGCTTCTATACTTGCTGTACCAGCCACTGTACCTACTGTACTAATCACTGTACATGATGTACCAGCATTTGTACTTGCTGTACCAACCACCGTACCAGCTGTACCAACCACTGTACTTGCTGTACCAACCACTATACCGACTGTACCAACCATTGTACCTGCTATACCGGCTGAATGGAGAGTTGTACTTGCTGTACCAGCTCTATTGCATGAAGACCCGTGGTTTTTGGGGAAGAATCAGTACCCACACGGAGGTATATGGATTATGTTGTTGGCTCGGCATTTCTACAGCTTGTGTTCCGGCTCGGTTGCCTCGTGTTGGGCTGTGTTATGACATTTGTATATAGATAATCCGGCATCTCCCATGGGGAGAGTAAGGCCCTCAAAGCTTGTACATGATATTATTCTCCTTGGGTAATAAAATACTCCAGGGGGGGGGGTCGGCCCATTCCGGCCTCTATGCGGTGTCACACGTGCAAGCTCCATTTTAAGCATTTGTGGATGTTTTATCGCTTTTATGTTTTATGCAAAGTGATGATGGATATGTGTTAAGGATGTGGCTATGTTTAAATGTTTTAATATGCATTGATGGTATCAACAAGTGTGTCAAAGGCCCTAGTCCCCCGAGCACCCGCCGCGAGTTAGAGAGAGAGAGAGAGAGAGAGAGAGAGAGAGAGAGAGAGAGCTAAGTATTCAGTATATTCATATGGTACAAAAAGGATGTACAATCTTGCATCCCTTGGCTGCCTTCTTGAAAAGGTGTAAATCCTAATCTATTCCTAAATCTAGGACTCAATCCAATGCTGGACTAAATACCAAAAACGATGAGCATCTATGTTTTTTTTTTCTGATGGACTGGCCAACTGTTGGTCGGCAAGGTCCTTTGCTGCAGCCGACAAGTGTTCTCATTCATGCACAGGCCGACAGCCTCTTTTGTCCACCACCAGTTCTTCCCTGCCAATATCAACAACATCTACTCCAAAATCAGGTTCAAGTCTGGTTCTTTATCTGTTGCCCCTTCAGGGACTAGCCCTGGAGGCTAGGATCAGCCCTGCGCATCTCAGTGTTCTGGGGCTTCTACTATTTATCTAACATTTTATTGTATTTCTCCTATTTATTTGTCTTGTGACCAGTCAGCCAACCCTAGAGGCAGTCGGCCAGCTCACTGAGGCACTATATAAGGAGTTCCCCTTTATTCACTTCTTTATCCAATCCACTTGCACATATATATACCTAGATGAATCCAGGAACATGCCCAAATTCACCTTTTAGGAACGTGCATGTTATATACTCGTGGTAGTCAACCCACAAGACTATATAACTATCAACTCCATTATGCATAGTATGGACTAGATACTACGACATCCCCACTAACGTCATTAGTGCCCAATAGTGGGTGTAGAACTCTGTATCAAGATATGCTCACTTCTTTATCCAATCCACTTGCACATAGTTCAACATTCAGTTGCTGGCCATTGCCATTGTAAAGCTTTACTGCTGTTATAAAAGGTGATCTTACCCAACTCTCTCTATCTCCTTTGCACTCTCATATATATATATATATATACCTAGATGAATCCAAGATCATGCCCAAATTCACCTTTTAGGAACGTGCATGTTATATACTCATGGTAGTCAACCCACAAGACTATATAACTATCAACTCCATTATGCATGGTATGGACTAGATACTACGACATCCCCACTAACGTCATCAGTGCCTAATAGTGGGTGTAGAACTCTGTATCAAGATATGCTCTCACAAACACACACACACACACACACACACACACACACACACACACATAAGAGCATATATTCACACAAAGGCCTTCGTACTGAGTTTCTGTCAAACCTCCGGAGATGCAAGGCAGACTCAGCCATAATGAAGCCTAGCACTAAGGGAAGTAGCAAATAGAAAGAATTAGTATCGCAAATAAGTAGTTGATAGAGCAAATGCACCGCTAAAGATAGAAAGAATAAGCACTAGCTCCAATACCAATGTCACAAGCGGAAGCTCTAGGAGTCTTCTTTCAGCCCTAAACACCATCCTGGAACAACCTGATGCAAAACGCAAGCAAGAGAGAGAGAGAGAGAGAGAGAGAGAGAGAGCTGAGTATTCAGTATACTCATATGGTACAAAAAGGATGTACAATCTTGCATCCCTTGGCTGACTTCTTGAAAAGGTGTAAACCCTAATCTATTCCTAAATCTAGGACTCAACCCAATGCTGGACTGAATACCAAAAATGATGAGCATCTATGCCTTTTATAGGCCTTGGGATTTACTAATGAGTAGTCGACCAGGTCCTGGACAAACTCCAAATACTTTGCTGCAGCCAACAGGTGTCCTTCTAATTCATGCACTGGCTAACAGCCTCTTTTGTCCACCACCAGTTCTTCCTTGCCAATATCAGCAACATCTACTCCAAAATCAGGTTCAAGTTTGGTTCTTTATTTGTTGCCCCTTCAGGACTAGCCCTAGGATCAGCCCTGCCCATGTCTTCCACATGACATGACGCCTTTGGGCCCTAGTGAGAACCATTAGCAAGTTGGGGGAGCCGATACATTATGTAAATTGGAGAAGGTAGGTCACAAGTTGACGAGGCTACTATAGACCATCCTGTATGAGGAAGTTCAACTGGAACTGAGAGCACTGGGACTAGTTGTTGCCGATGAAGAGGGAGCAGAGGGGGTTTTCATTTCTATGTAAACCATAAATCCTGATTTGCACACCTAGAGTGTGTGGTACCCGTATGATGATGAATTGTGGGTTTCTTGAACATCAAAGTGCCACATTGTTTTGGCTGTTGTTTGTACTGTATTTTGTGTTGTTTTCTTTAATGATTTACCCACCAAATGTTAATGGAAAGAGCACACACCTAGTGAGCTATGAATGACATTGGTGCTTGTGCAAACCCATTACAAAAGAGTTCTGCACCCAAGGACCAGGCACATGTGCTACAAACAGAGAGAGCACGGACTGAATTGTCGTTGATTTGCATGTCATGGGCCACCACGGAGGAATCGTCTTTCTCAATGCTGATTTTTCTTTTTGTGTTTAACAGGTGGTGTGGGCTGGTCATTTGCATTCCAGGAGAAAAAAAAAACTTTATTTCTTTCTTTCTGTCTCTTCTTTCTCTTTGGGTTGGCCGTTTTTGCATATGTGAAAGGCTGATCGTTTTGCCTTTTGTGTACAGCTGGCCAATTGCAAGTTGTGTGTTTGCATACGTGAAGGACTGATCATTTTGCCTTTTGTGTTCAGCTGGCCGATTGCAAGTTGCAACATTGGTCGTAGACTCACCGATTTGCTGTTTGTTTTTTTTTTGTGGGCTGCCATGCAACTCTTTTGTGGAGGGCTTAATGTAATAGCCTTACATTATAAGGCTAAGGCTTAGTAGCCTTAATGTTTTTTAAAACATTACTCGTTTAAAAAACGAAGAGTCCTAGCCATCCCATACGGAAGGTGGCAACTCTACAAGGTGGCGATTCAGCCCAGAAGAGGAGATTTGCACACACTGATGCCTCTAAGGGCTGGAGAGGGAGCCAAATCAGGCATGTGTCAAGGCCACGAACCCTTGGTGAGGCTACAACTTGCCATCGTTTTTTTTTGTGTTATAGAAAATTGGGAAATTCATAAATCAAGCAAAATTGGGCAGTTTGAGCAAAATTGAAAGGGGCATTCTCTCTAGTTCTTCCATACAACACTTCCCAAGGCTGATTTTAGGGTTAGGGCTGGCTGATTTTTAACGCTAGGGTTTTTTTATTTTTAGGGTTAGGGTTTGGCTGTGGGCATCCTACAGGGTTGGAATTTGTGTGCTCTGATACGACCGTTAAAGTTTTTGCTTAATTAAACACGATTAAAATATCTTAATGCTTACATACTTGAATCAACATGAGGTAAAGAGCGGAAAGCTGTATTGTTTGCATTGAGACACTAAGGCCTTGTTGAATAGGGCTTGAATAGGTACAAATGAAGAGGCACATCCCTGACGAAAGGGTGTGACTCTTGAATGAATAGTTATGTCCTTTGGACGTAGTGATGCATCCTTTGACCAATAGATGTATCCCTTTGAAGAGACGTATCCTTTCGTGATGACCCGTGTGACAGGGTGTAACCTTTCACTGGTGTCCCTTCAATAATTGAAGGCTAATCAATAGTAATTAGAGAGATTAAGTCACAATCGGAACACCTAACCCTAACCCTAAGACCTATGGCCTTCATAAGGTATCAGAGCAAGACGACGCTACTGCCTACTGCAAACGAATTCAAATTGTTGAGAATTGTGCCAGTTGTTTGCTCCTATGGCCACCGCCCATCAACATGGAGAACTACCATCAGTCGGCTCTTCCACGTCACTACCCAGCCTCGCTTCTTGCGCCACCCCAATCGTTAGCCCTCAATTGCACCTACAGCCGCTCACAACAATACGCAAGCAGCCCAGTTTAGCAACATCATTAGCCTTGTCCAAGTGTACCAAGTAACAACCATCTCCTGGTTGCCTCTGTCTGCACAACAAAAGGTTTAAAAATTAAATTGGAGGTTTTTAGGGATTTGTGCAAATTAAGAGCAATTGAAGCCATCTTGTGCTTGCAAATTTGGGAGATTTATCAAAATCGTCCTCCACATCAAAAATTGAAGTACGTGCAGCAACAAAAATTAGGGCTTCTTAAAAAATCAGAGAAATTAGCCAAAATTGAAGCTCCTACATAGGCTCAATTTTGGGGCTTTCCTCAAAATCAGGTAAAATCAACAAATGGAAGCCCATAATATTGAGGGTTTTTGCCAAATTGGCCAAAATTGGAGTCCGCAACACATTGAAGACTCCGTAACGCCATAGAAGGGGCGATAGCATGGAAAAGACGCCGAGAAAGGCGACACTATTACCATTTGGCCACCCAATTGGTCCACCCGTGCTTTCTTATCATGTATGTACTTTGGACTGGTGTCCATGGCAGTTGTTTATGCCGGGGATTGATGCCACTCATGTGATACTGTAGACTTGGCTTTCCGTTGGGACTTGTGCCTCCGTGTACATGCCCGGAAATGCTTGGTGGATTGGTGTTCCATTGGGTCTGGTACCTCGTGTACTTGCCTGGAGCACGTCTATGTTGATATAGTCTCATGAACGGGGATTGTCCATACCAATGCTGCATTGCATAGCATCTTTATGTGCTTGCTTGCAATTGAAACAGCATGCAATTGAAATTGCATGCTGTTTTCATGCTTGCTTGACCAATGTGTAGTTTCGGGTAAGCCCGTGAACCGTGCGTGTGAAATTGTCTGCTAACATGGTTGTCTGGCATGTGAACAGGTGGTAAGTATTACCCAATCTAGGCTCAAATAGCCCTTAGGACTTAGCCAATATTTATAAGTGAGTGCGTTCCCACTTCATTAAAGTTTGGGCGTCCAAAAGTCACTTATAAATTATGACCGCTTCCAAGTTCACACTCACTAAAGTCCCAAAGGGGACAAGACTCAATGTCCAGGACCTGATCCTCCCCTTTTACTCATAAATGGGCATCTCCCCATGTCCCTTCACCTGATTGGATCCCAATTCACTTACTTATTAAGAGAAAATTCGTGTTTTCTCTTCATGAAGATTTTTGGAGACTGAAAACTCTGTTTTTCCACCATTTCTCTCCATTTCCAAGCTCTCCATAGCCATACCGAACTTGCTAGGGTGTTTTCCAAGCTTCCAAGAGTGTTTCCAAGTGCTAATCACTCTCCTACTCACTCCCAATGACTGAAATTCAGCAAAACAGCTCTCATTTTTTCTATAATTTTTGGTCTTTTTGCTGAAAACCCTAATTTCAGCTCTCCTTTCTCAAGTTGAACCATAGGGGAAGCTTTCCCAAGGTTCCCTTCATCCTCTTGAAGACTTTTGTCGCGAAGAAAGGCGACAAATCAAAGATCTCAACACTCCAAGGACTTCCATCGCGAAGACTTCCGCTATCATCGACTCTACTTGCTATTGGTAAGCTTTTATGCTTAAATTTGGGAGCAACAGGAGAGAGGAACCGGATTACAAGATCACATACCCTGTGTAGTATTCTCTTGTCCTACGTGCTCTCTTGCAGATTGGTACTACCATGTGTTGGTGAAACAATAGAGAGCAGATGGTAGGGAACATGGGCACTTGAGAGGGTAGTGTGGGTTGCAAGTCTACATCGACAACCACTTGTTTGCAATACTGTATTCATATGCATTGGTATGGAAATCTGGTCAGAAATGCCCATGACACTATGTACTTGATTCTCCCAAGATCAATATACTTTATTTGAGGGAGGGGTCGGCCGTTCCAGCTCATTGTGTGTCTCTTATCAATTCAGCAATTACTTCTTGTATTTTGAGCAAGTGTCCATCAAATCTTAGTGTATTTAAGTGTATTGATTAGCATTGTGTTCAACCAAGTTACAGACAACGCCGGCATTTGAGGGGGGATTTCAACCTGTTTCCCCGAAATTTATAATTTCTGTTTTCTGTGTGTAGAGTCAAGGGCTCTCTGCCCGAGATGCCCCCCTAAAATCTCAAAAATAATCTTTTGTGTATGTTACATCTTCCCGCCTAAATGTTTGTCCTGCCTTGTGTTATAAAAGGCTCTGTATTTTTTCCAGTTTATCCCAAGTAGAAGCCAAGGGGTGACTTAGTGCTGGCCTCGCCTCGATCTTACCCTAATAGGAGAGACTACCATGGCATGGGATGTAGCGCGCGGAAGCTCTGGGTAGTCTTCTTTCAGCCCTAAACACTCTTGAAAACCTTCTGATGCAAAAACGCACCATCTGATGCAAAAACGCAGGTAGAGAGAGAGTAGAGAGAGAGAGTGAGAAGTGCTGGAATTTCAGTATATACTATGGTACAAAAAGGTACATATCTTTGTAGCCCTTGGCTGCCCTCTTGAAAAGGTGATAACACACCAAAACTGCCCTAGACTAGGACTCCTAATGACTCATACCCCTAGTGGGTTGAATGAATAAACCATAGAGCAAGAGGGGCTATAAATAGCCCCTTGGACTACATGGGGAACTGGCCGACTGCTGGTCAGCCAGTTCATAATTCATTAAATTTCATTTAATGCAGCCGACTGGATCTCTTCTATTTTCCTTGATGCGCCTGCTGCCCACTCTGCTGACATCAGCCGACAGCTACTCTGGCAACCAGCATCCTCTTTCTTGCAGCCGACAGCCCCTCTGATCCATGCTTTGCTCCAAGTCCTGCTCCATGTCCATCTTCTACTGGTTCATGGTCTTTATCTGTTTGCCTCTTCTGGATCTAGCCCTAGAAATGTCCATGGCATCTGTCATGCACATGACATCCCCCTCTGCTAAACTTGATGACGGGAATCCAACCTGCTCTTGGATGACTGTCATCATCCAATCCTTTTCCTGAAGTCCCTCTGTCATCCATCCATCCCTGGCAAACCTTTTTCTCTGAAAATCCGGTCTGTTCTCCAAACCACTCTGTCTCTGATGACGATCTATGCATCTGGTTTCTCTAGTCCACCATCCATTCCTGCCCTGACTCTGAACACCGTCTTGGTCTTCGTTCCTGGAACTGAGTCTGGCACTCTCACATCACCCTTGGAGGATCAACCTCCCTTGGGACCGTAACCTGTGAACCTCATCTGTGGAACACCACCAACCAACCTCCTGGGAGTTCTTCCCGCTTCTGTGCTCCTCGCCTTGGGCTTCGAATCCGTGTACTTTCCTGTACCTTGGACCTGTACACCATCATCTGGGACTGAATCAGTGTTTAGCTTTGCTGAGCCTGATGCTCTGATACCAATGTAACGCGCGGAAGCTCTGGGTAGTCTTCTTTCAGCCCTAAACACTCTTGAAAACCTTCTGATGCAAAAACGCACCATCTGATGCAAAAACGCAGGTAGAGAGAGAGTAGAGAGAGAGAGTGAGAAGTGCTGGAATTTCAGTATATACTATGGTACAAAAAGGTACATATCTTTGCAGCCCTTGGCTGCCCTCTTGAAAAGGTGATAACACACCAAAACTGCCCTAGACTAGGACTCCTAATGACTCATACCCCTAGTGGGTTGAATGAATAAACCATAGAGCAAGAGGGGCTATTTATAGCCCCTTGGACTACATGGGGAACTGGCCGACTGCTGGTCGGCCAGTTCATAATTCATTAAATTTCATTTAATGCAGCCGACTGGATCTCTTCTATTTTCCTTGATGCGCCTGCTGCTGCCCACTCTGCTGACATCAGCCGACAACTACTCTGGCAACCAGCATCCTCTTTCTTGCAGCCGACAGCCCCTCTGATCCATGCTTTGCTCCAAGTCCTGCTCCATGTCCATCTTCTACTAGTTCATGGTCTTTATCTGTTTGCCTCTTCTGGATCTAGCCCTAGAAATGTCCATGGCATCTGTGATGCACATGACATGGGAGGTGCAGATGGTGAGTCTAGCTATGAGGCAAGGCGGATGGAGTCGGTGGTAGCATCTTCTTTGCATTGGGATCTCACCACCTTCGCTCCGAAGGGGGGTTTGTTGAGTATTTCGGAGCCCGTATGTGTGTCCATCTTTCATATGTACTCGTGTTTGTGTACCCACTTGTGTTTGTGTGTGAACTGCCCCCAAAAGGGCTATGTATATGTGTGTGAGACCTTGTTCATATGTATGTGTGTGTGTGAACACCTGCCTAGGTGTGAACACACCCTTATATATGGATAAGATAAGTGTGTGCCATGCATGTGGCATTAGTCTATTGCAATGTGTAATTTGATTGAGTCAAAAGATAAGGTTTACAACCTACAAAAGCATATACTTGGTGAACATTGTACAACAATCTTTCATATCAGTAATCAACCATCATCGAGTTATGCAACTCTCTCTCCTGAGCACTGTTCTCTCTCTCTCTCTCAGGGCCGGTTCGACGACAAGCCATCTTCACACTAGCAGGAGGACAGGTAGAGGTGGTAGACTCATATGTGTACCTGGGGATTACATTTACGACTCCGCCAGGAAGATTTACTATGGCACACGCAACCAAGGATAGACTCACACGAGGGTATGCAACTCTGGCCATGCTAGAGAGACAGTGTCACCAGGCACACTTCCAGGAGCCCCGCACGAAGGGGTGGTTGTTTGACACACTAGTCACCCCTGCTTTGATGTATGCTGCAGCAGTATGGGCACCTGGGCTTGCCACCTCCACATGGTCTCAGATAGAGAGGCCTCAGATTCTCATGCTCTCACGGATGATCCACAGCAAACCCTCCATCCCACATGACATTGTCCGGACGGAGTTTGCTGCACCTCCTATGCTAGTAGAGGCCCTCTTCCAGACGATCTACTTCAGAGAGAGGATCAGAGATATGCCATCAGATCGACTCTCACATAGAGCTTTTGAGGCGTCCAGGCAGCTTGCAGAGAGTGGAGATAGGAGATCATGGTATTCACAGATGATACAGTGGCTCACTCAGCATGGTCTTGACATAGATCACCTGCCACCTTTCCAGTATGATATACATGCACCACACATCCAGCTCTCTCACAGTGAGAGAAACAGAGTCCTTCGGCAAGATTTATGGCAGCGATACACTCAAGAGACTTGGATTACACCCAATCAGCCTCTACCGCCGAAGATGCTACACTACAAAGATCAGTTTATGCGTATCTCAGCGGATGGATTCATACAGAGACTTGGATACATGGATGTGTACATGCCTCACAGTGCCCGAGTGGTGATTGGCCAACTCAGAGTGTCATCACACCAGCTTGAGATTGAGGCAGGTACGGCAGCACAGATCCCCAGAGCAGAGAGGATATGCAGACTATGCCAGGAGGAGGTTGAGAGTGAGGAACATTATGTATGCAGATGCAGAGCATATAGTGTCATTAGAGAGAGATACACCACCATCTTCAGTGGACATCCCTCACTCCACCAGATCATGGAGTCCGCAGACCAGTGCAATTTTGGCCAGTTCTTGCTAGAGACACAATGCCACAGAGAGACACTACTACGGACTCATACCATAGGGAGAGGTGGGCGACAGCTCGAGCTCACTAATTTCTTCCAGAGATCTATCCCAGTGCCTATCCTAACACCGGAGGGGATTACACTTCAGCGCGCTGCAGACCTCCAAGCCAGACGGAGACCGAGAGCACCAGGCTACCAGACTCCCAGACTACATCAGAGGGAGATCACAGAGATACGGGCTCGACATCAGCACCATATCTAGGAGCGGCTAGCTCACTTCTCTCTCTCTCTCTCTCTCTCTCTCTCTCTCTCTCTCTCTCCCCCCATACTTTACACTCTCCCAAGAGGAGAGGAATAGAGTTCTGAGATAGGATTTGATCCAGATGCACACCAGGGAGACTTGGTCAGGTCCCCTTCCTACCAAGATGCAATACTACAGAGATCATTTCCTTAGATTCACAAAGGATGGATTTGTTAGATAACTTAGATGCCCAGGCTATATGGATGTACACATATCTCACGCTATGAGGGTGACTATTGGTCAAATTAGAGTTTCCTCACACTCTAGAGATTGAGGCAGGGAGAGCAACACGGACCCCTAGAAAGGACAGAGTATGCAGATTATGCCACAGAGAGGTAGAGGCAGAGGAGCATTACATATGCAGATGCCCTATATATTATGAGATCAGAGGAAGACACCATTGCTTGTTCAGAGAGGGTTTTGGCCCACTTAGCCGGGTGATGGAGTATCCTGATCAGAGATGCTTAGGCCTTTTCCTCCTCCTTGAGCTACACCAACATAGAGAGAGGCTTCTAAAAGTGCAAAGCCACAGATCACCAGCTTCTTCAAGCCTATCAGGGAGCCACATCCCTCTCCCTCCCCCCATATCATCTACCCCCAACAAGGGCTCACACTACAGAGAGCCTCGGAGATCAGAGCTGCCAGGAAACCACCACTACTCCATCAGGCCCATTCTGCCCAGATCCAGGCACAATACCGCAGAGCTATGGAGGAGAGAGTCCAGAGGCTACACCAGGGCACATCAGATGTGAGAGTCCTCCTCGCCCCATGCCCCATGTATGATGTACTACACCCCACCATATCCACTGGGTGGAATAAGTAGTATACCACCTATCATGATTGTACATGTATAGCATGCTAGACAATGACTACATAGTGAGCTGCATATGACTAGGATTAGCTTTTCATTTCAGTTTTTCTTTCCATGATACTCAGGACATGGACTTGTTGTATACAGATTTGTCTCATAGGCCAATCTGGCCTTCCGTAGACATTAATATATCTTTTCTTTTCATTATTTTTCTTTTCCACAGCATAATCAGCTGTGTGAAGTTGAGAGGATTTCTAGGAGACTGACATTGATGGGCTCCTGCTGTATAACATCACCAGCTGAATGGAAAAGTTGATGTTACGACCCTGTGTTTTCCTCTGAACAGTAAGCAAGTGGGCACAGGCACGGGCACGGGATGGTAAGTGTGAACGGCATCAACTTGGAATCGAGAAGAAACTCATGTGTGGCCAGCCCAAGTGTGAAAGGGACAAAAGGATTTTAAAGTTTATAAGGTTTTAAAACCTTTGATGATAAAATAATAATTTTTATTTGGAGGATGTGCTTTTGCTATTGCTTTTAGTTTTTGGAGAAAAGCAGGTTGAGGCACCTCCTTATAAAGAGGGGTGGCAGAATTCGAAGAGGCGCCTGATTGCTTCTCCTTGGACAGCTGGTCACCAGAGGACATGGCATTGTATAGGGTTTCTTTGAAACCCAGCACTGCCTGTTTCCCTCTCAACCCTTGCTCGACTTTATCACTTACTTGCTGCTTCTAATATCTGCACCAGCAGCCTATCTAGTGCCACCTATCTCCAAGCCACATGCTCACAAGGATCATGTACAGAAAAGCATATGAGTTCCTCTTAAACAAAGAGATCTGAACAGAAAACTTAATTTTAAAAAAGTGTGATGAATGTAAGTCACTTAAAAGGGAAACTTGACATTGATGATAACCTAGTAGATGATGAAGCCGTTACCTTTCATGACTCTTTTCTGTAATAGCTGAGTCTACTGTACCAAAATCCCTGGTCCTCTTAAGCCGACGTTCAGGTTTGTGTGCAACCATTGCTCCAGAGCTGGCAACCACAGAGAAGGCCCTCTCTTGATCCTCTGTGTCATCCCTTGAGGCTTTAGTGACCCTTCGATCCCCTTCTTGTACGGTATGTTTCTCAACTACCTTCCTGTCTCCTCTAGCCTCTCGGTCACGGGCTTTTTTGACCCGCACCTGATCAGCCGAATCCTTGCTTTGAATGCCAGGCTCATCCTGGCTCAAATAGAAGTCTCTGTCCATGTCAAAATGCCCACTACCCTTTGCCCACCACCCATCGCCCTGTTTGTTATCCTCTTTCCTACCATCCAATCTCTCACTGGATTTTCCATGCACATCTGCTTGCTTGACCTCCTTGTCACCTAATCTGTTTACATCAGCAGGCCTTTCAGCGCCACCCTTTTCCCTCTCAGTCTTCTCTCTCAAGTCTATTAGCCTGTCCATGGCAACCTTCTCACCTTTGCTTCTCTGCCTATGATCAACTCTTTGGCTTTCATCACCATCTTTACAATCGTGTAGCTTCTCTTCCTTAGTTATGGCTTCTCTTTGTCTGCTCTCCCCCTCCCTGTCATCCCTGCACCTACTGCCAGCCTTTACTCTTTCATCTACATCCCTCCCATCTTGCTGTTTATTAGTCTTTTGTCTCTTACCTTGAACCTTATCAGTCCTGCTTGTATCCTCCTGCTCCCCTTCACCCTTTTTCTTGCCATGGCTCCCCTTCTCATCCTTTAAATCCTCCCTATTTGAATTATTAGCTCTCTCTTCTCTCACCTTTCCTTCCTTGATTGTTTCAAGCCTTTCCTCTTTGTCTCTATCCCTTGGCCTATCAACCTTGTCCCAGGGTCTTACTTGCTTCTCTTTCTCATCTTGAAACCTCACACTCCAACTGTTCTCTTCCTTGTGGCGTTCAAAATGATCCTCTCTGAGCTTTTGCTCCTTATGTCTGTAGTCTTGAACTTTCTCATCTTTGAGCTTTTCTTCTTTGTCTTTATCAAACCTGTGCCTACCATCCCTAAAACTGTCCTTCTGTTTGGCATCCCTGTCCTCTTTCTGTCTATTATCCTTTTCTTTCTCTACCTTATGTCTATCTCCTCTTAGTCTCCCATCTATGCTTTTCTCATCCTTGTCAACCTTACGATTCTCTTTGTGTTCCTTAACATCCCTGCCCAGCAACTGATGATTCCTCTCAGTCTTCTGCTTCTCTTCTTTGAGCTTGCTTTCCATGTACCGGTTCTCCTTGTGCTTGTCATCTTTCTGTCTGCTGTCAATCCCCTTACTCGCATCCTCCTTGGGCTTCTCCTCTTGATTCTTCTCCTCCCTGTGCCTACTCTCCTCTTTATACCGCTCTTCTTTCTGATGATGGTGCCGTCTGATACCCTTCTCTTTCTCATCCTCCCTCCACTTCTCTCTCTCCCCAGATTCTTCTCTTCTGCGCCTGATCCTATTTTCAAGTTCTCTCTCGAGCTCCAGGTTCCGATTGTCTTCTTGAAGTGCCCAATCAGTACCTAAAAGGTAGAGTAAGATTAATCCATAAAACATCCGTTCACAAATACTTCAAAATTGTAATTAATCCAGGAAGCTAAGCAGGAGGAAAAAGATGAGACAAAATAAGAGAAATCTTTTTCTTTCCCTCAGGCTACGATGTACTTTTCCCCTTCCTGCCTGCACAAGCACCCTTCTCGGACCCTTGGTGCTCTGTTGCTGCTTGCTGCTTGCTGCTTTGCTGCTTCCCTCCCTTCTAATGTTTATACCATCATCAGTTTGCTGATCTCTTGCCCTAACCAACAGTTGCTACCCAGGTTGAGCTGCCTCAAGCAGCTACCTAGCCCCTGGTCCCCTCTTAGCTGCCAGATCCAGCTGCCTGCTGCATGACACAGCTTTGCAGCTTCTCTTCTAAGCACAAGCAAATGCGCACAGCACTCGACTTCAAGCTACAAGATTTCTATAAATAGTGATACCTTTTCTGACATTTGCCAAAACTATCCTCAGACTAGGGGTAGTGTTACTCCTTGACAAAAAGTCTCTGATGGCATTTTATGCACATACAGAAACCATACTGGCAGCATGTACAATGGAGAACTTACCTTTCCCAGCAGCATTCTGAAGCTTCTCCAGAACTTCAGCATCATCTCTGCTTACAATTTGCAGAAAATCTTCAGATCTTCGAGACATCTGCGATCCTTCATATTTTTTGGGCCTGGAAACGTGTAGCTTGGGACTTGAACTCAAGTCCAAATCATTTGCCTTTCCTTGCTTCCATTCTGGCTGGACTTTGAATGTGGTATGAGATAGCTGGGTTGCTGCACCACTCTCTGGGCCTTTCTCCAATGCACTAGAACCCAGTTTTGATCCCTTCGCAGCATTCATATCTATACTGGGTGTAGATTTATCGGTCTCATTATGCTCCACCAGCTCTGAAAGACCTTTCTGGTGGGTGGCATTCTGTTTGGTATGCACGTTTGAGTTACTTAAGGATGCTTCCACCTGCTGCCCAAGGGCATCAATCACAGTGCTTGATCTGTTTCCTTCAGGGTGACTTTTCCACTTACTCGTCTTCATGTTCCCGTCACATTTAAAATCCTTGCTTCCGGTGCCATTTGCTAGCACCTCTGCTTTGTGGTTGGAGTTTTTGAGCTCATAAGCCGCCACCTCCAATTCTCCTCTGCCGGCGTAGAAGTAAGCTGGGGTTTCATCGACCTGCAAATCACCACCGTCCCAACGGTCCAGGGAAGTGGCAGTGGCAGAATTCGCTGCACCAGTGTCTGTGGCGATTCTGGCTGTGGCCCCCTTCTTACGTTTGACTGGTGGTGGGAGCTGGACTCGCAATGCCTTCAAGGGTGCTTCTTTCTTGTTGATGCCCCGGGGCAGGGACTCTACGGATTCTGCATCCTGCTTAAGCACGGGCGGCCCTTCCACATGGGGCGGCAAAGGCTCCATGGCCCATGGCGATGGAGTAGGCCCATGGCTCAAATTGGAGTCCTCATCGTAGTCGGAGTGCTCTTCGAGCTTCTGTTTCTGATGCTGTTTATGCGAGCGATGGCGAGAGCCGCGGGCCTTGCGGCCGGACGGCATAGTTGCCCTCCTTTCCCCGCTATCTCCCTTCAATCTGCTTGCATTTATGCGGCACCCAAATGCAAAAAATTGCTGCAACAGAATGCTTCAACAGAAGAGAACAAACCCTAGAACAGATCGTGGAAAGCAGAAGCTCGAGAGCTAAGGCGGAGGAACCTTGATTCCCTCTTTTCGACCGTCCGATTGCAGGATGCGATGCTTACATTTAAGGAAGACGGGGAGATAGGGGCGAAGCAAAGAGAATTGCAGACCCGGGGGGGGGGGGGGGGGGGCAATGGCTATGGCTATGGCTATGGCATCACAGGAAGGAGAGAAAAAAAAAAACAGGAACTCTGGCTATGGCGAAAGGCAGAAGCAAAAAGCGAAGACGAGAGAATCGACGACACAGCTATGTAGGCCTTGTTTCCTACGTCTAATATGCCCTCTTACCTATCCCAAAAAAAAATACTTCATTGTTTTTTGCACTTGATCCTCCATGTAATGATCTCTCGAGTGAAGTGCCATTTAGGTGCAATTGAGGTTGTTGGCTGAGCCTAGAGCATGCCAATGGAGCCATAGTAGATGTCGGAGCTCGTCATAACGTTCACTCCTCATAACATTCACACAAGCATGCCGGTTGCAGCATTACTGGAAAGCTAAGTGGCACGAATTCGGGCCCTTCGTGGACGAGGGGGGTTTCCCTTCTAGCTTGCAAACGACGATGCGCTCCACCCTCGATGCTTGAACATGCTTTTACAAACTCACCACTCCCATGCCCAAAAAAAAAACAATGGACGGTGGGCGGAGAGTGTCAAAGCACTGGTAGGGAAATTTCTTCATCCACACTACCACTCCCCACCCATGGCATGGGAGTCAGTAAAGATCCTTAGTGTAATTGAGAAATCCCAATCAAAATATATACTTGTGTATCTTGGGTGAAATTGAGAAATCACAATTGAAATCTTCACTTGTCTTTGTTTTACAAGGATAACATTTTACAAATTTAGTTACAATATGTGAAACTTAGGTGTTGAAAACACTACTTGAAATGAAAAGAAGAGAATACGAATGATGTAAATGAGTGGTCAAAAAGTGTCAAAATGATCACATGCATTCAATATGGTTTCATTTTTTGAAAACCTTTTCCTGCAAGCTTTTTGGGTAATTTTGTAAATTTTGTGAGCTTTTTATGCACCATGTAGAACCTAATTCTTTCTCTCATGAAGTAACACCCATTATCTTTCTTTCACAATGAAACATCCATTATGCATTTTTTTCATTAATGTTACTTAGAAAACATGTAATCTTCTTGTCGATAACATATTGTTTACTACACAACACAAATTTAATTAATATACTTAAAAATTAAGTGTCCAATTTCAAGATTTAGGCAATATATTTTGATCACTCATCGCATTACAGTCATTTTGACTACAAACATGACCATATTTCAATAATTAACATAAAAGGTGTGGCCATTAAAGGTGCACTAGCGCAAATCATAAACAGGCTCCAAACAACGTAATTCAAATGGCCATAGTGTAGATTATAAAGAGGCTCCAAAAACATCACACTTCAAATGGCCACCATAACATTCACATTATTAATTAGAATATGGTCATGTTTCTAGTTAAAATGAGCACATGCATTCAATAGTCTTATTTTCTTAATAAATGTAAGATGTGATTGTGCGTACATCAATAGATCTTGTAAGAGAAAAAGATGCAACTCTAGGCATGGTTTAATTCATTGATGATCATAAAAGTGCAAGCATCTTAACCTTTGTTATGTTATTATCAAGAATAGGAGTAAATGGCAAGTTTATGTAAGTTCATTAATATTCAACAAAAAGAGGTGCAAAACTTGTAAAACTATGTAATGGATAGAGACCTATATTCTAGATTTGGATAAATTAATGTTGAATAAGAGAAAATAACAAGCTTCTTGTTACATTAATAAAAAGGCTATCAATCCATCCTTCTATGAGTGGGATAAATTCAGCTATAAAAATAAATGTATTTTTGGGAGTAACACACATTATCAAGGTAGGTCAAGAGGATAAAGAATTCAATGAATTGGCTCTAGTAAAAAGCGTTGGTTCCTTTTAGCCAGTAGAAAAACGTCACAAAAATACATGATTTACAAGTTTAACTTATTATGAAAAGATGGGGTTAGCTATCAAAGCATGTACAGTTATTTAGTTTTAGTGATTACAATAACTTATTTATTAGGTACTATACACACAAATAGAGGAAGATCACTTGTGACATGTGATTAATGAGAACACTTATTAATTAAAAAATCATTTGCTTGATACGGTAGTCGATCTACTTTGTACAATTCTACTCAACATCTTTTTATCATTTGTTAAGTATTGTGAGACCCCTACCCCTCTATTTGTGGTACACAATAAGGGTAGAGCAAATTAATCGAGGCCTCACAATGTCCTAACACTTGGCTATATTCTATCAGCTCCTCTTAGCCTAACAAGAGTAATCCTTATGCAGGAAAGGTGAATGATTCCTCTAGGTATTTTCCCTTCATAAGCGGCTCTTCGAGGCTCAACAAGGTGCCTTAAGTAAGAAAATGCTTATGGGCCATCTATAATAATGGGGACAAAGCCATGGGCTTCAGCGGGGGCTGCCCAAGCATGGGGGACATTAATGCGTAGTAGTGTGTAGAGGTAGGAGGTATAGATGCCAACTATGCACACTAACCAAGAATATAAGTGGTAGTGTGTAAAGGTAGGAGGTGTAAATGCCAAAACTAGCCATCTATAATAATGGGACCAAGGCCATGGGCTTAGGGGGCTACTCAAGTTTGCTTCTTGTAGATGATCTAGCATAGACGATTCGACTTGATTGTTTGCTTATAGATGATTAGATGATCTAACATAGACGATTCAACTTGACTCTTCGATCGTAGACTCAGCAAGATGATCTGTTAACCCATTTTATGGTTAACAAGGTTGTCTCACCCAAAATGTACCTAATTGTATTCCAAAGCATGAGTAATCTACATCAAATGTCAAGGATAAATACACCAAACTCATGTATAAACAAGCCATGAAGCAATGGTATCCAAATCTCAAACTTGGATGGGTGCCCATAAAGATTCAATGGATAATTAATGGCATTTCCTGCTCCAAGATCGTGTGGTAAAGAGCTAGGATGTTCTCCCTAGTGTTGTAATGCATCAATGTATTATGAAATGAAGCAATATACAAGCAATAGGCCAAATAGAAGCTTTGGGTGCTTGTTCGACCACCACAATTTAAGTGTGTGTAAACACTTATGGCCATGTATGTAAGGTAATTTCTCTCATAATGCAAGTAAACTTTCCCATTGCACAATTGAGCTTTCAAGTAAACTTTCCCATTGCACAATTGAGCTTTCCCTCTTGCTAAACCTATCTCTAATCTTATCTCTAATGCATGCTAGTGAGTGTGTGTGAGTGATTTGAGGTTAAACAAGGGAGTAGTGCCCATAGTGCAATGCGACGATGTGATAATGCTCGCGGGAGAAGGCCAATGGTAAGTTACCCATGGCAATGTTGAGCTTAAAGACCTCAAGGGTTGCAAGCTCAACCCCACAGAAAGATCTCCACTACGACATGCTCAGGTGAGTGGTTCCCCTTGAAACTATCTCTTAGCCTTGACATTTGTGGCGCCACTGGTGGGGAGCAATCCCTTGGCTTTATCATTTGTTTTTCTATATAGATGGTTTACCCATTGCTCATACTCTTTAATAGTGCAGTGCCACAAACGAGAGCGAGATTTGTTTGGATGGTGTGGTTTTTGCTCTCTTTTATGTGTTATTATAGATCCTATATGCTTAATTCTTGCATGATAACTAGGTTTTTTGTTGCAAAAGCTGATTATATTAGCATGTTAGCATTCATACTAGGTAGCTTAATCAACAAAAAAATTCATTAAAAAATAAAATAAACTCCAAGGGATCCTCTTCATTAATAGCTCCCCAATTGCCAACTCCACAACCCTTAACATAACAACCAAGGTTATCACACTGCCACAACGAATAAAGGAAAAGCTATCATCGTGACCTCGTCAACAACAACCCCTCTTGTTAAAATCCCTAAGTCTATAATACCAAAAGAGATCGAATTCACAACTGGATCTGGTAAAATTCAAGACATATCCTCAACATCGGTAGCCCCTCCTTTCTTAAAGACCCTAGCCTCGTCACATCAATGTTGCCACAACCCACAACTCAAGCCTTGCCAACTTATATCAAAATAGGTACAAAAGATTCAATTCTAGCAAAGGAAAGATCATTCTCTTCCACTAAGAAGACCATCAAGATATTTCCAAAGCATTAAGAGGTGGGTAGAAAAGTGACCTGCTTCAAAGCACAAGGATTCAGATCCTGTTTGGCTACCTAGTAAGATCCAACAGCATTCACATGGAGAAATTCAAAGGCCTTACAAGAAAAAGAAAATAAGGTAGCCTCACCCATGGCATCTAAAGCAAGTACACAAGCAAATGTCAGTAAAGGAAAGATGGATTTCCAAAGGTAATACAAGTCTAAGGCTACCATGCCGATACAACCTAAGTTTGGATCCCAAAAAGACAAACCATGCTCCCAAAAAAAAGAGGTATAATCACAGGAAGAAGTCTACACCAAAACAAAGAACCCACCAACAAACCAAAGTACCATGCTCGATACCCAAGAATTCATTCAACGATGGGTACCCACAAACCTACTTCAGGCTCAAGGATACTATGAAGGCAATACTATGAAGGCAATACCATTATATGGGTGCCCAAAGCTGTCAAGATTAATTAGGTTTCATCAACTTCAACTCAAGGACCCCTAAATAATTATATGGTGTGGAGACCAAAGCAAAAACAGCCTAACCACATGGAGGACTCCACTTAGCTACTCTAGGATGACTTGCCCATTAGTTCATCCAATGAAGGGATATAATTGGAGATGTCTCCATAGATCACCTACACGAAACCACTCTTTGAACCAGCAGGAGGTTAGAGAAGCTCAGTGGGCAGACATAAGCACCTATAATCCCAAAAAAGATGGTAAATAACCAACTACTCACAGGATTGCAAAATCATAATCGAGGAGCCACAAGAACCACTACCTGAAAAGGCAGAATACCACAAGAACCTCCCACAAACAAGACTAACAAGAGTGCTCAATATCCTACAAAGTATTTGGGACGGCTACAATGAATGAGATCAATAAATTTAACCAGCTTCAAGAAAAGAGGTATAAATTTACTCTTAAATGCAAGCAAGTACATTTCTATAGTCAAGCAGTTTTCACATCGTACTTAAATGCAAGCAAGTACATTTCTATAGTCAAGCAGTTTTCACATCGTACTTAAATGCAAGCAAGTACATTTCTATAGTCAAGCAGTTTTCACATCGTACTTCTTCAAAAATCATGATTGTGATTATTTAACTTGCAAATTCATGCCACTAGAAATGCAAAGAAAATGGACATTTAAGGTGCATACATGCTTTACATGATTGGAAAAGGCTTAAAACATGATAAAACCAAAAAAAATAGGTACCGTGATTTCAAAGTCACGCTGATCAAAGCTTAACAAACAGTCCAAGGATGTTGTCAATGATGCAGCACAAGCATCGAGGAGTGCAAAGGACCAAAATCACCAAAAACATGTCATATAGGAATTATGTCGTGATGATCACAGCCCATGATCGATAATCATGCCACTAAAGGATAACCTAGCTCAATTATTTGCACACACAAGGATGTTGCACATGCTATGTTCATCATCAAAATGAAAAAAACATAAGGCTAACTGCCCGAATCATGGCGTCAACCAAAAATGTTTCAAATATCAAACACATGTCCTATAATCCTCATAAAAGGCTACTACATCAACAAAAGAGCAACACATGATTCTCCGAATCATGGCGTCAACCAAAAATGTTTCAAATATCAAACACATGTCCTATATTCCTCGTGATGAAAGGCTACTACATCAACAAAAGTGCAACGCATTAGGTGATTCACAGGGATTGTGAATTTTTTTTTCATGTCATCAGAAATCACGCCATGTGCCACATCATTAAAAATCATGCCACCATCACCGTGATTGGTTAGTCATGGTGACGCTACAGAATCACAGTTTCCATGCCAATTTTTTTTCAAATTGCACTCCACATGCATATTCTACAATCATTTGTTGTGTTGCATTAATTCTTATTACCGTGATTTTTCTAAGATCACGCCCATGATTCCTCAGATTCCTGCAACAAATCTTCATCCAAATGCACAAATGCATGGTATTTTGGCATCCTCTCATCACGTCTCAACTACTTAAGTTATCTCCCCTTAGTATACATGCAATATTGTCATCGTGATTTTTCTAAGAATCATGTCCGTGATTCTTATCTCTGCATAATCACGCTATCTTAAATTCAATCAAAACCATCTTTAACATGTGTTTCACCTCCTTCTTCTAAATGAGATCAAACATCATTTGGTGTAAACATAGGTTTCACCATTCTTCAATAATCACAGCCATGATTTCTGACATATGCAAAATCATAGAGGCTAAAACTAACTCAATTGTGCACCCACATGGCCATAGTGTTTTCTCACCATTCTTATGCAAGTTTCATCACCATGGTTCATTCTTAAAGAAGAATAATCTTCAATCAGCCAATCATCCTTGTCTACTACAATCAAAGGAAGTGTGAGTACACTTTTACTCGATGGTCATTATATCAACACCTTCCATGTACATCTCTGGATGGGGGGGACCATGGTGGCCGACTCATGGTACAATCCATCACCTAGAATTCCTTAAAGTTCAACCTCGCCAACAGTATAGCCAATGATCTTGTTCAAATAGCCTTTGACCCTTTGCATTAAATGGCTCCACAACCTCGCAAGTTGACTAAATCCTTTACATCCTCTCTAAATATTTTGACTATAACAGCTCCAATAAGAGTTTAAGGGCTCACCCTTTTGTACTTCATGGTATCTCACTTAGACCAATGGTCAAAGAGCACCTAATTTTTCTTAATAGAAAAAAAAAGCACATTGGAAGTAAAACATGTTAGGTCACTACAAGATCCTGCTGCAAAGGGATACATTAAAACAAAAAGATGAGTGCATAGGGCTTGCTTGTCAATGCTCATACGGAGCTCTACCTCTCTTCTTCCTCCCTCTAGAAAAAAGCACATGGGAAGTAAAACATGTTAGGTCACTACAAGATCCTGCAAAGGGATACATTAAAACAAAAAGATGAGTGCATAGGGCTTGTTTGTCAATGCTCATACGGAGCTCTACCTCTCTTCTTCCTCCCTCTAGAGGATCAAATACATGTAACATTTAATTATCCACACCATCGTACATCTACCCCTTGACAATATCTTCAATTCAATCATGAAGACATGATCAACATCAAGAAGGGAGGGATATTAACCCATTTTATGGTTAACAAGGTTACCAGTAATCTACATCAAATATCATCAAATCACGTACAAACAAGCCATGAAGAAATGGTGTCCAAATCTCAAACTTGGATGAGCACCCATAAAGATTTGATGGATACTTAATGTTATTTCCCACTCCAAGAGCATGTGGTAGGTGAGCTAGGATGTGCTCCCTAGTGTTGTAATGCATCAATGTATTATGAGATGAAGTAATGCTCAAGGAATAGGCCAAATAGAAGCTTTGGGCACGTGCCCGGCCACAGTTTAAGTGTGTGTAAATACTTATGACCATGTATATAAAGCAACTTCTCTCATAATGCAAGTACACTCTCCCATTGTGTAATTGAGCTTTCCCTCTTGCTAAACCTCTCTCTAATCTTATCTCTAATGCATGCTAGTAAGTGTGTGTGAGTGATTTCAAATGAGAAAAGGGAGTAGTGCTCGTAGTGCAATGTGACGATGTAACAACACTCACAGGAAAAGGTGAATGGTAAGGTACCCATGGCAATGTTAAGCTTGGATACCTCAAGGGTTATAAGCTCGACCGTTGAAAAGATCCCCATGACACATTGAGGTGAGTGGTTCCCTAGAAGCTATCTTGACTCTTCGATCATCAATAGACAATCCACCATTAGAGGATTGGACTCAACTCTTCAATCATAGACAATCCAACATATTAGACACATCTGACTCAACTCTCCGATCATAGATGATCCAATATCGAACGATCCGACTCAACTCTTTGATAGCAAAAGATCTACTATATGACAATCCAACTCAGCTCTCCGATCATAGACGTCCAACATAGGAAGATCCAACTCAACTCTCCGATCACAGACAATCCAACTCAACTCTCTGATCACAACAACTGATCCAACATTTGGATGTTCTGATCCAACTCTCTGACTGCAAATGATCTAAATGATCCACCAATTGGTAGGCTCTCAAATCACAAATGATCTAAATGATCCAACAATTGGCAGGCTCTCAAATCACAAGAGATCTCAGATTGATCTAGCTCTTCAATGATCCAACTATCTAGCCTTTAATGATCCGATGATCCTGCTTTTCAATGATCCGAGTAACCAATGTTTTGACAATTTGACATGTGCAAAGACCTTGCATTTCTAGTGATGTATGCCTATTAGTAGGATGAATTGATTGTGGAAAGTAAATTGTAGCAAGAGACTATTGGGGAAATGAACTTAACAAGTGATTTGTAATGGCAACAAGCATGTATTATAAATTCTTGCTCATGTAAGTGCTCCATTTTTGCATAGCATTATTGCTAGGAGAATGTGTGAGGGTGGCCTTGCCATGTTGGTGGAGAAGCCAAGGGTAGAGTGCTTTTGAACTCTCATGAGCTTTATGCCACCCATGGTTGTGTTGTGGTGCCTAGGCATGAGAGGGATGCTAGTGGTGAATACATGGCCCCAAGCTTTGCCTCGGAATTTCAAACCTTGGTAAAGGGGTGGGAATACTTGGCTAGGAGATCGATAAGTAAAAGTGTTGTATAAACAAACACTACATTGGATGTTGTTGGCTATGGAAGCCAAATGATCAACAAGCAAAGCCAAGTGGTGATGTAATGAGGCAATGGATTTGTGGCACAATGCAAAGAGCATTGAATTGTGTTGCATTGGGGCATTGAATGCCAAATTGTGATTGAAGATTGGGATTGAGATTGGTTGCTCAAGTGCAAGATCATGCCAAAATTTGGTCAAAATGCCTCTTGATAATTTTGTACTAAAACCCTAATTTTTGGATTAACCCTAATTTCTTTTTGGGAAGAGGATCATACCATCTTATTCTACTGAATAAGGGCTCTCTATCAAGCTATCAAATGCTCCAATGTGGGAGGTTAGGAAGGTGGTCACGATGGGAAGGTGGTCAAATCACTTTTGCAGTTTTGACTCTTCTTCATAATCAACTATGATCGATATGGGATTGATGTTTTTTCAAATCTATAATTACATATATTCATTCTACTCGTCAAGATTTTTACGATGATATAAAGATCCTTGCATTCTAACATCGTCTAAATGGTAAACCATTTCAAAGACTTTTAGGTAAAACCCTAAAACAAAGAGATATCGTGGGTGTTAAAAAGTTTGATCCAGGGTGTTCAAAGTATTCCTCTCTCATCAATACAGATGTGGCAAACTAACACTTGATCAAGTTCCATATTGATCGATCAAGAAACACCCATTTTTGTGTTTTCTGGCGAAATGACAAGGGAAAAGTCCAAGAAGTTGAAGGAGACTGACATGGTTGGTCAAGATGTGATGTAGTATTAGTGACAAATGATGGGGATATGATTAAGTAAGATAATGTGGCTGATATGGGTAATGTAGGTGATGGTTTGATGTATGTTTATGGTGAGCCATTGGTAAATACCAAGGAATAAGGTTGATGATGGTGCAAATGCAAATGCCAATACAAGTGCACATGTTGAGCTGATCACGAGCAATGAAATGCAAATGATGATGATGCACTCTATGCTAGATAACTTTAACAATAATCAACAAACTAGCTTGATTGAGAGAATTAACAAGCATGCATCCATGATAGAGACTTTCAAAGGGGAGTTTTCATTAGAGATGAATTCAAGATAAAGGGAACTCCTCACAAACAAAGAACTACTAATGCAAAAGATGCTAATGTGGTCAATCTTGGAAAAGGATTGATTCCTTCTCAAAGTAAACTAGAAGACCTTACACTTAGACATAAGTAACCAAGTGGAAATATGCATGTGCAAATGGGAAACCAAGATAATATGCCATTAACTCCATTGTCCTTTGGAAGTTTGCCTACACGTATACCTTCTACATCATGTGATGACACAAAACGGAAGTGAGTGGCATTTGAATTTCCACAAGTTGAAGGCTCTTTGAATTTCCACAAGTTGAAGGCTCTTGAGATCATGATGGTTCATCCGTCAAGCTTTGCATAGGTAATGCCAAGGAGAAAAATGATAAATTCAAAGATGAAGTGGTCTTCCCAAAATTCAAAGGGGTCAAAGATAAGATGGTCTTCACAAGATGATCATGATGGTTCATTTGTCAAGCTTTGTATAGGCAATGCCAAGGAGAACAATGATAAATTCAAAGATAATATGGTCTTCACAAAAGTCAAGGGAGAAGGTTTAAACAATAAAAAGTTTGATAAGTGGATTAATAAGTTAGATCTATATTTTGAAATGAATCCATGTAGTGATCGGTGCTAAGGTGTATTTTTCTTCACTCCACATGGAAGGATATGCATATACTTGATGGATTGGATGCGATGCAAGATGCCTTTACTTCTAAGTTGTACAAAGATAAACTAATAAGTGAATGGGATGATTGGGAACAAGGGTTTGGCAAAGTTAAGGATTACACCCAAAAATTCTTGTAGCTTATTCTTCATGTGGATGGATTTAGAGAAAGGTTTAAAATGATCAAGTACATCAAAGGTATCAAACCATATATTGGGGCAGATGTAAGAGCTCGAAGGCCTGGTAGGTTTGACTTTAATGCCTCAACATTTGAAAAGAGTGCAAAAGATGCTTCATCAACTCCCACCATTCCTAGATATCCAAATGCCTCCACTGGTACTATGCCATAACAAGAGAAGGGGAGCATAGTCATGCATCTTAACTGTGTGAAGAGGAGAGAGAGTAGTGAGAGGGGGCACGGTGCAACTACGTAGGGTGTGCAATTTTAGTGTGCAACTATGCACATGTGACTATAGCCTTGTGTGAGGCTATACTACATGCAGCTATAGCTGCATGTATAGTCATGTGTATAGTGCTGTGTATTGTGAAAAAAATGATAGAAATCCAGAGAGCATTCTAGAGAGCTCACAATATCCATTTGAGAGCAAAGGGCACGGAGACAAATTTTACAAAGATCTATTTGAAGTTTGGTAACTATCAGATTTGAGTCAGGGGAGGAAGACATCCCAAAGACAGCATTAAACTTAAGATGTGGGCATTATGAACGATGTCACCATGATACCAATTGTGTTGACTAATGCCTTTCAACTTTCAATAGGCTCATACAAGATATATTTAGGAAGAAGCTAGACAATCATGCCTTCATGTTCTTTGATGATTTTCTTATCTACTCTAAGGATTGAAAAGAGCATGAGGCCCAAGTTAGAGAAGTTCTATAAATCATAAGGGAGCACCAAAAAAAGATTAAGTGTACCTTCGTTTACAGACAAAATTGAATATATGGGATTCATTGTATCCAAAAATGGAATCTCATTAAACCTAGCAAAGGTACAAAATATAATGAAATGGACTTAACTGTCCAACATCAAGGAAATTTGAGGATTTCTTGATATCACAAGGTTATATTGTATCTTTATTATGCAAGGATAGCCACACCCTTAAAAAATCTACTTAAAAAATACAAAGGTAGTTTGGATTAATGAGTATCAACAAAGGTTCGACAAAATCACTGTGGCTCTCACAACTACACCCATCCTTCAACTACTAAATTTTGATACAATTTTGCAATAGTCATTGACGTTAGTGGATTAGCTATCAGTGGAGTCCTCTTACAAGAAGGGAGCCATAGCTTACACTTCAAGGAAACTCTTGGATTATGAGAGAAAGTATGCTACTCTTGACCTATAACTTTTTGAGAGAAAGTATGCTACTCTTGACCTATAATTTTTGGCTATAATTCATGCCGTGAAGCTATGGGTGGCGACATCTCAACATGAGGTAAAGGCATTGGATAGAGGTCTTATCAGAATATGATTTTCAAATCAAATAAAAACAAGGAAAAGATAATGTAGTTGTGCAGATGCATTAAGTAGGAAGTCCTTTGTGGGTGCAATCTCAATGCCAGGTAACTCTTTGCTTATGGAAGTGAAGGACAAAAATAGCCTTAGATGAGTATTTGAGCATATTTTACAACTCATGACCCAAAAAATAACTCTAATAAAGAGAGGAGAATCATTAAAAAATTGTACTCGTACTGATGGATAATTATTAAGAATGTGCATACCAAATATTAATGAGTTAAGAGATCGAATCATGAAGCTCATGGTGCACCATCAACCAGACATCCAAGACATGCGGCGATGCTGAAAGTTCTACAAAGGAGTTTCTTTTGAATGGGATTGGATAAGGATGTACTCAGGTATGTCACATTTCCTTCCGAATTCCGGGAAATCTTTTGACCTTTCGGATTCCGGAAACTTTGGACTTTTCACATTTCGATTTTTTTTGTCTTTTCATTTTCCCGAAATTGTTGGCTTTCCGTATTCTGGGAAAACCGTTGGGATTCCGAAATTTTTTTGACCGTTCGTATTCTAAATGCGTCCGGGGCAAATTAAAATTTTTAAAAATTCTAAGAACTTAGTGGAAAATAGACAAAGGTTATTTTAAATTTCTAGAAAATGTGGGGTTGGTGGTGATTGGCCTATGGTGTGTCCATTCGAGCACCCGTGATGAGGACCATTCAGATTCCTTTAAAATATATATTTTTAACCCAAAAATTTTAAAAATCCATTTAAATTGTAAATTTTCATTGGATTTGAGAATTGTTGGGTGGAATTGGAAATTTCGTGAACGATGGGATTCTCAGAAAAAATTAGGAATATTCTAGAAAATATTTTTAGAAATCTTAGAAATTGGTATTTTTTAAAATATCAATGGTATTTTAGCAAATCTATTTGCTGAAAATTTTTAGAAAAACTATAGGTTTAGAATGCTATAAGATAGGTTTGGTGGAATTCAAAATTATCATATTTTGAGGCCCTATTAAATTAGGAAAAATTAGAAAAAAAATCATGATAATTCTTTTTCTCGAGAACTTAATATTTTCGAGGGTTATTTAATGTTGAAGTACGTTTTCTCGTATTGACATTAGATAGATGCAAGTTATTTGCATATTATTAATACGATTATATCTCATATTAATAGTTATTTATATTTGGATTAATTCTAAACGATGTTTGCATGATTTTTTACCATTGTTTAGCCATTCTTTTTGGACATGTTCCTTAAGTTTTTCAATGATGGCTATAATCTGTATTCAAAGTGTGTCTCACCTTTGACACTTTTCCATGATAATTTATTTTACACTTTTTTAAGTGTGGTCTATGCTTGTTTTTCTAAGCGTAAGACAAATTCTGTCATGAGTTAGTTGATCTGTTTGTTTTGGTGGATTTTATTGGATGTTTTTCAGGTTTTATTTGGACTCATCAGGTTCTGCCTAGATCACTTGTGTCTAGGGGTTTTTTATTGAGTGCTACACACATGTATTTCACTTGCTTACTTTGGAGTTTTGTTTGAACGACACTACGTTCATATACTTTGGATTGATGAGTTGGCCACCAATTTTAATGCTTTTTTTGGTATGATTAATGACCATTAGATGTCATGCATTAATTTTTATGATCAACTATGGTTTTCATGGATTCGAGGAGCTTCTATACTTTTATCCATGGTTTTATAAGGATCTTTTGATCTTTTGATCTGTTGGATAATTTCATGTGCTTTGAAGGTAGCATTTGCCTTCGTTTTTTGCACATACTTTTGGACTATGTTCCTTATACTCTTGTACATATTCCAAGTTGGATACCTAGTTGCTTATATATCTAGGTGAGTTATTTTTCTACCCTAGCTTTATTGTGTTTATTGGGTAGTTATCATTAGAAAGGCGCCAATAATTTAAATTCTTTTCTAATGATATACTCGAAAAGATTTATTCCTTGATGTAGTCTCAGGTATATAGAGACAGGTTTTAGTATGTGAAAGTCTAGGATAAGGCCATCTTATTCCTTTTATACATGATTTTGTTTATATTTCCTAGATGGCATACTAGGTGGTTTCAAATTTTTAAGGTATGTATGGGTGGTATCATGGTGGTATGGGACGCTAGCGATCCCTCACATATATTATCTTATGGGATAATTGGGCTCAAGATTGTTGCTTTGCTAACATCACTTGGCATGTTGACCTCAACATTCAAAGATAATCTCATTTTAAGGATTCATTTTTAAAGTTGTTGTGTAGGCATTCTTTAGATAAACTTCTTTTATCTATAGCCTATATATTTTGATGAGAATAATCTTGTCAGCATATTCATTTGTTGAAATCTCTTTCTTTAGAGTTCAACGAGATTATCTTGTTGTGTTTGGATTAAGGAAATGTGGATTCTTCCTTTATTGGCATTTCTTTTTTTAGTTCTGTACTTTAGGTGATTTATACAATCCACCTGATGGTTACGGATGTACATATGTGTTTCATCAACACGTTGATGACTCCTTATGTTGATATGGGTAACTCGGGACGCCAATGATTTATACAATCCACCTGATGGTTACGGATGTACATATGTGTTTCATCAACACGTTGATGACTCCTTATGTTGATATGGGTAACTCGGGACGCCGATGATTCCCTGTGTAGATGTGGGTACGTCGGGTCGCCGATGGATTCCTGGTTCCTGCAGTAGTTATAATGCCATGTTTTTCTATTTTATTCCGAATGGTTCACAAAACAAGGAATCTACTTTGAGTATGAATTCTTCTGATCATCCGTAGTCTGATGGGAAAACAGAGCGTATGAATCAGATTGTAGAGTATATGCTTTGTGCATATGTCTCTGGAAAATCATCAAATTGGGAAAAGTATCTTCCTATGATGGAATTTACTTATAACAGTTCTAAACATACGGCTATTAGTTTTAGTCCGTTCATGCTTATGTATGGGTATCAACCCAGGGCACCTATTGATGTTGGTGTTAAGGACATCGAGCTTGATGCATCAAGAGAGTTGTTGCGCGATATGTAGGAAATACTGACTTTTTGAACCAGGAGCGTTGGTTTATTTAAAAGTTCCTAAAAACTCTCAGACTTTGTCAATGGAAAAATGCTCGAATTTATCTCTTAGATATTGTGGTCCATTTTGATTTATACATCGGATTGGCACGGTTGTGTATGAATTTAAACTGTCTCCACATGTTAGAGTTCATCCACTCTTTCATATCAGTAGATTGAAAGGGAAATTGGGAGGTAAGGATAACACAGTTACTCCTCAAGAACTCGTTGTTGAAGTCGAAGATTTATCTTATGTTCCATAAGAACCTGATAAGTTACTTGAATTTAGGGAAAGGAAACTTTTTAGTTGACTAATCCCTGAGGTTAAATTTAGGTGGAAAGATAGGGAAATAGAGGATTCGACTTGGGAGTCGGTTGAGATTGTTCAGCGTAGTTCTTCTTCTTTTCATTGCAAGAGTGCAATGTTTTGAGAGAGGGGAAGTATGTTATATGCACATTATGTGTGCATATACTAGGAGGCTAACCCACATTAGGCTTGTGAGCATGGGAGCATGGGAACAAGCTCTAGTGGAGCATGGGTTAGGACTAACCTTAAGGGTTAAGGTTAGGGTCATGCATCCAAGGGTCACACATGGGAGATGGAGAGTCAAGAGTCACTTGAGGGCCCTCCTATATAATAGGGGCATGGGGCACACTCATCAAGGGGGGCTTAGGCTATGGTCTCTTGATGTTATCTTGAGGCTAGGTTATGTTAGGTTCTCTTGTGTAGAGGATCATAACTACTCACCTACCATTTCACACTATAGCTACATGATGCTGATGGATTGGAGTTATACCTCTTGATAGTATGGGACATCAAGGTAAAGGTATGATGTACTTCATTATAACTCATGTGTGCATCCCTTGGGCTCGGGGGTGGTTGGGTGGATGAGTTTATGTATGATTTATGCATGTTTATATATAACAATTATCTAGAGAGATCTTAGGATTTTAACACCCTCATTATCTTCCCTAGCACTGGCAAGCTTATTGAGTTTTCTAGTTCCAAATATGGTGAAGGAAGCTCCTTGGATGATCGTAGTTGATGATGAGAGAGCGTGCAGACCCATATAGAACGATGACCAAAAATGTGTCCTTACTCCTCTTCACATAGAGGGTACTCTCTGTTGGATTGTTGCAAAAATCATTTGCAACCAAGTATGCATGAATCCTCTCATACCATGCTCTAGGAGCCTGCTTTAAGGCCATAAAGAGCCTTTTTCAACCTGCATACTTTAGACTCTTCTCCTTTCACAACAAAACCAGGAGGCTGTGATACATACACCTCCTCATGTAAATCACCATTCAAGAATGTAGTCTTAATGTCCAACTGATGTACATTCCACCCATGATGTGCTGCCAAAGCAATGAGACACCTAATGGTAGTCATACGAGATGTGGGTACAAAGGTCTCATCATAATCAATGCCCTTTTGTTGGGCATACCCCTTTGCAACAAGTCTGTGGCCTTGTAGCGATCAATGCTACCATCTGCTTTGCGTTTTAACTTGTAAACCCACTTAGTACCAATGGCCTTCTTGCCATGAGGTAGATTTGTTAAATACCAGGTGTCATTATTGAGTATAGAGTTATACTCATCCTGCATAGCATGCATCCAATGATCATCATCCTGTGCTTCCTCAAAGGAAACAGGTTCCTCCTCATTACATAAAGTAGAAATGAGAACATGATTCGCATGAGAATAATCTGCATGATGAGAACCAGCACAAGTTCTGCTAGGTAAAAGAGCTGTGAACTTCCTATCCCTCAATGTCTGCACAAGTCATTTTGGCATACGCCTAGATTCTTCTATGGCTACTCTCTCCTCATCCACTACATCCTCAATAATTGCCTCATCAAAAGGCTGATTCGTAGGCTAATTTTGCACCTACACAAAGGATGAATTTCAGCACTTGGTTGAGCATTCAATTGCTCTACATATGACTGCTCTCTATTAAACAAAGGTAGGAGCGAATCAAACATGTCCAATGAGCATACATTTTGTTGTTTTTTACATGAAAGCATGGAGTGAATTGAGTTTTTGACAAAAACAACATCTCTACTTACCAAAATCCGCTTTGAGACCGAATGGTAAAGTCTATATCCCTTGCTTTCTGAACTGTATTCCACAAATATGCATTTAACTGCCTTATCTCATCAAGCTTACGGCGTTATTGCTCAGGCACAAGAGTATAAGCAAGACAACCAAAAACACGAAAATGAGCCACAGAAGGCTTCCTGCCATGCCCTGCTTCATAAGGAGTTTTAGACTGCAAGGCCTTGGTAGGGCATTTGTTCAACACATAGTTTGCACACATAGTTGCCTCTAACCAAAAACCACGAGGTAAATCTTGGGCTTTCACCATACATCGTGTCATCTCCATGAGAGACATGTTCTTCCTCTCAGCCACACCATTTTGCTGAGGTGTGTATGGCATTGTACATTGATGCTTTATGCCTTTTTCAGCCATATATGCATAAAATTCCTTGGACATATACTCCCAATTGTGAGGCAAACTACTAGATTAAGTGTCAAGGAAGCTAGCTCTGATACCAATTGTTGGAATTAGGGTTAGGGTTGCAACAATGCACACACACAAGATAGATAAGCTTGAGAGTACACAAACTCACTAGATTAGAATGAATAAATGTGTGTGACAGATACAAAAGATAAGTACACACCCCAAAATGGTAGATAAGAGGGTGAACATACGCATGCCGAAAAAAACCTCCTAGTGAGGGAAAAAGTGCCCCGGCGGTCCTAAGTGTGTTCACACACATCACTACCATATAATGCTACACATAGGACCATATACATCACTGTGTATAAGTTGCAGTTTTTGGATAGCTCTAGTTAAACCATCTTTGGGAACTGATGCTTGCTACTTCTAAGAATATGGCCCTCACAAACATGTTTGATGATAGGGGCTTCAAGATGTGGTAGCTTATACACCATGTCATGTTTATGTAAATGCAACAAAATACAAAAGCTCAAATGACCAATGCGTGCATGCCAAATAGCTTAGTATCACCCATTGCCTTTGTGGCAGAAACTGTACATACAACGTGCTTTTGTTTTTCATATGCATCTAGCTTATAAAGGCCATGAGACAAAGTACCAAAAGTAACAATTATATTGCCATCATGCGATCATGAACAATACATTTGTCATCCACAAACTGAACCACTAAGCCAGCCTTAGTAATGGCAGAGATAGATAACAAGCTCTTCTTGATCCTTGGTATATATAATACATCTGAAAGTGTGATTGTTCCACCATTTGTAACAATGAGAACAATTTTACCAACACCTTTTACATGATATGAGGAGTTGTTTGCATATGTAACAATGTTTCTTGTGGAGCAGATTTGAGTGATGAGAACAAACTGCAATGAGAAGTAATGTGCTTACTAGCACCACTGTTAAAATACCAGATATGTACATCTATAACAACCATGCATACAACCTAATGCGAAGCATCAAAACTGCATTGCACAATGAAAGTCCAATCATCATGTGCATAGTTTAGAAATTCTTTGTTTTCTACATTAGATGCTAATGCATCAACTCTACAACCATGCTTGAGTCTTTCTTTTTCTCCTTCTCGAATTGTTTCCTGCATTCATTAATGTAGTGACCAGGTTTCCTGCAATAGTTGCATTTTCCCTTTTTCTTTGTCTTGTCTCCTTCCTTGTATGTAGGTTTGCCCAATGACTTTGATTTTGGTTTGTAACTACCTTGAAGAAAGGATTTACCTTTGCTTGTTTGTTGGCTGGTAGCAAAAGCCTGATTACTTGTATGTATGACAGATCTAGTTTGTATGGATTGCCCTTCTTTGCCTTGTAGCCTTCCTTATTTGCAGGCTTGCCCAATGACTCTGATTTCGGCTTGTACATAACTTAAGAAAAGGATTTACCTTTGCCTCTTTATTGGCTAGCATCAAAAGCATGATCTTCTGTACGTATGATAGATATGTTTTGCCTAGATTGCTCTTCTTTCAAGAGCATAGAAACTAACTCCTCAAAATTCAAGGCATTTGGATTGCCTTTTATCATGATGAGTCTAATGGTAGAAGTAAAAACTTGATACGAGTTTGGCAACGCATTCAAGACAATAGCGCCAATGAATTGTCAAGATATACTTCATTAATGAACACTGGCCAATTTCTCCTTAAAATCCTTGATTTCTGTGAGGAAACTGTCCATGGAGTCTCCCATCCATATGCTCTGACTCTAATTGCTTGCATATACAAGCAACACGTGTTCATTACATACCTGGTACAATGACACAAGTGCATCCTAAGCATGTTTAGTAGTCCTACATGACCGAATGTGAGAAATGATACTCCTCTTCACAAAGCAAGCAACACATATGCTTGTGCATCTCTTCCATCCCACTTCATTTGTTCCTACGTAGGAGGTATACTATGCTATGGTAATACACCATGTGAAACTGAGTCTATGTCTACAGATGTGTCTTCTACATCATGTTCGTCAAAGGAACCAACCATAACATTCCATAGCCCTTTGGTTACAATACATGTTGCATCATATAAGACCATAACGGGTAGTTGGTCCTATCAAGCATTCCAAATGGTTGGATAACATCCAAAATATAGCACTATATTTTAGATAACAATCAAAATATAGCACTATCTACCATTTCTAATAATACCCAAGCAATTAATAACACAACCTATGCTAAGTGCTACTTTGAAGCAACCAAGGTGGCTGGTAATACAGTCGCTGACAATGGAGACTTGTAAGGTGTATAAAAGAAATGGAGAGTAAAGTGAGTACAATTTTTACTCGTAAGATGTAGAGATCGATGTCACATAAGTGTAGCTCGAGATGATCTAGCATCTATTGATGCTTTCTCATGTATCTGCACACCCATCTATAGTAGATGTGACAATACTACTCTAGAATCCAATGAAGAAGAGTGCACATCCGATCCTTGAAGATGTTTACAAAAAATTGAAAACTGCTTGAACACCTCCCAAAATGCACCCGCCGGAATGAAAATCTAACCAAAAAACATTCACTACAAGGTACTCCACTCTTCATGATCCTTCTTCTTCTCCGAGAAGGGTTCCTTGATCTGATTTAAGAAGATAGGCAACTCGGGGTGAAGGGTAGGTAGCAGCACAGGGGTGAGGAGCATATGCTCTGATACCAAATGTTGGAAATAGGGTTACAAGAATGCACACACACACACACACACACACACTTGCACAATGAGATGATAGATAGTAATGAATGTGTGCTTTACAAAGATGATAAGTATACCCCAAGATAGGTGTATACTAGCACGGGAAAAAAACCTCTTAAAGAGGGAAAAAGTACCCTGGTTGTTCCTGTTCTAGTGTGTTCACACATATCACTACTAAACATGGCTACAATAAGGATGATATAGTAAAAGCTTGTGTTTAGAATTTATTTGTTCTCATAATGGTGAGGTAGCACAAATGTGTCTCTCTCTATTTGCCAAAATTTTCTGGTCTCAAACACCATAAATCCATTTGTATGTCTTTTCATAGTTGCTTGAACACCTCCGCACACCACATCCTTGAACCACTTCACATCCAATATAAAAATTTGGAATGTCATGAATCGAACCTTTAGGATGTTTTGAATCACACCACGATAATCAAGCATTTCTCCACTCTCTTGCTTAAAATTTGCCATAACCCCACAAAATTGACTATTTCTCTTTGTATCTATGCATTGAGTGTATGGAAATGCCTGTAAGGTTCTACTTAGATAAAAAAAGAGAATGTAGAGACACACTTACTTGACTGATTGCTGTGTCGGCCAGCAACGCGGAAAATTATGCAATATTTTAATGGTGGCCGACTTCATGATGGCGCTGCTGTACTACTGGCCGACTTCATAAATGTTCATGTATATCTTTTCCTGAGCCTGTATGATTCCCTAAACTTGAAAAAAGCAATTAGTTATCACTTTTAATAGGATTAGGGTGTTATAAAAAGTGCAGCTAGGTGCTAGATCTCTATCATTGCTATGGTACTTGATTGGTACAAGGGTACAATCATAGTTTATATGGTGTAACAATGACTAGTGGTCCATAATAGCAAGTCCACGATGGCCCTTCATCAACCCAAAATTGATCCAATGGATAAAAGGGAGTAGAGAAGAGTCAAAGAAGGGCATCAATCCCTAGAGAAAAACTCGCCTACTTCTAGAGCTCGCAACCATCAAAGAATTCATCAAATTATATATAATCACGCACACCGATACTTTATCTATTAAGTGTACCATAAGATGTTATTGACTAGTGAGGATAGTTCTTGGTGGGAAGTTTTTCTAAATCATGCACACTGTCTCCACCACTGCCATTACTAAGGCTGCATCAATAGTGGATGGATGGATATCCTTGGAACTTATGTACCTAAGGTTGACTTGAGTCCATTTAATAAGCATAACTAACCTTACAAACTAGTGCAACAATAAAATAAAGCCATGTTAGAATTTTACTTTTTCATACCTCACCACCACTGCCTCCATTTTGTACACGGCCTCATGTACTCTCTAATGCATATGGATCATGACGCTTATATAAACAAATTGAACATACCTATAACATCTTGTGCCAATTATGTGATTTTAGACCATACAATTGAGTTACTCCTTTCTTCTTTAAATTTGTGAATGCCCCCTTTAAAGAACGCATAACACTTATAGGGGTATGAAAGGAGGCAATTTGATCCTTCACTCTCTTCTTCTCCGTCTTTATCAAGATCAAGGTGCTTTAGGTAAAACGATCCTTCACTCTTTCCTCCTCCTCCTCTGTCAAGATCCAAGGTGCTCTAGGTAAAATTACCTTCCCATTCTCTTGAACTATTGACCAAGTCATGGGGAGGCATTCAATCAATCTTAAGTCCTCTCAAACTGCTAAAGGATCTCAATCAATCTCAAGTCATGGTGGGGAGGCATTTAATCAATCTCAAGTCCTCTTAAAGAATCTCTCTTGCCAATTATATAACCCCAAATATTCAATGCTATATTTGTGTATTGGATATAGGAGATGATTGATTCTTACCTTTGTCCAATATGGGAGGCAAAAGAAGCGGTGGTGTATGGGACGATCCTCTCCATAGTACTTCCCAAAATCACCTACTCTTAAAGGATGTGGGAGGACTCCTTTTATAGATGGAACAAATTTCTCATGATCAAATGGAAAAAATCGGTGATTGTCTTCATACACAACCTTCTTGAGATGCCTCAGCAATGATGTAGCAAGCGATGGTCCACAAATTGGATAAGCATTGTGACCGGATGTTGTGAGTCCTAATTATGATAATGCATAGATAATTTTTTAAAGAGAAAAATCATATTTGATAATTGAAATCATAGGAAGGTGTGACTGAGCATACTAGAGCACTCTCCATATCCCAAAAAGTCATGCATTATCCACAATAGAATTGTCTTCACCTCTATGCCATATTATGTAAGCGATCGGGACACATTATACACTTGGATGCTACGCCATAGTGTCTCAAGATCCTCGATCAAAGGTTCAAGGTACATATCCATGTTCTTGACCTTGTGGCACAAGAAGAGCTAGGCATCATATGATCCTTCTTTATTGACTTCCAAGGAGGAGATTATAGTTCATTACTACCACTAGCCATGTGCTCCATGATGTTAATTTGAGACCAAATGGATTGAATCCATCCATACCCAATCCAAGTCATAAATAAGTGACGTGCCTCGTCAGTTTCAACTACTCCTCTTCTATGTATTTTCATGCCAATGAATTTGCATGGACTCTCATCGTGCCATTGGTGGAGCGATTATGTGAGAGATTATGTGCATGCCATGTCATGAGTTCGGCAATAGAATTGCACCAAAACATGTGTTGAATGTAAGATATGATAGAAAAATGTCTCATCTTTTAAGGAATTATTGTACCTTGCAAATCACTTCGGTAACAAGACTTGCCGCATTTTGGACATTGAGTTACATCTTTGTGAGCACCCATAAATAGCACACAATCATTGACACATGCATGCATACGTTTGTAATCCATGCCAAGTGCCGTCAATACTCTCCTAGCATGCGTCCTTGTGTTTGGAATCTTGTTGTTAGTAGGAAGCATCTTTTTTATGAGCCTGCATACACACAAGGTAACATGTATGAATTTCAAATATTATTTATAAAGGGTACAAAAATTGTGAATTACTAATAACCACAAACATTAGGGACTCACCGAAAGAGGCTTGTAACACTAGCATTTCTCCAACCATACATGGTTTACAAGTTTAGTAACTCCAAGGTCACACAAAGGGTAGAGTATACACACCCCTTGTATAGTGGGGTGCCCATGGCTTGTCTACAATTGATCTTCACCAAGTGTGGTTCTAGGCTCAAAGAAGTCATCAATCATCTCATCTATGCCCAAATATTCATTGATTTCATGTGCCATATAGAGGCATTTCTTCCTTATATCAAGCATGCGGGTATTTCATGTGCCATATGGAGGCATTTCTTCCTTATATCAAGCATGCGGGTTCACTCCAATTCTAGCATGGAGGTCTCTAAAGCCTATACATAGTAGTCCACTCGTCTCATAGAGTAATGAGGCATAGACTCTCTCATCCTATGATGTGTCTCCTCCTCGTCCTTGTTCTAAAAAATGTGGACTACTTTATGAATACCTGAATCATGCGCACATAAGAACATGCAATAGTGAATAATCCAAACACCGTATACCTTTAAATTGGTTCTAATCTTGCACTTTATTTATTGTGACTTACTATTAAATGCATGATTGCTTCCTTGCATCTCTCATGTGGACATGGATTCTTTTGACACAACCACTCATGCCGACTTCTCTTATAATGGGTGGCATGTCATTTTCGAAAGAAGAAGAAGTAAACGACAATTGTCTATGCATGGTGGGTGCCAAACCAACATTTAGAATGCAAATGTGTATCAATAATCCATTTCTTAAATAAAACATTACTCTTTGGAATCTACAAAAATAGGGGGGTCCTTTTTTCCCTAGCAGCTATGGGCATGGCTATAGCCACGGCCATAGCTGCGTGTATGTGAGACCCCCACCCCCTCCGAGATGCCCCCTCCGAGGGCGCTGGCAAGGATCGAAGCAGCGTCAGCCTCTCGCGTGGGGTAGGGATCCACACTCGAGGCCTCACCCACGAATGTTCGAACCAGGACTAGCCCGACGGTTCCTCCGAAATCAAACCTGGAAAAACTTCCCTCGCTCGAAAGGTACGGGCGATTCCACCAGGGAAATCATCTAACGAGAGAATTGACCTATCGAGTCAAAGTCTTTACTATCCAAACTGATCCGACCGAACCCGAAAGTCACATGGTCAGATCAAAGAAGAGACTTGCACTTGGTCCATAGAATCACCGCTTTTTTCCTCCTTTAAACGAGGCACAGCCGTTGATTCCCTCGCACAGAACAAGGGTCTTCCTAGGACTTAATCTAACTAACGTAACTTAATCGTAACTATTTGTATCGCAAGAATCCTCCAATCCAATCTAACCGGCCCATGGGATTAGCCAACCTCCCAACCACTATATTGGTGGGATTCCTTTATAAAAATTTGGTTATGTTTTGCCCGGGTACCGAGGAAAAGAGTTCCCATGCCTCCTAGCCAACGTTTCAAGCAAAATTCAAGGTAGTCATACCACTTGCAAACCCAATATGAAATTGCCATTTTAATAGATTCGGCTGTCTTTAAAATAATCTTTCAATGAAATCATAGTATTACTAATCATAATCCTCCAAAATATTGAGTCCATTGTTTTTCAAAATATATCAACCGGACTCTCCATTGAAGACCAACTGGTCAACCAATGAGACCCAATATCAAAATTCAATTCACAAAAGTCATTCTTTTCAGTTCATCCGTATCTTCCTCGACGTAGGCATGGGTGTCCTAGCAACCGCGAGCTCGTGCGCATCACCTGGTCAGAACCCTTTAGGATCCTACTTAGGTGTCCTAGCATATCCATTATTTTAAATATGCCAAAAATTCCCCTTTTTCTATTTAAATGATTGAATTCCAAATGTCATGGGAATTCCTCTTTTATCATTTAAAAATTTCTTATGCATAAAATAAATTTACCAAAAATTCTTCTTTTCTTTTAATTAAATATTTATGCATAAATACTAAAATTTATTTCACATGAATATGATGAAAATCATTCTTTTTGCATAGGATGTCCAATCCTAGAATATGGTAGGAAGTCCTCTTTTAGCATTATGCATAAAAATAAGATATGTATTATTTTCTAAAAAATTTACCATAGCTTCGCTGCTATTATTGATAATTTTTAATTTTTCTTAAAAGAATAAAACATTGTAATGCAAATATGATAGAAGATCTATTCTTAAACTTAAATCTAAACTATGAATTTAAATCATAATCATAAACTTAATTATGATTATTATACTAGATTAAGCTATTTTCATTATTCCTCTTCCAAATTGATAGGATTATCTCTTTCCCATTTAGAATCAATTAAAGTAGTTTTTAACTACTTATAAATAATCTAAAAGAATTTACCATTATTTTGTTAACATAAAAGCATAAAAATACTATTTTCTTATCCTCTAGCTTAACAAGCTTAGAGTTTGGTTTTGAAATAAGAATTTATCAATGAGAAGCATTCTTTTGCTAAAGAATTAGCCATAGGAATGACTATTCTTATTTAGAGAGAGATAGACATAAGAAATCATTCTAATTAAGCATAAAGATTAACTTTTTCTTGATTACACATTAAAATTCTTAGGGAAAGCTTGATTTGAATTTAAAACAACCAATTAGAAACTTCTCAAGCTTGAGAGGGGTTGAGAAAAGGTCATTTGAGAATATTAACAAAAAACCATAAAATTCATTCTTACCTCAAGGATTAGCTTGCTTCTTTTTCTAGAAGTGAAGCCCCCAACCAATCAATTAGTTTAGCAAGTGGAGGAGAGCTCCAAGAGTTGTTGAAGAGAGAAGCTCCAAGCTCCCCAAAAGTAGAGAATTTTTAAGAGATAATAGAGAATATGATTATTTTAATGTAATACTAGCATGGTATAGCTCACAGATGAGAATACAAAACAATGAGGGTCTATTTATAGGTGAGGGAGGCCACTAACTGAGGGAGGCCACTAACTGAGTCCATCTGGGTTCTAGAATTTTGTAGCTTTAGTTTGACTCAATTTGGGGACAAGATTTGGACCAGTTTGGCTCCCCTTTTGATCCAGTTTGATCCAAGAGAGAGGAGAGATAAAAATATCACATTTTTTTAAAATTAAAAACCCTCCCACACATGTGAAGGATCCACCTACCTCAAAGGTCCCCCCCTCCTTACCAAGGTGTCAAAAATTCATCATTTCTCTAAATATCTCATTTTTTAGTAATATCTCTTAATTTTTAACTAATAAACCTTGTACTCAATCAACTCTTCATCTTATGTGAACATTTACTCATTTTTAGGTATTTTCTTTTATTCTTTGGACTTATCTCATCCCAACACTTGGATTAATCCTATGGCCCATAAGAACTTTAATTGGACCATAATCCAAATTTTTTTAAAAATCTAGACCCTTAGGCGGCTAAGGTCCCTTATATCATTTTTAATTGATTCCTAATGCACATTGGAGAATTTATTTTGAACTTTTGTTTCAGGAAAATATATTTTAGATATTAGGAGAATTTTTATATCTAAAAATATCTCAATATTGAATTATCTCTCTTTAGAATTTTTCTTCTCTCTAGGCAAAAATAATATTTTCTTGCACTCTGAAATAGGGAATGATTATAGGGGATTGAAGTAAAAGCTTATTCATTATTCAGGTTGAGGAGGAATCTTAAAGTGTATAGTTATATACTGTGAAAAAATATATTACGCTCTCCTCATGTTCTATGAAAAAATAGGATACCCCCTTCCCACGCTGTGCGTTACCTGTTCTCCATCAAACATCTTCTTCTTGGAGCTCAAATCTTACAATTCAAAACCTAGCTTTGGCATGCCCCCTATACCTTGCACTAATCTCCCTCTTTCCCTTGCTATCAAGCTTTTCTCATAAGCCCTTTTCCTCACAAGGCCCCACCTCTACTCCCTGTTCCTCACAAGGCCCCACCTCTACCCCCTGTTCTCCCTCTCTCTCCCTTCATAAGAAAACCATCTTCTTCCTTCATAAGCAAGAAAGGTGTCTCTCCACAAGCATCACAAGCATTAAGAATTTTTTTAATTTTCTTTAAGCTTTTTAATTGAAAATAAACTAATTACTAACATGTTTTGTGTAGGGTTTACAAAGCTCTCACCTCTTCTCCCTTCACAAACAAGCTCTCCTTTTCCTTCACAAGCAAGAAAACCCTCTCTCCATAAGCATCACAAGTAAGCTTAAGGTAATCTCAAGCAAAACAAAATGATTACATGTTTTATTTAGGGTTTGAGAGTTACCTCAATGTGCTTGCTCTCTCTCTTTACCTTATATTGCTCTTCTCTTTCTCTTATATGCACGCCTTAATAGTTCACTTAAGTTATTAAATAAAAGCTTTACTATTTTTTTAAAAAAATTTTGTGACTAGGTTAAGATAAGTGGTCCACATCTTTGGCAAGGAGGCTCTAATCTTAGGCTTCTCCAAATCCCTCAACCACCCGAAAGCTTCTAGCAAGCATAAGAAGTAAGCCCTTAACTTGAATCTTTGCTATTTTTGCACCTTTGGGTGAGTGTCGAGGATTTATTCTTTACTTATGTTTTTTTTTCGCCTATGCATAAAGCTTATGCATAAGCTTAATGCACAAGCCTATGCATAAGCTTTATGCATGCTTGCATAAAGCTTATGCATAGGCTTGTGCATTAAGCTTATGTATAAGCTCTATGTATTCATGTTTGCATAACACTTATGCATAGAGCTTGTGTATTAAGCCTATGCATCAGCTTAACGCATAGAGCTTATACATGAGCTTAATGCATAAGCTCGATACATTAAGCCTATGCATAAGCTTAATGCATGAGCTCTATGAATTAAGCTTATCCATGCTTTCATAAAGCATGTATGCTAAGCCTATGCATAAGCTTAATGCATGAGCTCTATGAATTAAGCTTATCCATGCTTTCATAAAGCATGTATGCATTAAGCTTAATGCATAAAGCTTATGCATAAGCTCTATTCATTAAGCCTATGTATGCTTTCATAAAGCATGTATGCATTAAGTCTATGTATAAGCTTAATGCATAAGTCTATGTATAGAGCTTACTTTATAAGCTCTATACATTAAGCCCTATACTTTATAAGATTTATGCATTAAGCCTATACGTAAGCTCTATGCATTAAGCCTATACGTAAGCTCTATGCATTAAGCCTATAGATGCTTACTTTATAAGCTTAATGCATAAGTCTATGTATAGAGCTTACTTTATAAGCTCTATACATTAAGCCCTATACTTTATAAGATCTATGCATTAAGCCTATACGTAAGCTCTATGCATTAAGCCTATAGATGCTTTAATTAACCTTATGTATATATGCTGCTTGCACAAAGGGCCATGACAACTTCTTTCAGCTTGATTTTCAAGATGGTGAAGTCTAGGATTTGCAGAAGGGATTTTCAAGCTTTGGGAGGAGGAAAAATTGAAAGGCTAAAAGTTGATGAAACCTTCTCAAAGTTTCAAAGGTAAAGCAAGTACAAGTGAGGATGTACTAATACCCATCCTTGAAAGAAATGAAGATTACTCCTTGGAGGTCAATGCAAGGAATATGAGAAAAATTCCTTGTTCTGTCGCTTGTGAAGGTTAGAAGTATTTTCCTTGAAGAGATGGGTGCAAAATTTGAAGAGATGGGTGCAAAATTTGAAGAGATGGGTGCAAAAATTTGAAAGGTACTTTTGTTGAATGTTTTACTTTTTAAACGCATTTCAAGTTTTTAGCTTTTTGATTTTTTTGTTGTACTTTTTTTCAGGCAAAAAACATACTTGCACATGCAACGGATCATGATTGAAAAGTTGAACTATGCAAAGTGGGATGAAGTGAGAAGCTTATATCTAGGTTGGAGAGATTTTTACCTTTGTTCTCAAAAGCAGTGAGTAATTACAAACCCTTCTACTTTGTCTTTTGGCACGCTAGATTCTAGAATCCCTTTTGTGAGCTCAAAATATTGTCAAATTGGATTGTAGAATCCAAAATGTCTTCTTCAAGTGTTTTGCATTTTTGGTCTTCATTTGTTATTCCAGTTTCTAGGTTTAAAATTCTTTACCTTGTTTCTTGGGATTCAAGAATCAAAATTTAGTAGTCAATGTGGCGCTATTGTTTGTTTATTCTTTAAATCTCTTTATGTAGAATCGAGACCCACGTGTTAGCTTGAAGAGCATTTCCTCATGACTTTGAGCAACATCTCTCTTGTTGGTCATCAATAAGAGATAAAGAGGAGGCACACTAAGTAGATAATATTTCCAAATGTGTTTACATTTTTTCTTAACAATGTTGATGAAGTTTTGGTGAAGTGGTGTGTGCTTGAGGGAAGGGTCAAAGAAATGGACCATTTTGTTATAGCACAACCTTACACTTTGGCCATCACAGATGCTCCTTATGGTTTTAGACCTCCTAACTCCATCAATGATAATGTTAAGTATGGAGTTTCTATGTACAAAAAAGTAATTGAGGCTTTTGGTAGAGTCCCTGCACAAATGTTTTTGAAAGACATGGCGTCTGTAATAAGAAGTTTAAGCACAACAGTGGCGAGTTATAGGGTGTGATTAATCAATATCAAAAGCCCTAGCTTTTGATGATGGATTTAATTGACCTTCTTTTCAATCAAGGGGGTGGACCTCTTTGTGCAGGTAGAGGTACTAGAACTGTGACTGCACTTAAAAGAGGCAGAAATGTGGTTACTATGAAGTGTGACCCATTGTAAGTCAAGTTCTTTGAGCAAAGAGTGACTGCCCTAAAAGAGTTGCCTGATGAATTCTAAGAGGCTGGGATGGAAAGCTTGCCCTCTGATTCTTGATTTCTTGATACATAAGGAGAGTCCTAACCTCCCATTGGTGACCAGGATGTTGGAGAGATTGTGGATCTTATGGACTACGAGCACGATGTTAGAAAGATAGAAGAAAGAGTCATATAAGTACTCCTCCAGTGGAAACTCAACAAATCTAAGAAGAGGAAAAGGATGTAGAGGAGGAGCCTGAGCCAAAATACCCCGTCCTTCCATAGAGTTCTAGATAGTTCTTTTGTTGTGCTTTGAAATTATTGTACCTAGGAAATGGTTTTTAGTTCACTCTAGAAGAGTTTTGTCACGGAGTAAACATTTTCACATTCGACATGTAAACTTCTTCTTCATTTTGGTGCTTCATTTTCTAGTTGGCAACACATTATAGTTTATGTGGTTTTTACTTCCCTTTTTTGAAGCTTTTTTGTTACAAGACTATGCCTTTTTTGCAACATGTGAAACTTGTTCATATTGAACTTCTATTTCTATGGTTGACACATCAAGATCAATGGTTGTAAGAAGATTGTAGGTTTTTAAGTTATGCTCATATTGAACTTCTACTTACTATGCTTAATACATCAAGATCAATGGTTATAATAAGATTTCATTGTGTACGCATTAACACCATAATTGGTTTTCTTATAAGAAGTTGTTGTCTTTAGGTTTCTCTATAGTGTCATGCATACTATTAAATTTTGGTTTTTTCTTGATTTTGTATATATAAAAACTTGTGAAAATTCTTATATTTCTAAAATACAGTCCTAAGCTAAAAAATTTAGAGAGTTGATTGTACTTTGTGCATACACATTTCAAAATTTAGAGAGTTGATTGTACTTTGTGCATACACATTTTAAAAAATAGCCGGTTCTCAAAACCTCCTCAAAACCTTAGGCAATCGTGCACTCACGACTCATGCACATTTTTTATGACTTGCTGTTATAACTTATGTATAATCTTATAGCTTATGCTGCATAGACTTATTTTGTGTAAAATTTAAATCAAGGTGGGTCCTTTAAGACCTTAATTTTCATTAAAATATTCTTATTATATTTATAAAGTATTAAGATTGATAAGGGTATCTAACTATGCCTTAAGAAACACCTTAGCCAAAATCATGGTGTAATGATTGCTAGAGTGAAGTTTGGGCTAAAAACAATGTATGCCCTCCATGTTATCTTTTGATAAAGAAAATCAAAGAAAAGGCTCACATTATCATAAATATGTTACATAAAGTTGTAGATTCAAGGCTTGCCTTATGCTTAGTTGTCATAGATAGCTCTCAGAAAATGCTTCATCTATGTTGTTTGAGAATGCAACAAATGTTGGCTAGGATAGTATACAATGATAAAGAGTAGTTAGACTCAGTAATGAAAATGTGTTTTTTATCCATGTATACAATGATAAAGAGTAGTTAGACTCAATAATGAAAATGTGTTTTTTATCCATGTATACATAGATCTTTTTTTCTGGTGTAGATACTTTCTCAAAACTACTAGAAACTTGAATCAAACTTTGCTTGAATGTTAAAGTTGCGTTCCTAGTTAGCTTGTGTGAGTATTCATACCCCAAATTTTGGGTCATTTTTAGATTTTTAATATTATCAATTATATTTAAAAAGTGAAATTTTGCGGTCAACTTGAAAACTTCTTTACTACTTAATTATGAGTAAAAAAAATTTCTAATTTGGTTTAAAACACATTTTTTAAAAAGGAAAACTTTCAAAGATGCCAAATGTTTCTCCTTTATTATGTAATATTTTCCATTCAAGTTACAATAGTGTTTCTACCCAAAGAGATTTTTAACCCTTTTGAGGCTTCTACCTTGAATACTTTTGAGGCTTCTACTTTGAATCCTTTTGAGGCTTCTACCTTGAACCCTTTTTGAGGGTTTCTTTCAACCTCTTGTCAGAAGCTAAATGTTTCTGCATGAGTTCATCCCTCCTCGTGTCCAAATATCATGTCTAGTCCTTGTATCAACAACACAAAAATGGATTCATTACCCATGTAATATTACTGATGAATGTAATTGACCACCATATAGAAATACATTAGCCCATCAATTTGCATTATCACCCATGAATTCAATTATTTATGACATACAAATATTAAAAATTTCTAATCTTAAGAAAAAAATACCTTGATAATTTAAATATCAAAAAAGTAAGGTAATGCGCCGACGGCTATTTAAAAAAGTTACAGAATTACATTTATAGGAGGGGTTTTTAAAACCAATTTTGGAAAAAAACCCGCAAGTTTATAAGAAAAAGGGGTCTTTTTATTCACAAAAGTATGTAAGTGTAAGGGGTCTTTTAAATACTCCTTGAATGCACATGACACATAGGATTTTAAAAATAAGCAACATCTAGTTTATCCTTGGATTAGCCTAGGTGAGCTAGTATTAGCCTGATTAGCTTGGATTAGAGAGAAAACTAGAGATGTTTGAGGTACTCAATGTCATAAAGGTATCCAAAAGGTTCAAAGCGCCAATAGTCTTAGAGCACATGCCTTTTATAGTCCCAAGGCCCATGTGCTGCCCTAATCCCACATGTAAATGACCCTAAGTCCATGTGATGAGGCCCATCCCATGTGCATGTGCATCCTAAAAATACTTTGTTACAAACCATCCCCTCCTAACATGATTTCGTCCTCCAAATCTAAGGGTGGTCGTGCATGAAAAGACACATATAAGAGGCTATATACAAAAACCAAAAATTGAACATATAGTTTATATACATCCAAATGTAGAAATGAAGATCATGGTGACATAGACGGTGTAGAGGCCTCCTAGATTGAATGGAAAGCTGAAGAGTCACACAATCAAGGACATAGATCTCGTGCCATTCGGGTCGAAAGGGTAGGTTGTATCTCCCGTGTTGCCACGAGTGTGCGACCATCTTGCTGAAATGTGAAATAATGCCGCCCACCATCAAAAGGTGATATTTGACGATGCTCATATCAAATGGAAAGGTCAATGGAATCCCATTAATGATGAGGTTAGACAAGCTCCTGCCTGGATTGAAGGGAAATCCAAGGTTCTTTGAATCTAAGACAGTGGTCCTGTGAGACGATCTGGTGTGAATGGAGAGCTAAGGAACCATTGTCGATGGCTTTGCTTGTCGTGTACCCTCCAAGATCAAATGGATAGTCGTGTGCCCTCAAATGGATAGGTAAGGAACATATCAAGGATCCTCGATATATTGATGTCATGGTAGCACCAAGGTTGAAGGGAAAACTCATAAGCCCGTCCACATGACCACAGTGTGAATCTAAAACCCAAGGTATCCACCAAGTGGAATTAACACTCTAAGTGGGAATGTGGAATGGTCTCGACATAGAAGAAACATCGTATATGACACGACCGAAATGTGATATAGGTGCATTAAAATGATGTGTCACATAGTCGGAAACCATGTGTCCAAAGTGGCAAAGAATGCACCCATAGGAAAATGTCTCGACCCCAAAAAATATAGGCTCGTGTCAACACCCATGGAAGCTAAAGAACAAAGCTTGAAGTTGGTGTCGTGCAGGATCAAGTGTGGACCAATGCTGTCATCACTAAAGCACCACTCAAACAATCAAAGGCACGATCCATTGCATCAATGTGAGTAGAAGCACGATCCAAACCATGCACTACATCCTCAAGTGTAAGATCCTCTATGTGTGCGTGATCTACCAAGGTAGAAGCATGATCAATAGGATCATTGTAGACCTCATCGTCATTGGAAATGGATAGAGTGTCTACACATGAGAGGTAAGTAGAGTCATCATCCTTGGAATCTCCAAAATCACTAAGGTCACCCCTATAAGATTGATCTAAACCAATTAATGATGCCCCTATATGACCTAGATCCCAAGACAGATCTATCTCTAAAATAATAATGGATCTAAGTAGATATCTAGATCAAATGAAAAACTCTCTAGATCTATATGCATAATCCTCTCTTCTACGAGGTCTCACCTCAACAAAGTCATGCTCATGTGTGATGCCTAACTACCCAAATATATACACTAAACCCAAGTGAATGTTTCCAGGTATGCTATGCAAGCTAGGAGTAGAGATAGAATCATAGATATCCCCCTGAATAGAAGACCTAAAAGAGTACCTTGACTCATCTGGCACTAGGAACTCAAGTCTATCCTCTAGAATTCCCTTAAAATCATCTAATGCATTGCAATGATCAGTAGGAATATAGGTAGGCATATAAATATGATCACACATAGTGCTCGGTATGCTCGCTACTACCATCCCTCCCATCAAGATCATGCCCTCATGATCTAACTCACACACATCGCTCTTGTTATCACTATCACATACATCATCACCATGTGCATATGTATCAGTGGCATCATGTGCTCGTGTATCACTATCATCAAGTGTATGCGTGTGCAATATATCAATATCATCATGTGTATGTATGTGTGATACATCAATATCATCATGTGTATGTGTAAGAGATACATTATCATCATCATTATCTAAGCCAATGTCGATGTGGTATACATCCTTAGTAACATAATCACGACTACTCAAGAATGTAGGACACTAGAATAAGTGACCATTGGAGTCATCCCAACTGAGAAAAAGTTATCCGTCTGGCTCTAAGAAATATCTTAGTGACCAAGAGTCAAGGGATCATCAAATGTGCTAATCTCTCTCATCCCATAGATGATGAACATGTATAGACAATAAGATTTGCAACTTCTTCCTCCATCTATGACCTGAATGTACTATATCTGCTCATCATGTGAAATAGATGATGAAGGATGTGATGGTCAAAGTCTAGATGGCCCAAATGTATGCACAAAGTCAGCAAAAGTGATGTATAATCTAATCATGTCGGGTAACCCATAGTACTATGTATGAATAATCCCCACTAAAAATCTAACATCACACATATGTCCCCAATCATCAAGAGTCATGAGATGATGTCATCACCGAAGAAAGAAAGGACCATGGCGAGTGGTAGAGGGGTAATAGTAATAAACCATGGCTATGTGTGAGCTCACCCAATAAGCATCAAGTACGTGAACAAAAGTTAGAAAGAATCCCAAATTTGTGGACACAAGCCCACAATGTGCTAATGCACGTGATCAAGGCTAGGAATGCACAAGTGCATGCGACCAAGCCCTAACAATGCCCAAACTATAGTCATGTGCGAATAAACTCACCATCATATCCAAGCGTGTGAACAATCCCCAATGTCCCACACATAGCATGTGAACACCCTCCACAACTCACAAAAGACTTAATTCACGTGTGAAAGAAGCCCAAAATGTGTGAACGAGGCCCATGATGATCTAATATGCGTGAACAAATCCAAGAAACTCACAAAAATAGCCAAAAGTTCCCACAATGTACGAAGATCTCACACTACATGTGAACAATCCCAAAGCAATCAAGAATCGTATAACAACATCATAATGTATGTGAGCTATCCTTTGTAAGAATGATGGCCACAAGATGGAGTGGCTACCTGCAATGTGAATGGGCAAGGTCCAAAGTTCAACCCTAGTGTGAATGGTGGGTTAATTAGGCTAGAAAGAAGATGTGAAAGGGGAAGAAAGTAAGCGTGAATGGATAAAAGGGTGTGAAAAGAGAGACAAAGAAACCCCTAACGTGGTATTAGAAATGAGCACCCATTGTGAACACGGCTGTAGTAGAGTGGTTAAAGTGGATGAAGGCCCCATCTGGTGGTGCGAGTTTGATCTGTGCTCTCTACGGTGTTGCGCGTCCATGTAACCAGAGTTGGGTGTGTGAGTAGTGTATATAAACCGGTGTTTCTCACCAAATTTTTTAAAAGAAAAAGAAAAAAAAGAAGAAATGAGCGCCCATCACTCCTCCTTCAGCTTGATAGTGGGTGTTGTATCTTCACACATGTATGTCACTGCATTGTACTGTCTAATGCTATGAATACTGTTGAGTCCGTGTGATGCTCTCTGTAGCTACTTTGATGAAGCGCTGCTCTAATGAAGAGCCCGCCGCCCATGGTGGAGCCTTTCAATGGTGGATCTCCCACCACTGATCTGCCATATCAGTATAGCCATTGGCAAAATGGTGGGTTGCAAACTGATGCTGCCCATGCTATGAACTTGGGGTGAAGCAAAATGTGTTGCACTACCAAGTCAATGACGCCAACCCATAACTGTCCTGAGCTGTGGCCACTAGGCACACAATTGACTGCAGTTCTCATACGAGGGTCTCTCGACTGCAGCATGACCTTCCATGTTGCAATGAATGTAGTAAAATTACTGATAAGCTGGGTCTGCACTCTCTTTATTAGTGTCACTGGTATAGCTAGAGCACATGTGCTACCTCTCGGGAAAGTCTTATGAAGATTTTGAATTGTCTCTCAGCAAAATCACTACAAACTTTTGCATGTACTTGAGTTTTGTTCACTGTAGGGGTGATGCTTGATTGTGTTGGTGGTCTAACCTCTGATGGTGTAACCATCAAAGGAAGAAAATCTTGATCTTCAAGCCCATTCCAATCTCCTTTGTAATGTAAGCCAACTCATATGTGCTCCGTGTATAGGACAAGCTATCTCTTTTGTCATAAAGGCACTCTTCTTGTAGAGAAACACCTACTTGAGTTCAGTTTTGTATCACATCATTTGCATCCTACACTTGATATGTACTTGTTGATTATTGCATCTACATCTTGTACTTTGTTTCTTATAGATTTCTATTGTTATGTCTTCAAGTACGTCATCTAGGATATCAACATAGCATAAGTGGATAAACTTAAGCAATTTCCAAAAGAGATCCAATGTCTAACTATTTGCCCTCTTTCAATGAGAGCTTAACCAAAGCTCAATGATGAAAGGGTCATGTATCATATATGCTATTGTAAAACTTAATCTTGATTTTACTCGCATGTTTATCGTGCTAGTCGTTCTTGCAAGAGAACTTCCCAGTCAAGAAGCCTTGTATACAGGCTAAGAGAACCCTATGGTGCATGGGGCACACTGGCTGACAGTAGTGGCTGACAGTAGTGGACTGGGTTCAATTCGCCACCACAGCAAGGCCATACTTTGTATACTCTATATTTGCATCAAATACATAGGAATTTACATTGTTTCTTCTTTAAATTGTAATTTGCACTCAATCTTTTCCAAAACTACACTTGCTTTATCAAGCTAGTACTTCTCTGACTTATTTTCTTAGATTTTTTAATAAATTAAACACTAATCTTTGTAAATTAGTATCAATCTAGATTGTAAACAAACTAATTTGAGGATAATCTTCACAAATCACTACAGTTTAATCTTGGTACTTCAATTGTTTCTTGGTATTTCATATGTTTCTTGATATTTCAACTATTCCTTACAAGAATTCAACAAGAACTAACAACAAAAAAATGCAAGGAATGTGTAGGACTTTGACAATATCACTCACAACTATGAATATTCAATTCAATCTTGCTTTCTATACTTGAATCTTTAATTTTGCACTTATTCTTGAAATAGGTCTTCAATGTCCTTCACTTTGCGCTTGAATCTTTAACTTTGCATTTGAAATTGCATAGTAATGTATTTTGGAACTGTATTTTGCTGCACACTTTCTTGAAACTACACCAAAATTCTGTACAATAATCTTCTTCTTGCAATAATCTTAAAGAACTCAAAGATTTGACAATCTAGGGTTTTAATCTTGAAGAAATAAGGGCTCTAAGGATCAATATTTGAAAAAGTATGCACCCTAAGCAAGATAATGAATGCTGGTTGTTGAAATTTTTGTAAACCTTAATCTCGAAAATCCAGAAAATTTCAAGAAATCAAGATCAAGAAGATCAAAAACTTCAAGAAATTAAGCAGTAAAGTGGATTAGGGTTCTAAAAATAGCGATTAATATAAATCTAAAAATTATTAACACAAATTTCTTTGTTTTAATAATCTCAAATAAGAAATTAGCAAATCTAAAAATTGTGTAAAAATCAATTCGAAAATGATTAACAACAATCCTGATCAAGAAAATGTATTTTAAAAATTAGATTAAGAATAATATAAAAATGATTAAACTTCTAATCTCTCCCTAAATAAGGATCTGAGCCAAGAGCTCTGATACCAAAGAAAGAAAGTAACATCTAATTTAGCCTTAGATTAGCCTAGGTTAGCTAGGATTAGCCTAGATTAGAGAGAAAACTAGAGAAGATATCTAAGGTACTCAATGTCATAAAGTCATCCAAAAGGTTCAAAGCTCCAATAGTCCTAGAGCACATGCCTTTTATAGTCCCAAGTTACATATTCCCTAATCCCACATCTAAATGACCCTAAGTCCATGTGTTTAGGCCCATCCCATGTGCATCCTTTCATAGTGCATGTGATGCTTTCTTGCTTTTCATTAGGGGTTCTTTGATTTTTGTATTTTTGGCTGGCTTATCATCACGAAGCTTTTCTTTTTTACATTTTGATAAAAGGTGTGATTGAAGAGAGTTCATAGTAGAAAATCAAAAGGATACCATAGTGAAGAAACTTTAAAGCTTCTTTGATTCTTATTTCTCCAATGCTTTGAAGGAAGAGCTTTGACATAGTGAGCTTGATGAACATTAGGGAGCCTTGGAGGTCCCCCAAAAGGATTGCATAAGAAAAATATTATTTCTCTCTCATGCCTACCTAAAAATTCCAAATCATTAGATTTGGTTTGAATCTAGCCTTGATATCCCTCATAAAATTATTTTTTATAAGAAATAGCTCCATGTAAGCATAATTGTATCTAAGCCAATAAGTCAATATCCAAACATTCAAAGATAATGGATATTTAAGTTAGTAAATCAATATCTCCTTTGAAATGAATATTTAGATATAAATGCAAGTTCTGGTATACAATCTTCTTTGAAAGGGAACAAATTATAGTATACGTTTCAAATTTGAGTTTGCCAAAAATTATTTCACACCATATCCCTCCAAAGTACTACTTACTAGGAATATCTTGCTTGGTGAAGGTGTAGCTCACAAAAGACCATACGATATCACCTTTGGGATGAAGACCTAAGTCATTCTACAATCTTTTCTCATTTTTTTCACTTGAGTATATCTATTGTATTGAAGTTTATTAATATAGCAATTGATTATGAGAGTTATAGAAAATATTTCTCTCAACATTTCTCTCAAAATACCATAAATATTTCTCTCAACATACCATAAATCTTATGGGTATAATATTTATAGGATTACTTTAAGAACTTGTACATTTTTGAGGTACATTATAACTTAAACTCCTTTATCTTGGTTTGTAGGCACATTGTACATATTTCAAAGCTCTATTGTACATATTCTAAAGGTCCATTGTGGACACTAGTTAGTAAAGGTCCATTGCTCTATATTGTCCTTTGATATAAATCTAGATGTCATAGAGAAATGAACACATAATAAAGAGTTGGATATAAATTATTGTAATTTTACTCCATTAGAAAGATATTGGATCCATTGTAGATTATTTAAAGTTCACCTTAATATCTATGACATTTGTGCATAAGAATTGAAGCCTTTTGATGACATTGGATAGGCTACTTTGTATTCTTTAATCCTTGTGTATTTACTATTTTCCTTTATAATATTTTTTGTAAGGTCTCCATGACACTTATTGATAGTGGAATTGGAAAAATTTTCCTTGTAATGATGGTGGAAACACAAACAACCTCCTTGTGGTGGTGGCTGGACTAAACTACTGACTAAGGTGAGCTATAGCCCGTCGGTATTCATTTGGATGTGTAAAGAGGCCCATGAGCAAGTTTGGAGATTTTCTCCATTTGGATGTGCGAAGAGGCTGACGCTAGGCCAAAAAGATTGTTAAAGGATTTCTTGATTCCTATCTGACACCTTACATTTTACAAAAGAAGTGAATCCTAGAGGCTAACCTAGTTTACATTTACATCACTTCTTGTGATGTTCATATTATCACACAATAAGGATAGATTTAAGAATGTTAAAATAACAAGTACTTGTGATCTCTGTTGCTATTTTACTCAACAATGTGTAACTATGTGGGAAACACATCATGATGCATTAGAATATTTACTTGACTCATACACTATTTGTAGTTGTGTGATATTATTACAAGTTCTTTACACAATTCACCTTAAGAAGAATTGTTTGTTGCCTAGGCTTGTACCTGATGCTAAAATACCTTATGATAATAGTTGTCCTTTGGTTTTATTTCTAAGATGAGACGAGAGAGAGAGAGAGAGAGAGAGAGAGAGAGAGAGAGAGAGAGAGAGAGAGAGAGAGAGAGAGAGAGAGAGAGAGAGAGAGAGAGAGAGAGAGAGAGAGAGAGAGAGAGAGAGAGAGAGAGAACTCCAACCCTACACTTTCTTTGCTTATATTTTTACATTTATGATAAAATTCTTGTATATGATCAAGGCAAAAATATGCAATCACATGCATATATTGTACACGAGTATATATACATGTGGGGCCTACCTTTCCATGGTATACCTTACAAAGTACAAAAGAAAAACTAATAAAGGCACTCAATCTGGTAAAGAAAGTGATGACATTTACATTAATTCAAGAAATAGGATGGTGATGCCAAATTTTATGCAATATCCATCAATGGAGAATAGGTTTATGAATCTTGTGCTGGAGAATCTATCCAAAGGTTAATATAATATTGTGAATAAATCTTTACAAACTCAATGATGGAACACATGTGAACCCACTCCTAAAACCATCAATGGAGAATAGGTTGAGGAATCTTGTGCTGGAGCATCTATCCAAAGGTTAATATAATATTGTGAATAAATCTTTACAAATTCAATGATGGAACACATGTGAACCCATTCCTAAAATAAGAATCTCTTTATATAAAGATTTTATAAAACCTAAGGTTTAGAGAGCCTTAAGGTGGGAAGAGATGATTGATAAGGGAGAAAGTGCCTTACAGTGCGAAGATTGTCCAAAAAAGAGTCAAGTATCAAGAGGCTTTTATAATGTGTGACCAACGATAACTACTAGAGGCAAAACTCACCCACATGACAAAGAGGAGGCTGAAGTTTAAGATTGGAGGAGTCAAATGACGAATCAGAGGAGGCTAAAGAATTAAAGAAGTCTAATGATGAAAAAGAAAGTGGTGAGGAGGAAAATGACAGAGTAGACATGCTGTGCTCAATCCCTACATACTGAAAGGATTTTTTACTAAAGTGCTCAAGAAAGGCTATACAAATGTTACAAATGAGATTTGATGGAGAAGTTTCCATCTAAGAGATACACTTATACCTTGATGTGATGAATAATTTGATTGTTGATTTGAAGAGAGTACAAAATATAAAGAGATAGTACATATGGGGAGCAAGTTGGCACGCTCAAGTGAGTACGCTCAAGTGAGTAAAAATGAGGATAAGTTGTCATGGGGGTTGTCATGGAGAAGCTTCCATCTAGGAGATATTCTTGTACCTTGATGTGATGACCAATTGAATTATTGATTTGTAGAAATTGCACATGAGAAGATCCTCTCTTGTTGCATCCCCACATATATAAACATTTATACACTTATTTGTATACAATAATAATATATGAAAAATATATAAAATAAAAATACATCAATCTATATATATAATGATAATCATATATACATACATACATACATACACACACACACACACACACACACACACACACACACACACACACACACACACACACACACACACATATATATATATATATAATGAATGGGGTTATATAGGAAATTCACAATGTGACAACATATAGAACATGCATTTGGGGGTTTAAAAACCCTTACTTATAGGTTTTTTTATAACCTCTATATATACCTCTTCTACAAACTTTGAGATGAAAAAAGTACCCCTTTAGTATAGACATTTTCACTTTTTGAATTTAAAAATCCCTTATGTATGTATACTCTTTGTACTTCCATAAGAAAATTTATGCTACGCACATGTACTTTTTTACATATTGCTTAGTGAACTCCTTAAGAGATGCAAACACACACACACACACACACACACACACACACACACACACACACACACACACACACACACAAACACAATATGTATGTAAAAAAACATGTAAACACACATAATAAGATCATGAGAGCTTGGTGGAGAACATTACTCTTGCAATGATTCTCATTCAGCTAGATGTTGTGAGAGGGATAGTTTGATGAGATATTAGAGATTATAGGTTGATATATATAACTCTTAGGAACTATATTCTTGACAAAGGGGATTCTAGGATACACATACACATGGGAGATGGACCTAGGCACATGGGGCTTAGAGGAATTTACACATATGGTGTTAGGGCATGTTGGCCTTGGGACTATAAAGGCACCACCCTAGGACTATTGTACCCTTTTATGACCCTTTATGATCTTTTGACTATTATGTCATTTCTTGGAGCTGATGCTTCTATGAGAGATCCATGGTGGTCTTTCCATGTTTAGGTGGCTTCTCTCTATGATGAACAACACTTGTGTACTCCATGATGCTAATGAGTGTAACCCTATATTCCCTTCATTGCATTGGTATGAGGGTTCTTGGCAAGAATCTGGTTCCTTTAAGAGAAATTGTTACAAACTTCAAGAAAATAGTGGATATTACTGAAAATTTATGTAAGAGCAAAATTACTAAATCTTGATAATAATAGTGTAAGATTATGCCAAACGGTTTGTTGATTAAGCACTATTAAGATAGTTTCTTGATCAAGAAAATAATTAACAACAAAGATTAGTGTTAATCTTATAATTAGTGTGATTAATTATTGGCTTATGGACCTAGTAGCCTTTTAGCTCTTGCAAAGTTGTGGGCTTACCAAATTGTGGAATTGTGGACTTGTTGGCCTATGGCTTGTCAGCTTGTGAAACTGCTAGGCTTATGGACTTGCTAGGATATCGCCTTATTGGCTTCTGGACCTGAATGCTCTTGCAAAGTTGTGGGCTTACGAGCATGTGAACTTACGAGCATGTGGACTTACTAGCTTATCAAGTTGTAGGCTTATAAGCTTGCAGACTTATGGGCTTACAGGCATGTGGAATTACAAGCTTCTAGGTTTATGGGCTTACAAGCTTACATACTTGCGAGCTTGGAGTTGTGGTCTTATGAGCTTATGGGCTTAGTATATTTTTGGCTTGCTAAATTGCAAGCTTATGAACTTACAAGCTTGCAAACCTGTAAGATTCCTCCCCAGCCCCTCAAGATGTCTAGTATCTTCCCCTGTAATCAAATCCCTCTTCAAAAATATAAAAGATCTTGTTTCTACCTATTTTGGCTTAGAGAGAGAAAATATTATAGAGAGAGGTTATTCAGATTTTAGATATTTTTGGATGGAAAAATATCTCTTCTTATTAAAATAAAATTTTCCAAAACAGAAGTTCAAAAAGATTTTCAAAAGGTACATTAGAAATCAATTATAATCTGTTCAAATAGCCTTATCCTAGGGGTCCAGATTTTTTAAAAATTTTGAATTAAGGTTTTGAGGGGCCAATCAGATTCATCCAAATGTGTGGAGGAGATAAATAGAAGAAATAAAGAAAATCCCCTCCCCCCCAAAAAATGAGTAAATACTCACATAAGATGAAGGGTGGCCAAAGGAAATACTAAAAGAATGATTTTTTGACACCTCAGAGTGGGGATTCCCCCTCATGAAGGAGGCGCCTATTTCACATGTGTGGTGGAGTTTTAAATTCCCAAAAATTGAGATATTTCATCTCTCCTCTCTCCTAATTCTAGTCTAGTTCCAAAAAGTAAGTTAAACTGACCCAAAAATGATCAAAAATTGACCAAACTGATCTAGAAAATTCTAGAATCAGTTTGCTTGGTTAGAAGCTCACGTTTTTCTATAAATAGAAGCCTCTCCCTTTGTTGAAGCTTAATAGTGTTTTATGCACTGTTACTCTACTCCTCCCCCAGAGCCAAAAACTGTGAATTTCTTAATAATTCATTAGTTTTTGACCTTTCCCTCTTCTAAAAAACTGGTGGCCACTCTTGTTACAAACAAGAGTAGATCCCTCAAACCATCAAGCCAAAGTAAAGCTCCCAGAATTTCATGTAAGTTAGAAATCCTGCTTTTTCTTTATTCTTTTAATGGTTTCTAATTTTTTGTTATCTTGAAAATGATAATCTGATGCTATGCCTTGCTGGAAAGGCTTTCCCCCTCTCTCATTCTTAAATTCAGCCCTTCTTTATCCTAGTTAAGTAATCAAATTATTTGAATTAAACTTTCAAAATGTTTCTCTTTTAAAAGTGGAATTTGATTAGTTTAGAATGCTTTAAACAAATTGGGGATAATTTTTAAGTAAATTAAGAATAGGAAAATTTAAAAAATGGTCAGCCATACAAAGGAGATTATGGTAAAATTTTTTAAATTTTGTGAAATAAGTATTACCTTTTATTATTCAAAAAGAGTAATCCCCATCGTTTGTGTATTCTAAAAGTGCTATTTTCATTATCTGCATAGGAAAATGCATAGTAGAAATATTTTTATTACAAAAGTGTTATATCCATTAAAATTAAATTCTATGCATAGAAAGATGCATATTGATTATTATTATTATTTATAAAAGAGTGATTTTCATTAGATTTACATTCTATGCATAGAAAGATGCATATTGATTATTTTTATTATTATAAAAGAGTGATTTCTATTAGATTTAAATTCTATGCATAGAAAGATGCATATTGATTGTGTTTTTATTATAAAAGTGTGATTTTCATTAGATTTAAATTCTATGCATAGAGAGATGCATATTGGATTTTTTTTTAAATTATAAAAGTGTTACTTTCATCATTATTGATTTTTATGCATAAAATATTTTTTTAATTATAAAAGTGTTACTTTCATCAATATTGATTTTTATGCATAAATAGATGCATAAAAGAGTTTTTTTATTATAAAAGTGTTTCATCAATATTTATTTTTATGCATAAATAGATGCATAAAAGATTTTTTTTTAATTATAAAAGTGTTACTTTCATCAAAATGGATTTTTATGCATAAAAGAATTTTTTTTATTGCCAAAAATGTTACTTTCACTAATATTGATTTTTATGCATAAATAGATGCATAAAAAGATTTTTCTTTTATATAAAAATGTTATTTCCATAGAAGTTGGATTTTATGCATAAATAGGTGCATACAAAATTTTTATATCAAAATAAGAGTTCTCTTTCATCCTATGTTTAAATCCCATGAATATTGGAAAATGAATAAGTAAATACTCAGTGAAGGAAAATTATATCATTTCATATTCTCTAGGATGGTAATGAGAAATTCAGAAAAACTATCGAAGTTGAAATTTTAGATAAATGATTAATTTATTCCTCATAGGAATTCGTGATATGACTAGTTTTGAATTCAGTTAAGCAAAATACTCAATGAATGAAATTGAGTAAAGTAGTAATTGAAATATTACCCTTCGAGAAAGATAGTTCAGGGAGAACCTTTCCAGACTCAAACCCTGAATCAGACTATGACCAAGACGTAACTCCTTCGTCGGTTTCAAGAAAAGACGATGTGACTAGTTCAGTAATCTACACTCAAATCACCCACCGAATCTGAAACTAAGTTGAGACCTTTGATTTTGATTTGAGGATCAAGAATTCAGAATTCGAGAAAATTCTACTTGGGAATCCAGACCTGTGATCTAGGAGTCTTGGGATACGGAATTAAGATATATTCATTGTATTCAAAAGAAAATCAAAACTAAAAACTTGCATAGAAATCCTGTTTTCTTAAAGGACTGTCTTACGCCAGATGCTGGAGGGAGCATTTGGTATATGTGTTTTCTAAGGGAAGTTCGGTTGCAATAGGCGGGGAGTGTTCAAAGGACGGCTCATGCGGCAAAAACTGCCCAGGTCTTGACCAACCTGGGTATGGTGTAAAATGGTGTGTTTTCGGTACGATGGGCGAGGGCCGACGAAGCGGTCCCTTAGTGAAGTGCAAGGACACCTAAGGAGGATCTTGGAGGGTTCTGACCAGGCGATGCACGGGCTCGCGATGCTTAGGACACCCATGCATATGTCGTGGAAGATATATATATATGTATGATGACGAGAAACTTATTGTAATCTGTCTTACTGGATCTCGTTCCAACCTGCTGGTCTCAACACGGAGAGTCCAGAGTGATACTGTTTTGTGAGAAACAAGGATTGAATGGAAATTTTGAGTTATGACATCTGTAACTTATAATTGTTTGTCAATGGATTGTTTTATAAATTAAAGTTTAAAGAGGAGTGTGTGCGTATCTGTATTCTAAAGCAAAAGTTAAGAAAGGCATTCAATTATGGGTGGGTGAGTACTTGTCTGGTTCTACCAATTCTAGTGGTTGGGCGGTGGCTAACCCATGGCTAACCCATGGGCCGGATTAGACTGGAATCGGTAGAGTTTTACTAATAAAATTGATTAATAAGAATACGCTTAGAACTCGAATAGTTAAATAATAACCTGAAGACTTCTCAAATGAATAGATCAACGGCTGTGCCTGCTTCAATTAGGAAAAAAGCGTTGATTCCTTCAAGATAAGTCTGTAATAGTTTTCCTTCTATCTGGTTTAATCAGATGAAGGTTAGTTTAGTATCTTGACTTCGTTAGAAAAATTCGTTAAGAAATTCAAAATGGTGGAATCATCCCCATTTTTTGGGCATGGGAAATTTTCACGGTTTCGGTTTTCGGAATGACCACCAGCTTAGTCTCGTGCCTGGACATTCGAGGGCGAGGCCCCGAGTGGGAAACCCTGTCCCACACAAGAGGGAGCTGCTTTCGCTCTGCCAGCAATCGTGAATCCCGGTGTGCGGAGGGGGTAGCCGGATCTCACAAAACCTGCCAACATAATCTCCCAGTATCTTGATTCTGAATTGGGCCTTGCTGTCTCTTTGGGGGAGCAAAGTTTGAAGTACTTCCCGGGGTTTGAAATCTTTTAAAGTTAGAGGGTGCAGGCTTTGGCGGGACCTTAACAACAAAGGCTTTGGCAAAGTCTTTTGCCATTCTTACTGCTTCCGCCATTAAGACATGTTTGGCATTCTTTACTATGGTGTCCAATGGCTCGTTCATTCCTCGAATGAACCTGGCCATCAGCTGCTCTTCATCTAATTGAGGAGAATATTTGAGGAGAAGGGCAAAAGCTTGATGGTACTCTTCAATTGTCCGGCTATCCTGCTTTAGTTCCAAGAACTCATTCATTTTAGTTTCAAGGAAGCCCGGAGGACAAAACCTCTTTCTGAGGTAAGCTTTAAGATCGGTCTAGGTCTGGGTATTCCAATCGAGACGGTTAGTCTCGCAGTGATTCCTCCAAGCGACCCTAGCCGTTTCCACAATCTTTAACCTAGCGAGAGCCATCTTGCTTCTCTTATTATAGCCAGTTACATCAAAGTATTCCTCTATTGCCTCAATCCGCTTTTCCACTACTTCACCTAATTGCTCCCCTTCACCCGTGAAGGAACCAGGTTGGGATCTGTGCATGGCTTTTCGAACATCCAGATCTAACTCTTCATCATCGATTAGAGGATCCGGTTGCATTACACGAGCCGCGCGCCTCATGACACTGACAAAACGAGATTTTTGTCAACTTAACTTTGGCAACAGATTTATGATTATTTAATTTTTATAATTTATTCTTTAAACAGATAATTATTTCATCATACATCATGAAACAAGATTTACTCTGATAATTTTATTAACCATATTCATAATCATGAAAATAATTTAGAATTCTTTTGCAAAACATCGTTTATTATCAAAAGTTTTCGATATATACAAAGAGCATCACGGCTCCCAAAATCACTGCCTCAATTGTATACACATAAAGAAGCAAAACTGCGAAGGAGACATGCCATGGTACACACAGTTCATTACAGAAAGAGGTGCTGTAATTCTACTTCTAGGGATAAAGCGGATAAGAAGCCTAAAAACTCGGCATAAAATTCTGAAGTTCCTGGGTGAATGATCAAAGAGTTGTACATGCAACAAGCCCTAGCCTTATCAGAATCATGGCTAAGGAAATATTTTGCCTGAGCCTCTAACGTTCAATGTGGTACTCACATTAATACATCGTCCTCCACAAAACCACATATACCAGAATTGGCAAGTGGGAAGATTCTTTTCACTCACCTTGAGACAGATCGTATTTAGTTCAATCTAGATTGGAATTTAACTGACTGTCAATTCAGAGTTATACCTTTGGGAGTTTTCGACGGGATCCTTGGAATGGATTGGCTCCATAAAAATCAAGCTGACACTCACTGTCATAATGGAACCATTTCCTTTCGTGACCTCCACGAAAATAAAGTTCAAGGAATCAAAATTTCAGGATCCCCAAGTCTACAGTTAGTAAAAGCTTCTAAGTTATTAAAAGGACTTAGAAAGAAGCAGCTCATTTATGTTGTCAAAATGAATCCAGTAGACTCAAAGTTAAAAGTTAAAGAACTTGAATGGTTAAGTGATTATGATGATTTATTCCCAGCAGAATTAACAGAGATGCCTCCAATTCGGGAAGTAGATCATGTGATAGAATTGACCCCTGAAGCTCAGGCAGTAGCCCTGCGTAGGTACAAAATGCCAGTTCCTAAAGCCATCAAACTCAAGGAATAGCTTAGACAGCTGTTAGAACAAGGGTTTGTAAAACCCAATGTTTCACCTTGGGGTGCACCAGTTCTCTTTCAGAAAAAGAAAGATGGAATGCTAAGACTCTGTGTGACTACAAAGGTATCAATCAGCTGACATTTAAGAATAAGTATCCTATCCCCAAAATTGATGAGCTTCTGGACAGGCTAAGTGGAGCCCAGATCTTCACAAAGATAGATCTCAAATGAGAGTATTATCATATCAGAATTAATGAGCAAGTAATCCCGAAGACAGCCACCATCAATACTCGGTATGGGCATTATGAATTCATTGTCATGCCGTTTGGATTGACAAATGCCCCAGCTACATTCAATCGATTAATGCAAGACATTCTCAGAGAATACTTGGATGATTTTGTTCTTGTTTTCTTTGATGATATTCTGATTTACTCAAAGAATGCAGCTGACCATGAAGCTCATGTCAGGAAAGTTCTTGAGACTCTAAGGAAGCACCAACTCTTTACAAAAAAGAGTAAATGCACTTTCTCTGCCGACCATGTTGAATACTTGGGTTTTCTGGTATCCAAAGATGTAATTTCTCCAGATTTTGCAAAATTCCAAGCAGTCTCATAGATTGGCCTGAACCAAAGACAATGAAAGAAGTCAGAGGATTCTTGGGATTGACTGGTTGGTATAGAATTTTTATACCAAAGTATGCTCTCATAGCTTCCCCCCTAACTAATCTTCTCAAGAAAAATATCCCGTTTCAATGGTCTGCCAGGTGCCAGAGTGCTTTTGATAAGCTGAAGAGACCGCCTTGGTAACCAATCCCGTTCTAAAGCTGCCAGATTTCTCTCTACCCTTTGAGGTAGTAACTGATGCCAGTGGTTTTGCCCTGGGAGGTGCACTCATGTAGGAAGGTCATGCAGTGGCCTATGAATCCCGAAAAACTTAGAATGCATGAGAGGAATTATGCTATCCACGACCTGGAACTACTTTCAGTAGTATATGCTCTGAAGTTGTGGATGCAGAACCTGCAGGAATTTGATTTTGAAATCAAAGACTTTCCAGGCAAAGAAAATGTGGTAGCAGATGCCCTCAGCAGAAAAGCCTCCTTGTTTGCAATTACTATAGTGTCAAATCCTTTGATTATTGAAGCAAGAGAGAAGATCATGCAGGATAGATTCTTTGGCCCTATTGCTACCCTACTTATGCAGGAAAGCAAAACTCCACAAGAGTTGAAACGAGTTCAAGGGTACAGCCTGGATGATGGAATTATGTATTATAATCGCATGGCCTACCCATAAGAATAGTAAGTGATCGAGATCCCAAATTCGCGTCAAGATTTCATTTTTCGAAGCAGTAGGAACTTTCTTGGATCTTAGCACAGCTTACCACCCCGAGATCGATGGTCAAACTAAAAGGGTGAACCAACAAGTAATTGAAGATATACTTCGGTCATGCTATGGTGGCAGGGAACCCAAGAAGTGGCTAAGCTATCTGTACCTAGTCGAGTTTGCCTACAATGCTTCTTATCATTGGGATAAGCCCTTTCAAAGCTTTGTATGGATAAGATTATTTAACTCCATTAACTTCGTCTGACCCATTGATTAGGGTTGAGATGTCTAGACAGATGCTTGATGACATGGAGCAGCAGATGCAATCAATTCGCAAAGATATAAAAGCTGCCCAGGATAGACAGAAGTAGTATGCAAATAAGAAGAGGTCAGACAGAAAATTCGAAGAAGCAGATATGGTCTTCATTCGAGTATGCCCCAAAAGAAGTTCTCTATCTCTTGGGAAGTACAAGAAGTTATCCCCCAGATATTGTGGACCATATTACAAAGAAAGTAGGTGACTTAGCCTATGAGCTTCTTCTACCTCCTCATCTCAAAGTACATAATGTACTTCATGTCAGCCTTCTTAAAAAGTATATACCAAGCCCAAATCATGTGCTTGATGTGATGAAATCTTAACTTCTTCAACCCAAGGGCAGATGGAACTCCAACCTGAAGAAATCCTTGATATTCAAGAAAAGGTTCTCAGGAACAGAATTCTGAGAGAATTATTGGTCAAATGGAAGTTCTATCCTTTTGAAGATGCCACCTGGGAGAAAGGGGTCGATCTGTTACGAGATTACCCCCAGTTTGCGAGATGAGGACATCTCGCGTTTTTCAAGTGGGAGAGAATGTAAAATTCCTCCCCAGCCTCTCAAGATGTCCAGTATCTTCCTTTGTAATCAAATCCCTCTTCCGAAATAAAAAAGATCTTGTTTCTACCTATTTTGGCTTAGAGAGAGAAAATGTTCTAGAGAAAGGTTATTCAGATTTTAGATATTTTTGGATGGAAAAATATCTCTACTTATTAAAATAAATTTCCCCGAAACACAAGTTCAAAAAGATTTCAACAAAAGGTGCATTAGAAATCAATTATAATCTGTTCAAAAGGCCTTGGGGTCCAGATTTTCTGAAAATTTTAAATTAAGGTTTTGAGGGGCCAATCAGATTCATCCAAATGTGTGGAGGAGATAAATAGAAGAAATAAAGAAAATCCCCCCCCCCCAAAATGAGTAAATACTCACATAAGATGAAGAGTGGACTAAGGACCAAAGGAAATACTAAAAAAATGAATTTTTGACACCTTAGAGTGGGGATTCCCCCTCATGAAGGAGGCGCCTATTTCACATGTGTGGTGGAGTTTTAAATTTCCAAAAATTGAGATGTTTCATCTCTCCTCTCTCCTAATTCAAGTCTAGTTCCAAAAAGTAAGTTAAACTGACCCAAAAATGGTCAAAAATTGACCAAACTGATCTAGAAAATTCTAGAATCAATTTGCTTGGTTAGAAGCTCACTTTTTCCTATAAATAGAAGCCTCCCCCTTTGTTGAAGCTTAATAGTGTTTTATGCACTGTTACTCTACTCCTCCCCCAGAGCCAAAAAATTGTGAATTTCTTAATAATTCATTAGTTTTTGACCTTTCCCTCTTCTAAAGAACTGGTGGCCACTCTTGTTGCAAACAAGAGTAGATCCCTCAAACCATCAAGCCAAAGGAAAGCTCCCAAAATTTCATGTAAGTTAGAAATCCTACTTTTTCTTTATTCTTTTAATGGTTTCTATTTTTTTGTTATCTTTAAAATGATAACCTGATGCTATGCCTTGCTGGAAAGGCTTTCCCCCTCTCTCATTCTTAAATTCAGCCCTTCTTTATCCTAGTTAAGTAATCAAATTGTTTGAATTAAACTTTTCATAATATTTCTCTTTTAAAAGTGAAATTTGATTAGTTTAGAATGCTTTAAACAAATTGGGGATAATTTTTAAGTAAATTAAGAATAGGAAAATTTAAAAAATTGTCAGCCATACAAAGGAGATTATGGTAAAATTTTCTTAAATTTTGTGAAATAAGTATTACCTTTTATTATTCAAAAAGAGTAATCCCCATCGTTTGTGTATTCTAAAAGTGCTATTTTCATTCTATGCATAGGAAAATGCATAGTAGAAATATTTTTATTACAAAAGTGTTATATCCATTAAAATTAAATTCTATGCATAGAAAGATGCATATTGATTATTATTTTTATTATAAAAGAGTGATTTTCATTAGATTTACATTCTATGCATAGAAAGATGCATATTGATTATTTTTATTATTATAAAAGAGTGATTTCTATTAGATTTAATTTCGATGCATAGAAAGATGCATATTGATTATGTTTTTATTATAAAAGTGTGATTTTCATTAGATTTAATTTCTATGCATAGAAAGATGCATATTGGATTTTTTTTAATTATAAAAGTGTTACTCTCATCATTATTGATTTTTATGCATAAATAGATGCATAAAATATTTTTTTTATTATAAAAGTGTTACTTTCATCAATATTGATTTTTATGCATAAAAGAATTTTTATTATAAAAGTGTTACTTTTATCAATATTGATTTTTATGCATAAATAGATGCATAAAAGAATTTTTATTATTATTATAAAAGTATTACTTTCATCAAAATGGATTTTTATGCATAAATAGATGCATAAAAGAAATTTTTTAATTGCAAAAATGTTACTTTCACTAATATTGATTTTTATGCATAAATAGGTGCATAAGAGAATTTTTCTTTTATAGAAAAATGTTATTTCCATAGAAGTTGGATTTTATGCATAAATAGGTGCATATAGAATTTTTATATCAAAATAAGAGTTGTCTTTAATCCTATGTTTAAATCCCATGAATATTGAAAAATGAATAAGTAAATACTCAATGAAGGAAAATTATACCGTTTCATATTCTCTAGGATGGTAATGAGAAAATTCAGAAAAACTATCGAAGTTGAAATTTTAGATAAATGATTAATTTATTCCTCATAGGAATTCGTGACTAGTTTTGAATTCAGTTAAGCAAAATACTCAATGAATGAAATTGAGTAAAGTAGTAATTGAAATATTACCCTTCGAGAAAGATAGTTCAGGGAGAACCTTTCCAGACTCAAACCCTGAATCAGACTATGACCAAGACGTAACTCCTTCGTCGGTTTGACGATGCGACCAGTTCAGTTATCCACACTCAAATCACCCACCGAATCTGAAACTAAGTTGAGACCTTTGATTTTGATCTGAGGATCAAGAATTCAGAATTGGAAAAAATTCTGCTTGGGAATCCAGGCCTGTGATCTAGGAGTCTTGGGATACGGAATTAAGATATACTCATTATATTCAAAATAAAATCAAAACTGAAAACTTGCATAAAAACCCTGTTATCTTAAAGGATTGTCTTACGCCAAATGTGGAGGGAGCATTTGGTATATGTGTTTTCTAAGGGAAGTTTCGGTTGCAACAGCTTGGCGGGGAGTGTTCAAAGAACGGCTCATGCGGTGAAAACCTACCCAGGTCTTGACCAGCCTGGGTATGGTGTAAAATGGTGTGCTTCCGATACGATGGGCGAGGGCCGACGAAGCAGTCCCTGTGTGAAGTGCCAGGACACCTAAGGAGGATCCTGGAGGGTTCTAACCAGGTGATGCACGGGCTCGCGGTGCTTAGGACACCCATGTGTATGTCATGGAAGATATATATATATGTGTGTATGATGACGAGAAACTTATTGTAATCTGTTACTGGATCTCGTTGTTTTGCTGACTTGTTGGTCTCAACGGAGAGTCCAGAGTGATACTGTTTTGTGAGAAACAAGGATTGAATGGAAATTTTGAGTTATGACATTTGTAACTAATAATTGTTTGTCAATGGATTGTTTTACAAATTAAAGTTTAAAGAGGAGTGTGTGCATATCTGTATTCTTAAGCAAAAGTGAAGAAAGGCATTCAATTATGGGTGGGTGAGTACTTGTCTGGTTCTACCAATTCCAGTGGTTGGGCGGTGGCTAAAACCCATGGGCTAGATTTGGTAGAGTTTTAATAATAAAATTGATTAGTAGGAATACGCTTAGAACTTGAATAGTTAAATAATAACCTGAAGACTTCTCAAATGAATAGATCAACGGCTGTGCCTAATTCAATTAGGAAAAAAGCGTTGATTCCTTCAAGATAAGTCTGTAATAGTTTTCCTTCTATCTAGTTTAATCAGATGAAGGTTAGTTTAGTATCTTGACTTCGTTAAAAAAATTTGTTAAGAAATTCAAAATAGTGAAATCGTCCCCATTTTCCGAGCATGGAAAATTTTCTCGGTTTTGGTTGTCTCGTGCCCGGACATTCGAGGGCGAGGCCCCGAGTGGGAAACCCTACCCCGCGTAAGAGGGAGCTACTTCCGCTGCCAGCAATCGTGAATCCAGTGCGTGGAGGGGATAGTGGGATCTCACAAAACCTACCAACATATTGGCTTAGTGGCTATTGATGGGCTTACTAGCTTGTGGACTTACGAACTTGCTTGCTTGCAAGCTTGTGGGCTTATTGGCTTGTAAAATTATGAAGTGATAAGATTATTGGCTTAGAAATATGCTAGCATACTGGAAAACTTGTCAGCAGCTTATTGACAATTATAAATGTATTGGCTTGTCATTAGGGTATGTGGGTTTATTGGCTTGCAAGCTTACAAGCTTAGCAATTTATTGGCTTACTGGCTTGCAAAATTGTGGGTTTATTGACTTGTGGCTTATGGTCTTATTGAGTTATGGGCTTGTAACCTTATAGACTTATCGATTTGTAGGCTTACAGAATTACAAGTTTGTGGATGTGGGCTTATTGATTTATGGACTTACCTGTTATCAGCTTCTTTCAGCTTTTGAAATTGTAAACTTATGAACTTATGGGCTTATTGATTTATGGACTTACCTGTTATCAGCTTCTTTCAGCTTTTGAAATTGTAAACTTATGAACTTATGGGCTAGCTAGTTTGTAGGCTTGTACACTTTCAAAGTTGTGGGATTATGTCCTTATAGAGAAATGCTAGCTTACCAACTTGTAGGAGGGCTTGCAGGCTTACAAGATTACAGAGTTATGGGATTTAGCTTGCAAAATTATGGACTTATGGGCTTGCCAGCTTATCAACTTGTAGACTTGTTGTGGGATTATTGGTTTACTAGCTTATGAAATTTTGGGCTTACAAGCTTACCCATATTTTAGGCTTACTCGCTTTTGGGCTTACAAGATTACCAATTGTTGTGTGGGTAGTTATTGTGCAATGTTTACGGGCTTTGGGCTTGGCTTGTAAAATTGCAGGCTTGTAGGCTCATCGACTTGCAAAATTGGAGGCTTATTAGTAACTTCTTGTAGACTTGCTAGCTTGTAGGCTTGCTAGCTTATCTGCTTGGAGGCTAGCTTATAGGCTTGCTAGCTTAGCGACTTTGTCACATGTGCAGAAGCTATGTGTCTTCTTTTAACCCCCTAAACACCTTTCCAAGAACATGTAGATGCAAACAAGAGATGGAGAGAAGAGAGAGAGAACTGTATTTTTAGTATACTCATATTGTACAAAAAGGTGCAACATCCTTGGAAGTCCTAGGATTGCCCATAAAAGGTGGTCTTAACTCCATGAAATCATAATCTAATGATCCAAACCATAAAGGACTTAATGATCTAATGGTTCTTTGACTCAGCCTTTTTATAGGCCATGGGACACCTCCATTTTACTCTTGGCAAGCATTTGTGGACATAAATTCCACAAATGCAGTGCCCAGAGTGGTCTTCAAACCTGGCCAAAGTGTTCTACATTGGCAAAATTAATTATTTTATCAACCTTTGATGGCATTTATGTCTTTGTAAAATTTTATTGCAATATTTTATGACCACTTTGTAAGTGATTGGGTTTAATAATGGGTTCATCGGGATGTGAATGAATGATATGGGATGTGAATGAATGAGATGTGATGTGAAATGGATGTGATGAGATGTGATGTAAATTAGGATAGATGTTAAATGGATGTGATGAGATGTGATGTAAATTAGGATAGATGTGAATGGATGATATGTGATGTGAATAAATGTGATGTGATGTGATGTGAATCGGGATAGATGTGGATGAATGTGATGTGATGTGAATGGATGAGATGTGATGGAATGTGAATCGGGATAGATGTGAATGAATGTGATGTGCTGTGAATGAATGAGATGTGAGGTGAAATGGATGTGATATGATGTGATGTGATGTGGATCGGGGTGGATATGAATGAATGTGATGTGATGAGATGTGGATATAGGTAGATGCGAGTGGATGAGATGTGATGAGTATAAATGTGGAAAGACCTTGCATTTCTAGTGCTGTATGCCTATTAGTAGGATGAATTGATTGTGGAAAGTAAATTGTAGCAAGAGACTATTGGGGAAATGAACTTAACAAGTGATTTGTAATGGCAACAAGCATGTATTATAAATTCTTGCTCATGTAAGTGCTCCATTTTTGCATAGCATTATTGCCAGGAGAATGTGTGAGGGTGGCCTTGCCATGTTGGTGAGGGTAGAGTGCTTTTGAACTCTCATGAGCTTTATGCCACCCATGGTTGTGGTGCATAGGCATGAGAGGGATGCTAGTGGTGAATACATGGCCCCAAGCTTTGCCTCGGAATTTCAAACTTGGTAAAGGGGTGGGAATACTTGGCTAGGAGATCGATAAGTAAAAGTATTGGATGTTGTTGGCTATGGAAGCCAAATGATCAACAAGCAAAGCCAAGTGGTGATGTAATGAGGCAATGGATTTGTGGCACAATGCAAAGAGCATTGAATTGTGTTGCATTGGGGCATTGAATGCCAAATTGTGATTGAAGATTTGGATTGAGATTGGTTGCTCAAGTGCAAGATCACGCCAAAATTTGGTCAAAATGCCTCTTGATAATTTTGTACTAAAACCCTAATTTTTGGATTAACCCTAATTTCTTTTTGGGAAGAGGATCATACCATCTTATTCTACTGAATAAGGGCTCTCTATCAAGCTATCAAATGCTCCAATGGGAGGTTAGGAAGGTGGTCACGGCGGGAAGGTGGTCAAATCACTTTTGCGGTTTTGACTTTTCTTCATAATCAACTATGATCGATATGGGGTTGATGTTTTTTCAAATCTATAATTACATATATTCATTCTACTCTCGTCAAGATCTTTACGATGATATAAAGATCATTGCATTCTAACATCGTCTAAATGGTAAACCATTTCAAAGACTTTTAGGTAAAACCCTAAAACAAAGAGATATCGTGGGTGTTAATCCAGGGTGTTCAAAGTATTCCTCTCTCATCAATACAGATGTGGCAAACTAACACTTGATCAAGTTCCATATTGATTGGTCAAGAAACACCCATTTTTGTGTTTTCTGGCGAAATGACAAGGGAAAAGTCCAAGAAGTTGAAGGAGACTGACATGGTTGGTCAAGATGTGATGTAGTATTAGTGACAAATGATGGGGATATGATTAAGTAAGATAATGTGGCTGATATGGGTAATGTAGGTGATGGTTTATGGTTAGCCATTGGTAAATACCAAGTAATAAGGTTGATGATGGTGCAAATGCAAATGCCAATACAAGTGCACATGTTGAGCCGATCATGAGCAACGAAATGCAAATGATGATGATGCACTCTATGCTAGATAACTTTAACAATAATCAACAAACTAGCTTGATTGAGAGAATTAACAAGCATGCATCCATGATGGAGACTTTCAAAGGGGAGTTTTCATTAGAGATGAATTCAAGATAAAGGGAACTCCTCACAAACAAAAGAACTACTAATGCAAAAGATGCTAATGTGGTCAATCTTGGAAAAGGATTGATTCCTTCTCAAAGTAAACTAGAAGACCTTACACTTAGACATAAGTAACCAAGTGGAAATATGCATGTGCAAATGGGAAACCAAGATAATATGCCATTGACTCCATTGTCCTTTGGAAGTTTGCCTACACGTATACCTTCTACATCATGTGATGACACAAAACGGAAGTGAGTGGCATTTGAATTTCCACAAGTTGAAGGCTCTTTGAATTTCCACAAGTTGAAGGCTCTTGAGATCATGATGGTTCATCCGTCAAGCTTTGCATAGGTAATGCCAAGGAGAAAAATGATAAATTCAAAGATGAAGTGGTCTTCCCAAAATTCAAAGGGGTCAAAGATAAGATGGTCTTCACAAGATGATCATGATGGTTCATTTGTCAAGCTTTGTATAGGCAATGCCAAGGAGAACAATGATAAATTCAAAGATAATATGGTCTTCACAAAAGTCAAGGGAGAAGGTTTAAACAATAAAGAGTTTGATAAGTGGATTAATAAGTTAGATCTATATTTTGAAATGAATCCATGTAGTGATCGGTGCTAAGGTGTATTTTTCTTCACTCCACATGGAAGGGTATGCATATACTTGGTGGATTCAAGGATGCGATGCAAGATGCCTTTACTTCTAAGTTGTACAAAGATAAACTAATAAGTGAATGGGATGATTGGGAACAAGGGTTTGGCAAAGTTAAGGATTACACCCAAAAATTCTTGTAGCTTATTCTTCATGTGGATGGATTTAGAGAAAGGTTTAGAATGATCAAGTACATCAAAGGTATCAAACCATATATTGGGGCAGATGTAAGAGCTCGAAGGCCTGGTAGGTTTGACTTTAATGCCTCAACATTTGAAAAGAGTGCAAAAGATGCTTCATCAACTCCCACCATTCCTAGATATCCAAATGCCTCCACTGGTACTATGCCATAACAAGAGAAGGGGAGCATAGTCATGCATCTTAACTGTGTGAAGAGGAGAGAGAGTAGTGAGAGGGGGCACGGTGCAACTACGTAGGGTGTGCAATTTTAGTGTGCAACTATGCACATGCGACTATAGCCTTGCGTGAGGCTATACTACATGCGGATGTAGCTGCATGTATAGTCATGTGTATAGTGCTGTGTATTGTGAAAAAAATGATAGAAATCCAGAGAGCATTCTAGAGAGCTCACAATATCCATTTGAGAGCAAAGGGCACGGAGACAATTTTTACAAAGATCTATTTGAAGTTTGGTAACTATCAGGGGAGGAAGACATCCCAAAGACAGCATTAAACTTAAGATGTGGGCATTATGAACGATGTCACCATGATACCAATTGTGTTGACTAATGTCACCATGATACCAATTGTGTTGACTAATGCCTTTCAACTTTCAATAGGCTCATACAAGATATATTTAGGAAGAAGCTAGACAATCATGCCTTCATGTTCTTTGATGATTTTCTTATCTACTCTAAGGATTGAAAAGAGCATGAGGCCCAAGTTACAGAAGTTCTATAAATCATAAGGGAGCACCAAAAAAAGATTAAGTGTACCTTCGTTACAAACAAAATTGAATTTATGGGATTCATTGTATCCAAAGATGGAATCTCATTAAACCTAGCAAAGGTACAAAATATAATGAAATGGACTTAACCATCCAACATCAAGGAAATTTGAGGATTTCTTGATATCACAAGGTTATATTGTATCTTTATTATGCAAGGATAGCCACACCCTTAAAAATCTACTTAAAAAATACAAAGGTAGTTTGGATTAACGAGTATCAACAAAGGTAGTTTGGATTAACGAGTATCAACAAAGGTTCGACAAAATCAATGTGGCTCTCACAACTGCACCCATCCTTCAACTACTAAATTTTGATACAATTTTGCAATAGTCATTGACGTTAGTGGATTAGCTATCAGTGGAGTCCTCTTACAAGAAGGGAGCCATAGCTTACACTTCAAGGAAACTCTTGGATTATGAGAGAAAGTATGCTACTCTTGACCTATAACTTTTTGAGAGAGAGAAAGTATGCTACTCTTGACCTATAACTTTTGGCTATAATTCATGCCCTGAAGCTATGGGTGGCGACATCTCAACATGAGGTAAAGGCATTGGATATATAGAGGTCTTATCAGAATATGATTTTCAAATCAAATACAAACAAGGAAAAGATAATGTAGTTGTGCAGATGCATTAAGTAGGAAGTCCTTTGTGGGTGCAATCTCAATGCCAGGTAACTCTTTGCTTATGGAAGTGAAGGACAAAAATAGCCTTAGATGAGTATTTGAGCATATTTTACAACTCATGGCCCAAAAAATAACTCTAATAAAGAGAGGAGAATCATTAAAAAATTGTACTCGTACTGATGGATGATTATTAAGAATGTGCATACCAAATATTAATGAGTTAAGAGATCGAATCATGAAGCTCATGATGCACCATCAACCAGACATCCAAGACATGCGATGCTGAAAGTTCTACAAAGGAGTTTCTTTTGAATGGGATTGGATAAGGATGTACTCAGGTATGTCACATTGCTTTCCGAATTCCAGGAAATCTTTTGACCTTTCGGATTCCGGAAACTTTGGACTTTTCACATTCCGATTTTTTTTGTCTTTTCATTTTCCCGAAATTGTTGGCTTTCCGTATTCCGGGAAAACCGTTGGTTTTTCAAAAAAATTTTGACCGTTCGTATTCTAAATACGTTCGGGGTAAATTAAAATTTTTAAAAATTCTAAGAAATTAGTGGAAAATTAGACAAATGTTATTTTAAATTTCTAGAAAATGTGGGGTTGAAGGTGATTGGCATGTGGTGTGTCCATTTGGGGGCCCGTGAGTGAGGACCATTCAGATTCCTTTAAAATATATTTTTAACCCAAAAATTTTAAAAATCCATTTAAATTATAAATTTTCATTAGATTTGAGAATTGTTGGGTGGAATTGGAAATTTCGTGAACGATGGGATTCTCAAAAAAATTAGAAATATTCTAGAAAATATTTTTAGAAATCTTAGAAATTGGTATTTTTTAAAATATCAATGGTATTTTAGCAAATCTATTTGCTGAAAATTTTTAGAAAAACTATAGGTTTAGAATGCCATAAGATAGGTTTGGTGGAATTCAAAATTATCATATTTTGAGGCCCTATTAAATTAGAAAAAATTAGAAAAAAATCATGATAATTTTTTTTCTCAAGAACTTAATATTTTCGAGGGTTATTTAATGTTGAAGTACGTTTTCTCATATTGACATTAGATAGATGCAAGTTATTTGCATATTATTAATACGATTATATCTCATATTAATAGTTATTTATGTTTGGATTAATTCTAAACGATGTTTGCATGATTTTTTACCATTTTTTAGCCATTCTTTTTGGACATGTTCCTTAAGTTTTTCAATGATGGCTATAATCTGTATTCAAAGTGTGTCTCACCTTTGACACTTTTCCATGATAATTTATTTTACACTTTTTTAAGTGTGGTCTATGCTTGTTTTTCTAAGCGTAAGACAAATTCTCTATCATGAGTTAGTTGATCTATTTGTTTTGGTGGATTTTATTGGATGTTTTCCAGGTTTTATTTGGACTCATCAGGTTCTGCCTAGATCACTTGTGTCTAGGGGTTTTTTATTGAGTGCTACACACATGTATTTCACTTGCTTACTTTGGAGTTTTGTTTGAATGACACTACATTCATATACTCTGGATTGATGAGTTGGCCACCAATTTGAATGCTTTTTTTGGTATGATTAATGACCATTAGGTCATGCATTAATTTTTATGATCAACTATGGTTTTCATGGATTCGAGGAGCTTCTATACTTTTATCCATGGTTTTATAAGGATCTTTTGATCTTTTGATCTTTTGGATAATTTCATGTGCTTTGAAGGTAGCATTTACCTTCGTTTTTTGCACATACTTTTGGACTATGTTCCTTGTACTCTTGTACATATTCCAAGTTGGATACCTCTAGGTTGCTTATATATCTAGGTGAGTTATTTTTCTACCCTAGCTTTATTGTGTTTATTGGGTAGTTATCATTAGAAAGGCGCCAATAATTTAAATTCTTTTCCAATGATATACTCGAAAAGATTTATTCCTTGATGTAGTCTCAGGTATATAGAGATAGGTTTTAGTATGTGCCAAAGTCTAGGATAAGGCCATCTTATTCCTTTTATACATGATTTTGTTCATATTTCCTAGATGGCATACTAGGTAGTTTCAAATTTTTAAGGTATGTATGGGTGGTATCATGGTGGTATGGGACGCTAGCGATCCCTCACATATATTATCTAGCGATCCCTCACATATATTATCTTATGGGATAATTGGGCTCAAGATTGTTTCTTTGCTAACATCACTTGGCATGTTGACCTCAACATTCAAAGATAATCTCATTTTAAGGATTCATTTAAAGTTGTTGTGTAGGCATTCTCTAGATAAACTTCTTTTATCTATAGCCTATATATTTTGATGAGAATAATTTTATCAGTATATTCATTTGTTGAAATCTCTTTCTTTAGAGTTCAACGAGATTATCTTCTTGTGTTTGGATTAAGGAAATTTGGATTCTTCCTTTGTTGCCATTTCTTTTTTTAGTTCCGTACTTTAGGTGATTTATACAATCCACCTGATGGTTACAGATGTACATATGTGTTTCATCATGTTGATGATTCCTTATGTTGATATGGGTAACTCGGGACGTCGATGATTCCCTGTGCAGATGTGGGTACGTCGGGTCGCCGATGGATCCCTGGTTCCTGCAGAGCAGTTATAATGCCATGTTTTCCTATGGTTCACAACAACGAGGAATCTACTTTGAGTATGAATTCCTCTGATCATCCGCAGTCTGATAGGAAAACAGAGCGTATGAATCAGATTGTAGAGTATATGCTTCGTGCATATGTCTCTGGAAAATCATCAAATTGGGAAAAGTATCTTCCTATGATGGAATTTACTTATAACAGTTCTAAACATACGGCTATTAGTTTTAGTCCGTTCATGCTTATGTATGGGTATCAACCCAAGGCACCTATTGATGTTGGTGTTAAGGACATCGAGCTTGATGCATCGAGAGAGTTGTTGTGCGATATGTAGGAAATACTGACCTTTTGATCCAGGAGCGTTGGTTTATTTAAAAGTTCCTAAAGACTCTCAGACTTTGTCAATGGAAAAATGCTCGAATTTATCTCTTAGATATTGTGGTCCATTTTGATTTATACATTGGATTGGCACGGTTGTGTATGAATTTAAACTGTCTCCACATGTTAGAGTTCATCCACTCTTTCATATCAGTAGATTGAAAGGGAAACTGGGAGGTGAGGATAACACAGTTACTCCTCAAGAACTCGTTGAAGTCGAAGATTTATCTTATGTTCCATAAGAACCTGATAAGTTACTTGAATTCAGGGAAAGGAAACTTTGTAGTTGGCAAATCCCTGAGGTCAAATTTAGGTGGAAAGATAGGGAAATAGAGGATTCGACTTGGGAGTCGGTTAAGATTGTTCAGCATAGTTCTCCTTCTTTTCATTGCAAGAGTGCAATGTTTTGAGAGAGGGGAAGTATGTTATATGCACATTATGTGTGCATATACTAGGAGGCTAACCCACATTAGGCTTGTGAGCATGGGAGCATGGGAACAAGCTCTAGTGGAGCATGGGTTAGGACTAACCTTAAGGGTTAAGGTTAGGGTCATGCATCCAAGGGTCACACATGGGAGATGGAGAGTCAAGAGTCACTTGAGGGCCCTCCTATATAATAGGGGCATGGGGCACACTCAAGGGGGGCTTAGGCTATGGTCTCTTAATGTTATCTTGAGGCTAGGTTATGTTATGTTCTCTTGTGTAGAGGATCATAACTACTCACCTACCATTTCACACTATAGCTACATGCTGATGGATTGGAGTTATACCTCTTGATGGTATGCTTGATGGTATGGGACATCAAGGTAAAGGTATGATGTACTTCATTATAACTCATGTGTGCATCTCTTGGGCTCGGGGGTGGTTGGGTGGATGAGTTTATGTATGATTTATGCATGTTTATGTATAGCAATTATCTAGAGACATCTTAGGATTTTAACACCCTCATTATCTTCCCTAGCACTCGCAAGCTTATTGAGTTTTCTAGTTCCAAATATCGTGAAGAAAGCTCCTTGGATGATCGTAGTTGATGATGAGAGAGCGTGCAGACTGAGAGGTGAGATTGAACTTGCTAGTTCCAAATATGGTGAAGGAAGCTCCTTGGATGATCGTAGTTGATGATGAGGGAGCGTGCAAACTAAGAGGGGAGATTGAACTTGCAACCATGAGGATTCAAATCCAATGCCTCGCACGAGATGAGTTAAAACACATGATGGTGAGATGTAAGAAGACAAGCGAGGAGGTAGTCTATGCGTACTCAAATTATTGGCTACTATTGATTGGATCAGGTTAGTCACTTTCTCTATATATGGACAGGCACCACAAGTAAGTTAATTAAAACTCCAAATCCTTTTTAGAATTAGTTTAATGAAGTCGAAGTGTAATTCAAGTCAATTCCTATTTTTGAAAATTAAGTCAAATAAAACTTTGAAAAAGATCCTTGTCGGTCAAACCTCAATTTAACTGACAAAAAGATGCCAAGTGAAACTTCACCCAGGTTAACCATCTTTGGTTACGAGTAGAGTTGGGAATGACTATCTGTATTTGTTTTAACCCATAGCAAAAGTGAGCTTTATACCTTCCGTGGATTAAATTATCCTTGAGCCTATGAGAACTCCCATAGTGTAGGATCTTGCTCGAGGAGCACTACCTTCTTCACTGTCTCACACATGCCGTGGAGTGCCAAGTTAAGATCTTAACTATTAGCCATTTATTAAAATTATAATTGTTTACTGCATATTATAGAGAAGTGTTCATTCTTCTTATAGAAAGGAGATTGTATTATATGGGATTCTTTATTTTGGTTTTATAAAGATGTTGACAAAACATGGTCTCAAAATGTGAATGATGAATTTGTGAACTAGGGAACTTTCCCTAGGGTAACCACTTTGACGAGATCGGTTTGGGGAAACCATTCTGATGTGATCTATTTAGTGATTAGTTTGTGGCAATCGGGTACTCCCCACCCTGGGCAGCTAACTTTAAAAATACTTGGAATAGAGATTGAGGCAACTGCCTTAGTTGGGTAACCAACCACCACAGGATAGGGCAAGAATTCTTTCTAGTAGTTACAAGCTTGAGTTGGAAAGGTCTTCTATAGCAAGAAGAGAGTGAAGGGGACACTTCTCATTCTACTATGTGAGTGATTTTTCACCACACGACGGTTGTAAGCTCTAGACTATTTTGTGACTTGGTGAGCCGAGAGATTGGAGATGGATGAAACTCGGGACGCCGAGGGTTTGAAATTACAGTTGTTCTTATGATGAATTTCTTTCTATGTGTAGGCTGACTTGATTGGAAAAGAATGTATTCATTAAGGGATAAAGAAACCTGTGTATGAGGATAAATAAATGAATCATGTTGTAACTTGCATCAAAACAATGTGCCTAGTAATTTAGATAAACCTCATAGATAAACGTTTCTAGTCATCGGGAAGCGGGTGGTTGGGTGGACCTGATGTGAGTCAGGTGTTTTCTCACAAGAGACTAGAAATCAAAAAGAGATCCTTGACATATTCGGTAGGACCCCCAACCTTGTGGAGATTGCTTATAAATTGGATCGTCAAAGAGAGGCACTGATGGGATAGCTCTCACAATGGGTTGGGATTGATCTGCCTCCTTATCCCTGGCGACGGGATGGTCGGTATCTTATATACATTCCAATATTTATGTGCTGCTAATGCAATGATACTCTGCATGGTAGTAGTTATACGACATGTGGATGCAAGGTTTCACCATAGTTAATGCCTTTTTGTTTCACATAACCCTTTACAACAAGCCTAGCTTTGTATCGCTCAACACTTTCCTCTGCTCTACGTTTAAGCTTGTAAACCCATTTCATACTAATGGCCTTCTTACCAAGAGGCAAGTTTACCAAATCCCATGTATTGTTTTTTAGTGTGGAATCATACTCAGATTTCATAGCACTCATCCAATTTTTAGATTTCTTTACTACATCAAAGGAGACATGTTCCTCTTCATTACATAAATTGGCAATAAAAGCATGACCTATGTCAACATGAGATACATGATGAGAACCTGCACATATTCAACTAGGCAAAGGAGTGGCTAATTTGATGTCATGTAGTGTTTGCACCACCAACCATTTTGGCATAATTTTTGACTCCTCAATTTTCCTTCTTTCCTTATTAACTGTATCATCCACATTTGCCTCATCTCAATAGGCTGATTTGTGGGCTGAAAAACATGCTGATTTGTAACCTGTGTGGGGTAATTTTCAGCATTCCTTTGATTACCCAAATGCTGTATATTAATGTGTCTTACATTGAACAATGGAAGGAGAGTGTCGAATATGTCCTGCGAACATATATTTGTTGTTTTTAACTTGGAAGCAAGGGCTAAATTGCATCTTCCACAAATACATCTTTACTCACAAGAATCCCCTTGGTAGTAGGATGATAGAGATAATAACCTTTACTTTCCGAGCTATACCCCATGAAAATACATTTAATAGCCTTATCGTCAAGCTTGTTGTTGCGAATTTACTCAGGCACAAGTGCATAAGCAAGACAACCAAAAATGCATAAGTGAGCCATAGAGGGCTTTTTGCCATTCCAAGCTTCAAAAGGCGTAATTGTATGCAGAACCTTTGTAGGACACCCATTCAAAACATATGTTGCACACATGACTACTTCTAGCTGGAAACCATGAGGCAACTCCTGACTTTTAACTATACAACGTGCCATCTCCATAAGAGACATGTTTTTGCATTCAGCTGCACCGTTTTGTTGAGGTGTATAGAGCACAATACGTTGGTGTTTTATCCCATGATCAGCCATGCATACATGAAGAGACATGTTTTTGCATTCAGCTGCACCGTTTTGTTGAGGTGTATAGAGCACAATACGTTGGTGTTTTATCCCATGATCAGCCATGCATACATGAAACTCAGACATATACTCCCCCCCTTGATCAATACTACGTAGGGTACCAATCTTACATGTAGAAGCATTTTCAAGCATAGCAACAACGTGCTTGAAGCACATAAAAACCTCTGATTTCTATTTCAATGGATATACCCAAGTATGTATGGAATAATCATTAATGAATATGACAAAATAGAGGTAGATGGTGTCCTCATAGTGTTGGAATTAGGGTTAGGGTTGCAACAATGCACACACACAAGATAGAGAAGCTTGAGAGCACACAAACGCACTAGATTAGAATGAACAAATGTGTGCCAGATATACAAAAGATAAGTACACACCCCAAAATGAGTAGATAAGAGGGTGTACATACGCACGGGAGAAAAAACCTCCTAGTGAGGTAAAAAGTGCCCCGGCAATCCTAAGTGTATTCACACACATCACTACATCACTACCATACTGTTACAAATCCCCCCTGGAGTGATGATGTGAACATGTACAGAGTATGGCCGATCAATCCTAAAAAGGAAATAAGCCCAAAGCTTTACGAAAAGCTTTGAACTTTTCATGAGGAAGAGCCTTCGTGAATAAATCTACCATGTTGTCATGGGTAGGCACATAGACCAAGTTGATCTTTTGCTGCAGAGAGTCTTTCCTTGACATAGTGGTAATGCACCTCAATGTGCTTAGTGCGAGCATGAAACACTGGGTTCCTTGTAGCGAAAGCAAAACCCACTAGTGGACACTCGTGTGTCATAACATCCAACCCAATCTAAATCACTAAAAGCATGTAGCTCTGACTCACCCCCCTTTGGATAAAACAATCCAAAATATTGAGTGCTCTATAAATAGCAGAAAACCTATTTAACAGCCTGCTAATTCTTCATACCTGGGCTATGCATAAATCTGCTCAATTGTGAGACCGCATACTGTATATCTAACCTCATGTTGCATACATAAAGAAGGGGTCCAACAGCCTGCTGATACAAACTAGCATCAAAAGAGTCTCCTGCATCTTGAAGACTAAGTCGAGTACCTGTCTCCATAGGTGTAGCCACAGGTTTATAGTCTTCAAGATTAAACCTCTTCAAGAGCTTCTGTATATATTTAGACTACAGCATAACAATGCCATCATTGCACTGCATAAACTGAATCCCCAAATAGTAATGCAAGGGCCCCAAATCTGACATCTCAAACGATGATTACAAATCAACTTTAAAGGCTGAAATCTGATCTATATCAGGTCCCGTGATTATCAACATATAGAACGATGACCAAAAATGTGTCCTTACTCCTCTTCACATAGAGGGTACTCTCTGTTGGATTGTTGCAAAAATCATTTGCAACCAAGTATGCATGAATCTTCTCATACCATGCTCTAGGAGCCTGCTTAAGGCCATTTTTCAACCTACATACTTTAGACTCTTCTCCTTTCACAACAAAACCAGGAGGCTGTGATACATACACCTCCTCATGTAAATCACCATTCAAGAATGTAGTCTTAATGTCCAACTGATGTACATTCCATCCATGATGTGCTGCCAAAGCAATGAGACACCTAATGGTAGTCATACGAGATGTGGGTACAAAGGTCTCATCATAATCAATGCCCTTTTGTTGGGCATACCACTTTGCAACAAGTCTGTGGCCTTGTAGCGATCAATGCTACCATCTGCTTTGCGTTTTAACTTGTAAACCCACTTAGTACTAATGCCCTTCTTGCCATGAGGTAGATTTGTTAAATACCAGGTGTCATTATTGAGTATAGAGTTATACTCATCCTACATAGCATGCATCCAATGATCATCATCCTGTGCTTCCTCAAAGAAAACAGGTTCCTCCTCATTACATAAAGTAGAAATGAGAACATGATTCGCATGAGAATAATATGCATGATGAGAACCTGCACAAGTTCTGCTAGGTAAAAGAGCTATGAACTTCCTATCCCTCAATGTCTGCACAAGTCATTTTGGCATACGCCTAGATTCTTCTATGGCTACTCTCTCCTCATCCACTACATCCTCAATAATTGCCTCATCAAAAGGCTGATTTGTAGGCTAATTTTGCACCTGCACAAAGGATGAATTTCAGCACTTGGTTGAGCATTCAATTGCTCTACATATGGCTGCCCTCCATTAAACAAAGGTAGGAGCAAATCAAACATGTCCAATGAGCATACATTCTGTTGTTTTTTACATGAAAGCATGGAGTGAATTGAGTTTTCGACAAAAACAACATCTCTACTTACCAAAATCTGCTTTGAGGCTGAATGGTAAAGTCTATATCCCTTGCTTTCTGAACTGTATCCCACAAATATGCATTTAACTGCCTTATCATCAAGCATACGGCATTGTTGCTCAGGAACAAGAGTATAAGCAAGACAACCAAAAACATGAAAATGAGCCACAGAAGGCTTCCTGCCAGGCCCTGCTTCATAAGGAGTTTTAGATTGCAAGGCCTTGGTAGGGCATTTGTTCAACACATAGTTTGCACACATAGTTGCCTCTAACCAAAAACCACGAGGTAAATCTTGGGCTTTCACCATACATCATGTCATCTCCATGAGAGACATGTTCTTCCTCTCAGCCACACCATTTTGCTGAGGTGTGTATGGCATTGTACATTGATGCTTTATGCCTTTTTCAGCCATATATGCATGAAATTCCTTGGACATATACTCCCCCCCTCGATCTGAATGCAGGGTGCCTCAAGAGGGTATCTCAATCGGAGATAGAAAAAATACTAGATTAAGTGTCAAGGAAGCTAGCTCTAATACCAATTGTTGGAATTAGGGTTAGGGTTACAACAATGCACACACACAAGATAGATAAGCTTGAGAGCACACAAACTCACTAGATTAGAATAAATAAATGTGTGTGACAGATACAAAAGATAAGTACACACTCCAAAATGGTAGATAAGAGGGTGAACATACGCACACCGAAAAAAACCTCCTAGTGAGGGAAAAAGTGCCTCGGCGGTCCTAAGTGTGTTCACACACATCACTACCATATAATGCTACACATAGGACCATGTACATCATTGTGTATAAGTTGCAGTTTTTGGATAGCTCTAGTTGAACCATCTTTGGGAACTGATGCTTGCTACTTCTAAGAATATGGCCCTCACAAACATGTTTGATGATAGGGGCTTCAAGATGGGGTAGCTTATACACCATGTCATGTTTATGTAAACGCAACAAAATACAAAAGTTCAAATGACCAATGCGTGCATGCCAAATAGCTTAGTATCACCCATTGCCTTTGTGGCAGAAACTGTACATACAACATGCCTTTGTTTTTCATATGCATCTAGCTTATAAAGGCCATGAGACAAAGTACCAAAAGTAACAATTATATTGCCATCATGCGATCATGAACAATACATTTGTCATCCACAAACTGAACCACTAAGCCAGCCTTAGTAATGGCAGAGATAGATAACAAGTTCTTCTTGATCCTTGGTACATATAATACATCTGAAAGTGTGATTGTTCCACCATTTGTAACAATGAGAACAATTTTACCAACTCCTTTTACATGATATGAGGAGTTGTTTGCATATGTAACAATGTTTCTTGTGGAGCAGATTTGAGTGATGAGAACAAACTGCAATGAGAAGTAATGTGCTTACTAGCACCACTGTTAAAATACCAGATATGTACATCTATAACAACCATGCATACAACCTAATGCGAAGCATCAAAAATGCATTGCACAATGAAAGTCCAATCATCATGTGCATAGTTTAGAAATTCTTTGTTTTCTACATTAGATGCTAATGCATCAGCTCTACAACCATACTTGAGTCTTTCTGTTTCTCCTTCTCGAATTGTTTCCTGCATTCATTAATGTAGTGACCAGGTTTCCTACAATAGTTGCATTTTTCCTTTTTCTTTGTCTTGTCTCCTTCCTTGTATATAGGTTTGCCCAATGACTTTGATTTTGGCTTGTAACTACCTTGAAGAAAGGATTTACCTTTGCCTCTTTGTTGGCTAGTAGCAAAAGCCTGATTACTTGTATGTATGACAGATCTAGTTTGTATGGATTGCCCTTCTTTGCCTTGTAGCCTTCCTTGTTTGTAGGCTTGCCCGATGACTCTGATTTCGGCTTGTACCTAACTTAAGGAAAGGATTTGCCTTTGCCTCTTTATTGGCTAGCATCAAAAGCATGATCTTCTGTATGTATGATAGATATGTTTTGCCTAGATTGCTCTTCTTTCAAGAGCATAGAAACTAACTCCTAAAAATTCAAGGCATTTGGATTGCCTTTTATCGTGATGAGTATGATGGTAGAAGTAAAAACTTGATACGAGTTTGGCAACACATTCAAGACAATAGCGCCAATGAATTGTCAAGATACACTTCATTAATGAACACTGGCCAATTTCTCCTTAAAATCCTTGATTTCTGTAAGGAAACTGTCCATGGAGTCTCCCATCCATATGCTCTGACTCTAATTGCTTGCATATACAAGCAACACGTGCTTCATTACATACCTGGTACAATGACACAAGTGCATCCTAAGCATGTTTAGTAGTCCTACATGACCAAATGTGAGAAATGATACTCCTCTTCACAAAGCAAGCAACACATATGCTTGTGCATCTCTTCCATCCCACTTCATTTGTTCCTACATAGGAGGTATACTATGCTATGGTAATACACCATGTGAAACTGAGTTTATGTCTACAGATGTGTCTTCTACATCATGTTCGTCAAAGGAACCAAGATGTTTCTTAGTACCAACCATAACATTCCATAGCCCTTTGGTTACAATACATGTTGCATCATATAAGACCATAACGGGTAGTTGGTCCTATCAAGCATTCCAAATGGTTGGATAACATCCAAAATATAGCACTATATTTTAGATAACAATCAAAATATAGCACTATCTACCATTTCTAATAATACCCAAGCAATTAATAACACAACCTATGCTAAGTGCTACTTTGAAGCAACCAAGGTGGTTGGTAATACAGTCGTCATCGCTGACAATGGAGACTTGTAAGGTGTATAAAAGAAATGGAGAGTAAAGTGAGTAAAAATTTTACTCGTAAGATGTAGAGATCGATGTCACATAAGTGTAGCTCGAGATGATCTAGCATCTACTGATGCTTTCTCATGTATCTGCACACCCATCTATAGTAGATGTGACAATACTACTCTAGAATCCAATGAAGAAGAGTGCACATCCGATCCTTGAAGATGTTTACAAAAAATTGAAAATTGCTTGAACACCTCCCAAAATGCACTCGGAATGAAAATCTAACCAAAAAACATTCACTACAAGGTACACTCTTCATGATCCTTCTTCTTCTCCCAGAAGGGTTCCTTGATCTGATTTAAGAAGATAGGCAACTCGGGGTGAAGGGTAGGTAGCAGCACAGGGGTGAGGAGCATATGCTCTGATACCAAATGTTGGAAATAGGGTTACAAGAATGCACACACACACACACACACACACACACACACACACACTTGTACAATGAGATGATAGATAGTACTAAATGTGTGCTTTACAAAGATGATAAGTATACCCCAAGATGGGTGTATACTAGCACGGGAAAGAAACCTCTTAAAGAGGAAAAAAGTACCCTGGTTGTTCCTGTCCTAGTGTGTTCACACATATCACTACTAAACATGGCTACAATAAGGATGATATAGTAAAAGCTTGTGTTTAGAATTTATTTGTTCTCATAATGGTGAGGTAGCACAAATGTGTCTCTCTCTATTTGCCAAAATTTTCTGGTCTCAAACACCATAAATCCATTTGTATGTCTTTTCATAGTTGCTTGAACGCCTCCGCACACCACATCCTTGAATGTCATGAATCCAACCTTTAGGATGTTTTGAATCACACCACAATAATCAAGCATTTCTCTACTCTCTTGCTTAAAATTTGCCATAACCCCACAAAATTGACTATTTCTCTTTGTATCTATGCATTGAGTGTATGGAAATGCCTGTAAGGTTCTACTTAGATAAAAAAAGAGAATGTAGAGACACACTTACTTGACTGACTGCTGTGTCGGCGGCCAACAACGCGGAAAATTATGCAATATTTTAATGGTGGCCGACTTCATGATGGCGCTGCTGTACTACTGGCCGACTTCATAAATGTTCATGTATATCTTTTCCTGAGCCTGTATGATGCCCTAAACTTGAAAAAATCAATTAGTTATCACTTTTAATAGGATTAGGGTGTTATAAAAAGTGCAGCTAGGTGCTAGATCTCTATCATTGCTACGGTACTTGATTGGTACAAGGGTACAATCATAGTTTATATGGTGTAACAATGACCAGTGGTCCATAATAGCAAGTCCATGATGGCCCTTCATCAACCCAAAATTGATCCAATGGATAAAAGGGAGTAGAGAAGAGTCAAAGAAGGGCATCAATCCCTAGAGAAAAACTCGCCTACTTCTAGAGCTCGCAACCATCAAAGAATTCATCAAATTATATATAATCACGCACACCGATACTTTATCTATTAAGTGTACCATAAGATGTTATTGACTAGTTCTTGGTGGGAAGTTTTTCTAAATCATGCACACTATCTCCAAACCACTGCCATTACTAAAGCTGCATCAATAGTGGATGGATGGATATCCTTGGAACTTATGTACCTAAGGTTGACTTGAGTCCATTTAATTAGCATAACTAACCTTACAAACTAGTGCAGCAATAAAATAAAGCCATGTTAGAATTTTACTTTTTCATACCTCACCACCACTGCCTCCATTTTGTACACGGCCTCGTGTACTCTCCACACTCGCTAATGCATATGGATCATGACGCTTATATAAACAAATTGAACATACCTATAACATCTTGTGGCAATTATGTGATTTTAGACCATACAATTGAGTTACTCCTTTCTTCTTTAAATTTGTGAATGCCCCCTTTAAAGAACGCATAACACTTATAGGGGTATGAAAGGAGGCAATTTGATCCTTCACTCTCTTCTTCTCCTTCTTTGGTGCTTTAGGTAAAACGATCCTTCACTCTTTCCTCCTCCTCCTCTGTCAAGATCCAAGGTGCTCTAGGTAAAATTACCTTCCCATTCTCTTGAACTATTGACCAAGTCATGGGGAGGCATTCAATCAATCTTAAGTCCTCTCAAACTCCTAAAGAATCTCAATCAATCTCAAGTCATGGTGGGGAGGCATTTAATTAATCTCACGTCCTCTTAAAGAATCTCTCTTGCCAATTATATAACCCCAAATATTCAATGCTATATTTGTGTATCGGATCTAGGAGATGATTGATTCTTACCTTTGTCCAATATGGGAGGCAAAAGAAGATTGAGTACCTTGTCATTCCCAAGCGGTGGTGTATGGGACGATCCTCTCCATAGTACTTCCCAAAATCACCTACTCTTAGAGGATGTGGGAGGACTCCTTTTATAGATGGAACAAATTTCTCATGATTAAATGGAAAAAATCGATGATTGTCTTCATACACAACCTTCTTGAGATGCTTCGGCAATGATGTAACAAGTGATGGTCCACAAATTGGATAAGCATTGTGAGCGGATGTTGTGAGTCCTAATTGTGATAATGCATAGATAATTTTTTAAAGAGAAAACTCATATTTGATAATTGAAATCATAGGAAGGTGACTGAGCATACTAGAGCACTCTCCATATCCCAAAAAGTCATGCATTATCCACAATAGAATTGTCTTCACCTCTATGCCATATTATGTAAGCGATCGGGACACATTATGCACTTGGATGCTACGCCATAGTGTCTCAAGATCCTCGATCAAAGGTTCAAGGTACATATCCATGTTCTTGACCTTGTGGCACGAGAAGAGCTAGGCATCATATGATCCTTCTTTATTGACTTCCAAGGAGGAGATTATAGTTCATTACTACCACTAGCCATGTGCTCCATGATGTTAATTTGAGACCAAATGGATTGAATCCGTCCATACCCAATCCAAGTCATAAATATGGACGTGCCTCGTCAGTTTCAACTACTCCTCTTCTATGTATTTTCATGTCAATGAATTTGCATGGACTCTCATCGTGCCATTGGTGGAGCGATTATGTGAGATTATGTGCATGCCATGTCATGAGTTTGGCAGTAGAATTGCACCAAAACATGTGTTGAATGTAAGATATGATAGAAAAATGTCTCATCTTTTGAATTATTGTACCTTGCAAATCACTTCGGTAACAAGACTCGCCGCATTTTGGACATTGAGTTACATCTTTGTGAGCACCCATAAATAGCACACAATCATTGACACATGCATGCAGACATTTGTAATCCATGCCAAGTGCCGTCAATACTCTCTTAGCATGCGTCCTTGTGTTTGGAATCTTGTTGTTAGTAGGAAGCATCTTTTTTATGAGCTTGCATACACACAAGGTAACATGTATGAATTTCAAATATTATTTATAAAGGGTACAAAAATTGTGAATTACTAATAACCACAAACATTAGGGACTCACTGAAAGAGGCTTGTAACACTAGCATTTCTCCAACCATACATGGTTTACAAGTTTAGTAACTCCAAGGTCACACAAAGGGTAGAGTATACACACCCCTTGTATAGTGGGGTGCCCATGGCTTGTCTACAATTGATCTTCACCAAGTGTGGTTCTAGGCTCAAAGAAGTCATCAATCATCTCATCTATGCCCAAATATTCATTGATTTCATGTGCCATATGGAGGCATTTCTTCCTTATATCAAGCATGCGGGTTCACTCCAATTCTAGCATGGAGGTCTCTAAAGCCTATACATAGTAGTCCACTCGTCTCATAGAGTAATGAGGCATAGACTCTCTCATCCTATGATGTGTCTCCTCCTCGTCCTTGTTCTACAAAAAGTGGACTACTTTATGAATACCTGAATCATGCGCACATAAGAACATGCAATAGTGAAAATAATCCAAACACCGTATACCTTTAAATTGGTTCTAATCTTGCACTTTATTTATTGTGACTTACTATTAAATGCATGATTGCTTCCTTGCATCTCTCATGTGGACATGGAATCTTTTGACACAACCACTCATGCCGACTTCTCTTATGACGGGTGGCATGTCATTTTCGAAAGAAGAAGGAAGTAAACGACAATTGTCTATGAATGGTGGGTGCCAAACCAACATTCAGAATGCAAATGTGTATCAATAATCCATTTCTTAACTAAAACATTACTCTTTGGAATCTACAAAAATAGGGGAGGTCCTTTTTTCCCTAGCAGCTATGGGCATGGCTATAGCCACGTCCATAGATGTGTGTATGTGAGACCCCCACCCCCTCCGAGAGATGCCCCCTCCGAGGGTGCTGGCGAGAACGGAAGCAGCGTCAGCCTCTCGCGTGGGGTAGGGATCCACACTCGAGGCCTCGCCCACAGATGTTCGAACAAGGACTAGCCCGACAGTTCCTCCGAAATCGAACCTGGAAAAACTTCCCTCGCTCGGAAGGCATGGGCGATTCCACCAGGGAAATCATATAACGAGAGAATTGACCTATCGAGTCAAAGTCTTTACTATCCAAACTGATCTGACCGAACCCGAAAGTCACATGGTCAGATCAAAGAAGAGACTTGCACTTGGTCTATAGAATCACCGCTTTTTTCGTCCTTTAAACGAGGCACATCCGTTGATTCCCTCCCACAGAACAAGGGTCTTCCTAGGACTTAATCTAACTAACGTAACTTAATCGTAACTATTTGTATCGCAAGAATCCTCCAATCCAATCTAACCCCAACCGGCCCATGGGATTAGCCAACCTCCCAACCACTGTATTGGTGGGATTCCTTTATAAAAATTTGGTTATGTTTTGCCCGGGTACCGAGGAAAAGAGTTCCCATGCCCCCTAGCCAACGTTTCAAGCAAAATTCAAGGTAGTCATACCACTTGCAAACCCAATATGAAATTGCCATTTTAATAGATTCGGCTGTCTTTAAAATAATCTTTCAATGAAATCATAGTATTACTGATCATAATCCTCCAAAATATTGAGTCCATTGTTTTACAAAATATATCACCCGGACTCTCCATTGAAGACCAACTGGTCAACCAATGAGACCCAATATCAAAATTCAATTCACAAAAGTCATTCTTTTCAGTTCATTCGTATCTTCCTCGATGTAGGCATGGGTGTCCTAGCAACCGCGAGCTCGTACGCATCACCTGGTCAGAACCCTTTAGGATTCTACTTAGGTGTCCTAGCACTTCACTTAGGAACCGCTTTGTCGATCCTTGCCCATTGTACCGGAAGCGCACCATTTTAACCATACCAGGGTGGTCAAGACCTCGGCAGGTTTTGTCACGAGCGACGTCCCTCGATGACTTCTTGCCATTTGTTGCAACAACGAGTCTCTTCTTAGTTAAACATATACCAAATGCTTCCTCCAGCATTCTGGCGTAAAACAGTCTTTTAAAAGAAAACATAGGTTCTATACAAGTAGAACTCCCGGTTCGAGATTGGTTCCACAAAACCCTTTTCCCTTAATCTAGATGTTCTTAATAGAATCATTGATCTCTCATCAGGGTAATCTACCCATCATTTGACCGAATTTCCAACTAGATTCTTAGTGATTTCAGTTAAGGAAAAAATTACGCTAATTCAACTGTAGTCTATTCTTTGTGTCAAGAATTGGAATTGGTCACGAGCTTTTTGCTTGATTCAGATTCGAGAGACGGGCAAGTAGTTTACTGGCTGCCCCTCTCACAGTTGTGGTCTAACCAAAATTATTCGGTTTACTTCTAACTTTGATTCCAAGGATTTTCGTCAGATAAACATCTACTGAACTTCTAACCGTAAGGAAAATTCTAACTTTATGAATTTCATTCCATAATAGATTAAGAATTTGTTCTATATGAGAGTATCGGGTTTTTATAAAAATACTCTTCTTCTATTTATCTAATTTTGAATAAATATCAATTTAATGATTTATCCACATAAAATATCTAAGAATATTCTTTCTACCAATTAAATTATCAACCCTAAGTTTCTAGGTAGAATTATGGTGAAAATTCCTCTTTTGTCCACCAAAATTTAATTTAAACCTTTCTCTACTTAAAATACCATAATTTTTTTAATTAAATACAAATATCATTTTTTTGAATATGCTTAAAATTCCTCTTTTTGCATTTAAATGATTAAATTCCAAATGTCATGGGAATTCCTCTTTTATCATTTAAAAATTTATTATGCATAAAATAAATTTATCTAAAATTCCTCTTTAAAAAAATATCCATTATTTTAAATATGCCAAAAATTTCCCTTTTTCTATTTAAATGATTGAATTCCAAATGTCATGGGAATTCTTCTTTTATCATTTAAAAATTTCTTATGCATAAAATAAATTTACCAAAAATTTCTCTTTTCTTTTAATTAAATATTTATGCATAAATACTAAAATTTATTTCACATGAATATGATGAAAATCATTCTTTTTGCATAGGATGTCCAATCCTAGAATATGGTAGGAAGTCCTCTTTTAGCATTATGCATAAAAATAAGATATGTATTATTTTCTAAAAAATTTACCATAGCTTCGCTGCTATTATTGATAATTTTTAATTTTTCTTAAAAGAATAAAACATTGTAATGCAAATATAATAGAAGATCTATTCTTAAACTTAAATCTAAACTATGAATTTAAATCATAATCATAAACTTAATTATGATTATTATACTAGATTAAGCTATTTCCATTATTCCTCTTTTTCCAAATTGATAGGATTATCTCTTTCCCATTTAGAATCAATTAAAGTAGTTTTTAACTACTTATAAATAATCTAAAAGAATTCACCATTATTTTGTTAACATAAAAGCATAAAAATACCATTTTCTTATCCTCTAGCTTAACAAGCTTAGAGTTTGGTTTTGAAATAAGAATTTATCAATGAGAAGCATTCTTTTGCTAAAGAATTAGCCATAGGAATGACTATTCTTTTTGAGAGAAAGATAAACATAAGAAATCATTCTAATTAAGCATAAAGATTAACTTTTTCTTGATTACACATTAAAATTCTTAGGGAAAGCTTGATTTGAATTTAAAACAACCAATTAGAAACTTCTCAAGCTTGAGAGGAGTTGAGAAGAGGTCATTTGAGAATATTAACAAAAAACCATAAAATTCATTCTTACCTCAAGGATTAGCTTGCTTCTTTTTCTAGAAGTGAATCCCCCAACCAATCAATTAGTTTAGCAAGTGGAGGAGAGCTCCAAGAGTTGTTGAAGAGAGAAGCTCCAAGCTCCCCAAAAGTAGAGGATTTTTAAGAGATAATAGAAAATATGATTATTTTAATGTAATACTGGCATGGTATAGCTCACAGATGAGAATACAAAACAATGAGGGTCTATTTATAGGTGAGGGAGGCCACTAGTCCATCTAGGTTCTAGAATTTTCTAGCTTTCGTTTGACTCAATTTGGACAAGATTTGGACCAGTTTGGCTCCTCTTTTGTGATCCAGTTTGATCCAAGAGAGAGGAGAGATAAAAATATCACATTTTTTTAAAATTAAAAACCCTCCCACACATGTGAAGGATGCACCTACCTCAAAGGTCCCCCCCTCCTTACCAAGGTGTCAAAAATTCATCATTTCTCTAAATATCTCATTTTTTAAGTAATATCTCTTAATTTTTAACTAATAAACCTTGTACTCAATCAACTCTTCATCTTATGTGAGCATTTACTCATTTTTAGGTATTTTCTTTTATTCTTTGGACTTATCTCATCCCAACACTTGGATTAATCCTATGGCCCATAAGAACTTTAATTGGACCATAATCCAAATTTTTTTTAAATCTAGACCCTTAGGCGGCTAAGGTCCCTTATATCATTTTTAATTGATTCCTAATGCACATTGGAGAATTTATTTTGAACTTTTGTTTCAGGGAAATATATTTTAGATATTAGGAGAATTTTTATATCTAAGAATATCTCAATATTGAATTACCTCTCTCTAGAATTTTTCTTCTCTCTAGGCAAAAATAATATTTTCTTGCACTCTGAAATAGGGAATGATTATAGGAGATTGAAGTAAAAGCTTATTCATTATTCAGGCTGAGGAGGAATCTTAAAGTGTATAGTTATATACTGTGAAAAAATATGTTACGCTCTTCTCATGTTCTATGAAAAAATAGGATACCCCCTTCCCACGCTGTGCGTTGCCTGTTCTCCATCAAACATCTTCTTCTTGGATCTCAAATCTTACATTCCAAAACCTAGCTATGGCATGCCCCTATACCTTGCACTAATCTCCCTCTTTCCCTTGCTATCAAGCTTTTCTCATAAGCCCTTTTCCTCACAAGGCCCCACCTCTACTCCCTGTTCCTCACAAGGCCCCACCTCTACTCCCTGTTCTCCCTCTCTCTCCCTTCATAAGAAAACCATCTTCCTCCTTCATAAGCAAGAAAGGTGTCTCTCCACAAGCATCACAAGCATTAAGGTTTTTTTTTATTTTCTTTAAGCTTTTTAATTGAAAATAAACTAATTACTAACATGTTTTGTGTAGGGTTTACAAAGCTCTCACCTCTTCTCCCTTCACAAACAAGCTCTCCTTTTCCTTCACAAGCAAGAAAACCCTCTCTCCATAAGCATCACAAGTAAGCTTAAGGTAATCTCAAGCAAAACAAAATGATTACATGTTTTATTTAGGGTTTGAGAGTTACCTCAATGTGCTTGCTCTCTCTCTTTACCTTATATTGCTCTCTTCTCTTTCTCTTATATGCACGCCTTAATAGTTCACTTGTTATTAAATAAAAGCTTTACTATTTTTTTTAAAATTTTGTGACTAGGTTAAGATAAGTGGTCCACATCTTTGGCAAGGAGGCTCTAATCTTAGGCTTCTCCAAACTCCCTCAACCACCCAAAAGCTTCTAGCAAGCATAAGAAGTAAGCCCTTGACTTGAATCTTTGCTATTTTTGCACCTTTGGGTGAGTGTCGAGGATTTATTCTTTACTTATGTTTTTTTTTTGCCTATGCATAAAGCTTATGCATAAGCTTAATGCACAAGCCTATGCATAAGCTTTATGCATGCTTGCATAAAGCTTATGCATAGGCTTGTGCATTAAGCTTATGTATAAGCTCTATGTATTCATGTTTGCATAACGCTTATGCATAGAGCTTGTGTATTAAGCCTATGCATCAGCTTAATGCATAGAGCTTATACATGAGCTTAATGCATAAGCTCGATACATTAAGCCTATGCATAAGCTTAATGCATGAGCTCTATGAATTAAGCTTATCCATGCTTTCATAAAGCATGTATGCTAAGCCTATGCATAAGCTTAATGCATGAGCTCTATGAATTAAGCTTATCCATGCTTTCATAAAGCATGTATGCATTAAGCTTAATGCATAAAGCTTATGCATAAGCTCTATTCATTAAGCCTATGTATGCTTTCATAAAGCATGTATGCATTAAGTCTATGTTTAAGCTTAATGCATAAGTCTATGTATAGAGCTTACTTTATAAGCTCTATACATTAAGCCCTATACTTTATAAGATTTATGCATTAAGCCTATATGTAAGCTCTATGCATTAAGCCTATAGATGCTTACTTTATAAGCTTAATGCATAAGTCTATGTAGAGAGCTTACATTATAAGCTCTATACATTAAGCCCTATACTTTATAAGATCTATGCATTAAGCCTATACATAAGCTCTATGCATTAAGCCCTATACTTTATAAGATCTATGCATTAAGCCTATACGTAAGCTCTATGCATTAAGCCTATAGATGCTTTAATTAACCTTATGCATATATGCTACTTGCACAAAGAGCCATGACAACTTCTTTCAGCTTGATTTTCAGGATGGTGAAGTCTAGGATTTGCAGAAGGGATTTTCAAGCTTTGGGAGAAGGAAAAATTGAAAGGCTGAAACCTTCTCAAAGTTTCAAAGGTAAAGCAAGTACAAGTGAGGATGTACTAATACCCATCCTTGAAAGAAATGAAGTTTACTCCTTGGAGGTCAATGCAAGGAATATGAGAAAAATCCTTGTTCTCTCGCTTGTGAAGGTTAGAAGTATTTTCCTTGAAGAGATGGGTGCAAAATTTGAAAGGTACTTTTGTTGAATGTTTTACTTTTTAAACGCATTTCAAGTTTTTAGCTTTTTGATTTTTTTGTTGCACTTTTTTCCAGGCAAAAAACATACTTGCACATGCAACGGATCATGATTGAAAAGTTGAACTATGCAAAGTGGGATGAAGTGTTCTGCTTATATCTAGGTTGGAGAGATTTTTACCTTTGTTCTCAAAAGCAGTGAGTAATTACAAACCCTTCTACTTTGTCTTTTGGCACGCTAGATTCTAGAATCCCTTTTGTGAGCTCAAAATATTGTCAAATTGCATTGTAGAATCCAAAATGTCTTCTTCAAGTGTTTTGCATTTTTGGTCTTCATTTGTTATTCCAGTTTCTAGGTTTAAAATTCTTTACCTTGTTTCTTGGGATTCAAGAATCAAAATTTAGTAGTCAATGTGGCACTATTGTTTGTTTATTCTTTAAATCTCTTTATGTTTTTTACTAGAATCGAGACCCACGTGTTAGCTTGAAGAGCATTTCCTCATGACTTTGAGCAACATCTCTCTTGTTGGTCATCGATAAGAGATAAAGAGGAGGCACACTAAGTAGATAATATTTCCAAATGTGTTTACATTTATTCTTAACAATGTTGATGAAGTTTTGGTGAAGTGGTGCGTGCCTGAGGCAAGGGTCAAAGAAATGGACCATTTTGTTATAGCACAACCTTACACTTTGGCCATCACAGATGCTCCGTATGGTTTTAGACCTCCTAACTCCATCAATGATAATGTTAAGTATGGAGTTTCTATGTACAAAAAAGTAATTGAAGCTTTTGGTAGAGTCATGACTTGTAAGTCTTGGACACTAGTATTTTTCCATGCTCACGACCAAATAATTGCAGCACAAAAAGCCTTCTCTGATATGAATATGATGTACTAGCTCATTATTTGGTAAGTTCAATTTAATCGTAAGTTTTGTTCATTACTCAAAGTTTTTAGTTTTCTTTTGTTCTAATCTAAGCTTTGTTTTCTTATGTAGGAAAAAAACAAACATTCATGGTTACAAACTTGATCGACTTTTATGGGTAATCGGTTTTCACTCTACTTTAGGTTTGCAAGGGAAAGGAAGCTATATTTTTGCCAACCACAAAAATAAGCTGCACAAATGTTTTTGAAAGACATGGCGTCTGTAATAAGAAGTTTAAGCACAAATAGTGGCAAGTTATAGGGTGTGATTAATCAATATCAAAAGCCCTAGCTTTTGATGATGGATTTAATTGACCTTCTTTCAATCAAGGGGGTGGACCTCTTTGTGCAGGTAGAGGTACTACAACTGTGAGTGCACTTAAAAGAGGCAAAAATGTGGTTACTATGAAGTGTGACCCATTGTAAGTCAAGTTCATTGAGCAAAGAGTGACTGCCCTAAAAGAGTTGCCTGATGAATTCTAAGAGGCTGGGATGGAAAGCTTGCCCTCTGATTCTTGATTTCTTGATACATCAGGAGAGTCCTAACCTCCCATTGGTGACCAGGATGTTGGAGAGATTGTGGATCTTATGGACTACGAGCACGATGTTAGAAAGATAGAAGAAAGAGTCATATAAGTACTCCTCCAGTGGAAACTCAACAAATCTAAGAAGAGGAAAAGAATGTAGAGGAGGAGCCTGAGCCAAAATACCCCGCCCTTCCATAGAGTTCTAGATAGTTCTTTTATTCTGCTTTGAAATTATTGTACCTAGGAAATGGTTTTTAGTTCACTCTAGAAGAGTTTTGTCATGGAGTAAACATTTTCACATTCGACATGTAAACTTCTTCTTCATTTTGGTGCTTCATTTTCTAGTTGGCAACACACTATAGTTTATGTGGTTATTACTTCCCTTTTTTGAAGCTTTTTTGTTACAAGACTATGCCTTTTTTGCAACATGTGAAACTTGTTCATATTGAACTTTTATTGCTATGGTTGACACATCAAGATCAATGGTTGTAAGAAGATTGTAGATTTTTAAGTTATGCTCATATTGAACTTCTACTTACTATGCTCAATACATCAAGATCAATGGTTATAATAAGATTTCATTGTGTATGCATTAACACCATAATTGGTTTTCTTATAAGAAGTTGTTGTCTTTATGTTTCTCTATAGTGTCATGCGTACTATTAAATTTTGGTTTTTTCTTGATTTTGTATATATAAAAACTTGTGAAAATTCTTATATTTCTAAAATACAGTCCTAAGCTAAAAAATTTAGAGAGTTGATTGTACTTTGTGCATACACATTTCAAAATTTAAAGAGTTGACTGTACTTTGTGCATACACATTTCAAAAAATAGCCGGTTCTCAAAACCTCCTCAAAACCTTAGGCAATCGTGCACTCACGACTCATGCACATTTTTTATGACTTGCTATTATAACTTATGTATAATCTTATTATGCTGCATAGACTTATTTTGTGTAAAATTTAAATCAAGGTGGGTCCTTTAAGACCTTAATTTTCATTAAAATATTCTTATTATATTTATAAAGTATTAAGATTGATAAGGGTATCTAACTATGCCTTAAGAAACACCTTAGCCAAAATCATGGTGTAATGATTGCTAGAGTGAAGTTTGAACAATGTATGCCCTCCATGTTATCTTTTGATAAAGAAAATCAAAGAAAAGGCTCACATTATCATAAATATGTTACATAAAGTTGTAGATTCAAGGCTTGCCTTATGCTTAGTTGTCATAGATAGCTCTCAGAAAATGCTTCATCTATGTTGTTTGAGAATGCAACAAATGTTGGCTAGGATAGCATACAATGATAAAGAGTAGTTAGACTCAATAATGAAAATGTGTTTTTTATCCATGTATACATAGATCTTTTTTTCTGGTGTAGATACTTTCTCAAAACTACTAGAAACTTGAATCGAACTTTGCTTGAATGTTAAAGTTGCGTTTCTAGTTAGCTTGTGTGAGTATTCATACCCCAAATTTTGGGTCATTTTTAGATTTTTTATATTATCAATTATATTTAAAAAGTGAAATTTTAGGGTCAACTTGAAAACTTCTTTACTACTTAATTATGAGTTAAAAAAATTTCTAATTTGGTTTAAAATACATTTTTTAAAAAGGAAAAATTTCAAAGATGCCAAATGTTTCTCCTTTATTAGGTAATATTTCCCATTCAAGTTACAATAGTGTTTCTACCCCAAGAGATTTTTAACCCTTTTGAGGCTTCTACCTTGAATCCTTTTGAGGCTTCTACTTTTAATCCTTTTAAGGCTTCTAACTTGAACCCTTTTTGAGGGTTTCTTTCAACCTCTTGTCAGAAGCTAAATGTTTTCGCATGAGTTCATCCCTCCTCGTGTCCAAATATCATGTCTAGTCCCTGTATCAACAACACAAAAATGGATTAATTTCCCATGTAATATTACTGATGAATGTAATTGACCACCATATAGAAATACATTAGCCCATCAATTTGCATTGTCACCCATGAATTCAATTATTTATGACATACAAATATTGAAAATTTCTAATCTTAAGAAAAAAATACCTTGATAATTTAAATATCAAAAAAGTAAGGTAATGCGCCGCCGACGGCTATTTAAAAAAGTTACAGAATTACATTTATAGGAGGGGTTTTTAAAACCAATTTTGGAAAAAAACTCGTAAGTTTATGAAGAAAAAGGGGTCTTTTTATTCACAAAAGTATGTAAGTGTAAGGGGTCTTTTAAATACTCCTTGAATGCACATGACACATAGGATTTTAAAAATAAGCAACATCTAGTTTATCCTTGGATTAGCCTAGGTGAGCTAGTATTAGCCTGATTAGCTTGGATTAGAGAGAAAACTAGAGATGTCTGAGGTACTCAATGTCATAAAGGTATCCAAAAGGTTCAAAGCGCCAATAGTCCTAGAGCACATGCCTTTTATAGTCCCAAGGCCCATGTGCCGCCCTAATCCCACATGTAAATGACCCTAAGCCCATGTGATGAGGCCCATCCCATGTGCATGTGCATCCTAAAAATACTTTGTTACAAACCATCCCCTCCTAACATTATTTCGTCCTCCAAATCTAAGGGTGGTCGTGCATGAAAAGACACATATAAGAGGCTATATACAAAAACCAAAAATTGAACATATAGTTTATATACATCCAAATGTAGAAATGAAGATCATGGTGACATAGACGGTGTAGAGGCCTCCTAGATTGAATGGAAAGCTGAAGAGTCACACAATCAAGGACATAGATCTCATGCCATTCGGGTCGAAAGGGTAGGTTGTATCTCCCGTTGCCCACGACGAGTGTGCGACCATCTTGCTGAAATGTGAAATAATGCCGCCCCACCATCAAAAGGTGATATTTGACGATGCTCATATCAAATGGAAAGGTCAATGGACTCCCATTAATGATGATGAGGTTAGACAAACTCCTGCCTGGATTGAAGGGAAATCCAAGGTTCTTTGAATCTAAGACAGTGGTCCTGTGAGACGATCTGGTGTGAGTGGAGAGCTAAGGAACCATTGTCGATGGCTTTGCTTGTCGTGTACCCTCCAAGATCAAATGGATAGTCGTGTACCCTCAAATGGATAGGTAAGGAACATATCAGGGATCCTCGATATATTGATGTCATGGTAGCACCAAGGTTGAAGGGAAAACTCGTAAGCCTGTCCACATGACCACGGTGTGAATCTAAAATCCAAGGTATCCACCAAGTGGAATTAACACTCTAAGTGGGAATGTGGAATGGTCTCGACATAGAAGACACATCGTATATGACACGACCGAAATGTGATATAGGTGCATTAAAATGATGTGTCACATAGTTGGAAACCATGTGTCCAAAGTGGCAAAGAATGCACCCATAGGAAAATGTCTCGACCCCAAAAAATATAGGCTCGTGTCAACACCCATGGAAGCCAAAGAACAAAGCTTGAAGTTGGTGTCGTGCAGGATCAAGTGTGGACCAATGCTGTCATCACTAAAGCACCACTCAAACAATCAAAGGCACGATCCATTGCATCGATGTGAGTAGAAGCATGATCCAAACCATGCACTACATCCTCAAGTGTAAGATCCTCTATGTGTGCGTGATCTACCAAGGTAGAAGCATGATCAATGGATCCAAACAATGAACTACATCCTCAAGTGTAAGATCCTCTATGTGTGCGTGATCTACCAAGGTAGAAGCATGATCAATAGGATCATTGTAGACCTCATCGTCATTGGAAATGGATAGAGTGTCTACACATGAGAGGTAAGTAGAGTCATCATCCTTGGAATCTCCAAAATCACTAAGGTCACCCCTATAAGAATGATCTAAACCAATTAATGATGCCCCTATATGACCTAGATCCCAAGACAGATCTATCTCTAAAATAATAATGGATCTAAGTAGATATCTAGATCAAATGAAAAACTCTCTAGATCTATATGCATAATCCTCTCTTCTACGAGGTCTCACCTCAACAAAGTCATGCTCATGTGTGATGCCTAACTACCCAAATATATACACTAAACCCAAGTGAATGTTTCCAGGTATGCTATGCAAGCTAGGAGTAGAGATAGAACCATAGATATCCCCCTGAATAGAAGACCTAAAAGAGTACCTTGACTCATCTGGCACTAGGAACTCAAGTCTATCCTCTAGAATTCCCTTAAAATCATCTAATGCATTGCAATGATCAGTAGGAATATAGGTAGGCATATAAATATGATCACACATAGTGCTCGGTATGCTCGCTACTACCATCCCTCCCATCAAGATCATGCCCTCGTGATCTAACTCACACACATCGCTCTTGTTATCACTATCACATACATCATCACCATGTGCATATGTATCAGTGGCATCATGTGCTCGTGTATCACTATCATCAAGTGTATGCGTGTGCAATATATCAATATCATCATGTGTATGTATGTGTGATACATCAATATCATCATGTGTATGTGTAAGAGATACATTATCATCATCATTATCTAAGCCAATGTCGATGTGGTATACATCCTTAGTAACATAATCATGACTACTCAAGAATGTAGGACACTAGAATAAGTGACCATTGGAGTCATCCCAACTGAGAAAAAGTTATCCGTCTGCCTCTAAGAAATATCTTAGTGACCAACAGTCAAGGGTGCTAATCTCTTTCATCCCATAGATGATGAACATGTATAGACAATAAGATTTGCAACTCCATCCTCCATCTATGACCTGAATGTACTATCTGCTCATCATGTGAAATAGATGATGAAGGATGTGATGGTCAAAGTCTAGATGGCCCAAATGTATGCACAAAGTCAGCAAAAGTGATGTATAATCTAATCATGTCGGGTAACCCATAGTACTATGTATGAATAATCCCCACTAAAAATCTAACATCACACATATGTCCCCAATCATCAAGCGTCATGAGATGATGTCATCACCAAAGAAAGAAAGGACCATGGCGAGTGGTAGAGGGGTAATAGTAATAAACCATGGCTATGTGTGAGCTCACCCAATAAGCATCAAGTACGTGAACAAAAGTTAGAAAGAATCCCAAATTTGTGGACACGAGCCCACAATGTGCTAATGCACGTGATCAAGGCTAGGAATGCACAAGTGCATGCGACCAAGCCCTAACAATGCCCAAACTATAGTCATGTGCGAATAAACTCACCATTATATCCAAGCGTGTGAATAAACTCACCATCATATCCAAGCGTGTGAACAATCCCCAATGTCCCACACATAGCATGTGAACACCCTCCACAACTCACAAAAGACTTAATTCACGTATGAAAGAAGCCCAAAATGTGTGAAAACGAGGCCCATGATGATCTAATATGCGTGAACAAATCCAAGAAACTCACAAAAATAGCCAAAAGTTCCCACAATGTACGAAGATCTCACACTACATGTGAACAATCCCAAAGCAATCAAGAATCATATAACAACATCATAATGTATGTGAGCTATCCTTTGTAAGAATGATGGCCACAAGATGGAGTGGCTACCTGCAATGTGAATGGGCAAGGTCCAAAGCTCAACCCTAGTGTGTGAATGGTGGGTTAATTAGGCTAGAAAGAAGATGTGAAAGGGGAAGAAAGTAAGTGTGAATGGATAAAAGGGTGTGAAAAGAGAGACAGAGAAAACCCTAACGTGGTATTAGAAATGAGCACCCATTGTGAACACGGCTGTAGGAGAGTGGTTAAAGTGGATGAAGGCCCCATCTGGTGGTGCGGGTTTGATCTGTGCTCTCTACGGTGTTGTGCATCCATGTAACCAGAGTTGGGTGTGTGAGTAGTGTATATAAACCGGTGTTTCTCACCAATTTTTTAAAAGAAAAAGAAAAAAAAGAAAAAAAAGAAAAAAAGGAAGAAATGAGCACCCATCACTCCTCCTTCAGCTTGATAGTGGTGTTGTATCTTCACACATGTATTTCACTGCATTGTACTGTCTAACGCTATGAATACTGTTGAGTCCGTGTGATGCTCTCTGTAGCTACTTTGATGAAGCGCTGCTCTGATGAAGAGCCCGCCGCCCATGGTGGAGCCTTTCAATGGTGGATCTCCCACCACTGATCTGCCATATAGCCAAATCAGTATAGCCATTGGCAAAATGGTGGGTTGCAAAAAACTGACGCTGCCCATGCTATGAACTTGGGGTGAAGCAAAATGTGTTGCACTACCAAGTCAATGACGCCAACCCATAACTGTGCTGAGCTGTGGCCACTAGGCACACAGTTGACTGCAGTTCTCATACGAGGGTCTCTCGACTACAGCATGATCTTCCATTTGCAATGAATGTAGTAAAATTACTGATAAGCTGGGTCTGCACTCTCTTTATTAGTGTCACTGGTATAGCTAGAGCACATGTGCTACCTCTCGGGAAAGTCTTATGAAGATTTTGAACTGTCTCTCAGCAAAATCACTACAAACTTTTGCATGTACTTGAGTTTTGTTCACTGTAGGGGTGATGCTTGATTGTGTTGGTGGTCTAACCTCTGATGGTGTAACCATCAAAAGAAGAAAATCTTGATCTTCAAGCCCATTCCAATCTCCTTTGTAATGTAAGCCAACTCATATGTGCTCCGTGTAGAGGACAAGCTATCTCTTTTGTCACAAAGGCACTCTTCTTGTAGAGCAACACCTACTTGAGTTCAGTTTCGTATCACATCATTTGCATCCTACACTTGATATGTACTTGTTGATTATTGCATCTACATCTTGTACTTTGTTTCTTATAGATTTCTATTGTTATGTCTTCAAGTACGTCATCTAGGATATCAACATAGCATAAGTGAATAAACTTAAGCAATTTCCAAAAGAGATCCAATGTCTAACTATTTGCCCTCTTTCAATGAGAGTTTAACCAAAGCTCAATGATGAAAGGGTCATGTATCATATATGCTATTGTAAAACTTAATCTTGATTTTACTCGCATGTTTATCGCGCTAGTCGTTCTTGCAAGAGAACTTCCCACTCAAGAAGCCTTGTATGCAGGCTAAGAGAACCCTATGGTGCATGGGGCACACTGGCTGACAGCAGTGGACTGGGTTCAATTCGCCACCACAGCAAGGCCATACTTTGTATACTCTATATTTGCATCAAATACATAGGAATTTACATTGTTTCTTCTTTAAATTGTAATTTGCACTCAATCTTTTCCAAAACTACACTTGCTTTATCAAGCTAGTACTTCTTTGACTTATTTTCTTAGATTTTTTAATAAATTAAACACTAATCTTTGTAAATTAGTATCAATCTACTTTTTGATAAGATTGTAAACAAACTAATTTGAGGATAATCTTCACAAATCACTGCAGTTTAATCTTGGTACTTCAATTGTTTCTTGGTATTTCATATGTTTCTTGATATTTCAACTGTTCCTTACAAGAATTCAACAAGAACTAACAACAAAAAAATGCAAGGAATGTGTAGGACTTTGACAATATCACTCACAACTATGAATATTCAATTCAATCTTGCTTTCTATACTTGAATCTTTAATTTTGCACTTATTCTTGAAATAGGTCTTCAATGTCCTTCACTTTGCGCTTGAATCTTTAACTTTGCATTTGAAATTGCATAGTAATGTTTTTTGGAACTGTATTCTGTTGCACACTTTCTTGAAACTACACCAAAATTCTGTACAATAATCTTCTTCTTGCAATAATCTTAAAAAAAACTCAAAGATTTGATAATCTAGGGTTTTAATCTTGAAGAAATAAGGGCTCTAAGGATTAATATTTGAAAAAGTATGCACCCTAAGCAAGATAATGAATGCTGGTTGTTGAAATTTTTGTAAACCTTAATCTCAAAAATCAAGAAAATTTCAAGAAATCAAGATCAAGAATATCAAAAACTTCAAGAAATTAAGCAGTAAAGTGGATTAGGGTTCTAAAAATAGCGATTAATATAAATCTAAAAATTATTAACACAAATTTCTTTGTTTTAATAATCTCAAATCAAGAAATTAGCAAATCTAAAAATTGTGTAAAAATCAATTCCGAGAATGATTAACAACAATCCTGATCAAGAAAATGTATTTTAAAAATTAGATTAAGAATAATATGAAAATGATTAATCTTCTAATCTCTCCCTAAATAAGGATCTGAGCCAAGAGCTCTGATACTACCAAAGAAAGAAAGTAACATCTAATTTAGCCTTAGATTAGCCTAGGTTAGCTAGGATTAGCCTAGATTAGAGAGAAAACTAGATAAGATATCTAAGGTACTCAATGTCATAAAGTCATCCAAAAGGTTTAAAGCTCCAATAGTCCTAGAGCACATGCCTTTTATAGTCCCAAGTTCCATATTCCCTAATCCCACATCTAAATGACCCTAAGTCCATGTGTTTAGGCCCATCCCATGTGCATCCTTTCATAGTGCATGTGATGCTTTCTTGCTTTTCATTAGGGGTTCTTTGATTTTTGTATTTTTGGCTGGCTTATCATCACGAAGCTTTTCTTTTTTACATTTTGATAAAAGGTGTGATTGAAGAGAGTAGTTCATAGTAGAAAATCAAAAGGATACCATAGTGAAGAAACTTTAAAGCTTCTTTGATTCTTATTTCTCCAATGCTTTGAAGGAAGAGCTTTGACATAGTGAGCTTGATGAACATTAGGGAGCCTTGGAGGTCCCCCAAAATGATTGCATAAGAAAAATATTATTTCTCTCTCATGCCTCCCTAAAAATTCCAAATCATTAGATTTGGTTTGAATCTAGCCTTGATATCCCTCGTAAAATTATTTTTTATAAGAAATAGCTCCATGTAAGCATAATTGTATTTAAGCCAATAAGTCAATATCCAAACATTCAAAGATAATGGATATTTAAGTTAGTAAATCAATATCTCCTTTGAAATGAATATTTAGATATAAATGCAAGTTCTGGTATACAATCTTCTTTGAAAGGGAACAAATTATAGTATACGTTTCAAATTTGAGTTTGCCAAAAATTATTTCACACCATATCCCTCCAAAGTACTACTTACTAGGAATATCTTGCTTGGTGAAGGTGTAGCTCACAAAAGACCATATGATATCACCTTTGGGATGAAGACCTAAGTCATTCTACAATCTTTTCTCATTTTTTTCACTTGAGTACATCTATTGTATTGAAGTTTATTAATATAGCAATTGATTATGAGAGTTATAGAAAATATTTCTCTCAACATACCATAAATATTTCTCTCAAAATACCATAAATATTTCTCTCAACATACCATAAATCTTATAGGTATAATATTTATAGGATTACTTTAAGAACTTGTACATTTTTGAGGTACATTATAACTTAAACTCCTTTATCTTGGTTTGTAGGCACATTGTACATATTTCAAAGCTCTATTGTACATATTCTAAAGGTCCATTGTGGACACTAGTTAGTAAAGGTCCATTGCTCTATATTGTCCTTTGATATAAATCTAGATGTCATAGAGAAATGAACACATAATAAAGAGTTTGATATAAATTATTGTAATTTTACTCCATTAGAAAGATATTGGATCCATTGTAGATTATTTAAAGTTCACCTTAATATCTATGACATTTGTGCATAAGAATTGAAGCCTTTTGATGACATTGGATAGGCTACTTTGTATTCTTTAATCCTTGTGTATTTACTATTTTCCTTTATAATATTTTTTGTAAGGTCTCCATGACACTTATTGATAGTGGAATTGGAAAAATTTTCCTTGTAATGATGGTGGAAACACAAACAACCTCCTTGTGGTGGTGGCTGGACTAAACTACTGACTAAGGTGAGCTATAGCCCGTCGGTATTCATTTGGATGTGTAAAGAGGCCCATGAGCAAGTTTGGAGATTTTCTCCATTTGGATGTGCAAAGAGGCTGACGCTAGGCCAAAAAGATTGTTAAAGGATTTCTTGATTCCTATCTGACACCTTACATTTTACAAAAGAAGTGAATCCTAGAGGCTAACCTAGTTTACATTTATATCACTTGTTGTGATGTTCATATTATCACACAATAAGGATAGATTTAAGAATGTTAAAATAACAAGTACTTGTGATCTCTGTTGCTATTTTACTCAACAATGTGTAACTATGTGGGAAACACATCATGATGCATTAGAATATTTACTTGACTCATACACTATTTGTAGTTGTGTGATATTATTACAAGTTCTTTACACAATTCACCTTAAGAAGAATTGTTTGTTGCCTAGGCTTGTACCTGATGCTAAAATACCTTATGATAATAGTTGTCCTTTGGTTTTATTTCTAAGATGAGACGAGAGAGAGAGAGAGAGAGAGAGAGAGAGAGAGAGAGAGAGAGAGAGAGAGAGAGAACTCCAACCCTACACTTTCTTTGCTTATATTTTGCCTTATGATAATAGTTGTCCTTTGGTTTTATTTCTAAGATGAGACGAGAGAGAGAGAGAGAGAGAGAGAGAGAGAGAGAGAGAGAACTCCAACCCTACACTTTCTTTGCTTATATTTTTACATTTATGATAAAATTCTTGTATATGATCAAGGCAAAAATATGCAATCACATGCATATATTGTACACGAGTATATATACATGTGGGGCCTACCTTTCCATGGTATACCTTACAAAGTACAAAAGAAAAACTAATAAAGGCACTCAATCTGGTAAAGAAAGTGATGACATTTACATTAATTTAAGAAATAGGATGGTGATGCCAAATTTTATGCAATATCCATCAATGGAGAATAGGTTGATGAATCTTGTGCTGGAGAATCTATCCAAAGGTTAATATAATATTGTGAATAAATCTTTACAACCTCAATGATGGAACACATGTGAACCCACTCCTAAAACCATCAATGGAGAATAGGTTGAGGAATCTTGTGCTGGAGCATCTATCCAAAGGTTAATATAATATTGTGAATAAATCTTTACAAATTCAATGATGGAACACATGTGAACCCATTCCTAAAAACAGAATCTCTTTATATAAAGATTTTATAAAACCTAAGGTTTAGAGAGCCTTAAGGTGGGAAGAGATGATTGATAAGGGAGAAAGTGCCTCACAGTGCAAAGATTGTCCAAAAAAGAGTCAAGTATCAAGAGGCTTTTATAATGTGTGACCAAAGATAACTACTAGAGGCAAAACTCACCCACATGACAAAGAGGAGGCTGAAGTTTAAGATTGGAGCAGTCAAATGACGAATCAGAGGAGGCTAAAGAATTAAAGAAGTCTAATGATGAAAAAGAAAGTGGTGAGGAGGAATATGACAGAGTAGACATGCTGTGCTCAATCCCTACATACTAAAAGGATTTTTTACCAAAGTGCTCAAGAAAGGCTATACAAATGTTACAAATGAGATTTGATGGAGAAGTTTCCATCTAAGAGATACACTTATACCTTGATGTGATGACTAATTTGATTGTTGATTTGAAGAGAGTACAAAATATAAAGAGATAGTACATATGGGGAGCAAGTTGGCACGCTCAAGTGAGTAAAAATGAGGATAAGTTGTCATGGGGGTTGTCATGGAGAAGCTTCCATCTAGGAGATATTCTTGTACCTTGATGTGATGACCAATTGAATTATTGATTTGTAGAAATTGCACATGAGAAGATCCTCTCTTGTTGCATCCCCACATATATAAACATTTATACACTTATTTGTATACAATAATAATATATGAAAAATATATTAAAAAAATACATCAATCTATATATATAATGATAATCATATATACATACATACATACATACATACATACATACATACATACATATATATATATACATACATACATACATACATACATATATATATATATATATATACATACATATATATATATACATACATACATACATACATACATATATATATATATATATATATATATATAATGAATGGGGTTATATAGGAAATTCACAATGTGACAACATACAGCACATGCATTTGGGGGTTAAAAAACCCTTACTTATAGGTTTTTTTATAACCTCTATATATACCTCTTCTACAAACTTTGAGATGATAAAAGTACCCCTTTAGTATAGACATTTTCACTTTTTGAATTTAAAAATCCCTTATGTATGTATACTCTTTGTACTTCCATAAGAAAATTTATGCTACGCACATGTACTTTTTTACATATTGCTTAGTGAACTCCTTAAGAGATGCAAACACACACACACACACACACACACACACACAATATGTATGTAAAAAAACATGTAAACACACATAATAAGATCATGAGAGCTTGGTGGAGAACATTACTCTTGCAATGATTCTCATTCAGCTAGATGTTGTGAGAGGGATAGTTTGACGAGATATTAGAGATTATAGGTTGATATATATAACTCTTAGGAACTATATTATTGACAAAGGGGATTCTAGGATACACATACACATGGGAGATGGACCTAGGCACATGGGTCTTAGAGGAATTTACACATATGGTGTTAGGGCATGTTGGCCTTGGGACTATAAAGGCACCACCCTAGGACTATTGTACCCTTTTATGACCCTTTATGATCTTTTGACTATTATGTCATTTCTTGGAGCTGATGCTTCTATGAGAGATCCATGGTGGTCTTTCCATGTTTAGGTGGCTTCTCTCTATGATGAACAACACTTGTGTACTCCATGATGCTAATGAGTGTAACCCTATATTCCCTTCATTGCATTGGTATGAGGGTTCTTGGCAAGAATCTGGTTCCTTTAAGAGAAATTGTTACAAACTTCAAGAAAATAGTGGATATTACAAAAAATTTATGTAAGAGCAAAATTACTAAATCTTGATAATAATAGTGTAAGATTATGCCAAACGGTTTGTTGATTAAGCACTATTAAGATAGTTTCTTGATCAAGAAAATGATTAACAATAAAGATTAGTGTTAATCTTATAATTAGTGTGATTAATTATTGGCCTATGGACCTAGTAGCCTTTTAGCTCTTGCAAAGTTGTGGGCTTACCAAATTGTGGAATTGTGGACTTGTTGGCCTATGGCTTGTCAGCTTGTGAAATTGCTAGGCTTATGGACTTGCCCAGGATATCGCCTTATTGGCTTCTGGACCTGAATGCTTGTTTTGTCAGGCTCTTGCAAAGTTGTGGGCTTACGAGCATGTGAACTTACGAGCATGTGGACTTACTAGCTTATCAAGTTGTAGGCTTATAAGCTTGCAGACTTATGGGCTTACATGCATGTGGAATTACAAGCCTCTAGGTTTATGGGCTTACAAGCTTACATACTTGCGAGCTTGGAGTTGTGGTCTTATGAGCTTGTGGGCTTAGTATATTTTTGTCTTGCTAAATTGCAAGCTTATGAACTTACAAGCTTGCAAACTTGTAAGATTCCTCCCCAGCCTCTCAAGATGTCTAGTATCTTCCCCTGTAATCGAATCCCTCTTCAGAAATATAAAAGATCTTGTTTCTACCTATTTTGGCTTAGAGAGAGGAAATATTATAGAGAGAGATTATTCAGATTTTAGATATTTTTGGATGGAAAAATATCTCTTCTTATTAAAATAAATTTTTCCAAAACAGAAGTTCAAAAAGATTTTCAAAAGGTGCATTAGAAGTCAATTATAATCTGTTCAAATGGCCTTATCCTAGGAGTCCAGATTTTTAAAAATTTTGAATTAAGGTTTTGAGGGGCCAATCAGATTCATCCAAATGTGTGTAGGAGATAAATAGAAGAAATAAAGAAAATCTCCCCCCCCCCCCAAAAAAATGAGTAAATACTCACATAAGATGAAGAGTGGACTAAGGACCAAAGGAAATACTAAAAGAATGAATTTTTGACACCTTCGAGTGGGGATTCCCCCTCATGAAGGAGGCGCCTATTTCACATGTGTGGTGGAGTTTTAAATTCCCAAAAATTGAGATATTTCATCTCTCCTCTCTCCTAATTCAAGTCTAGTTCCAAAAAGTAAGTTAAACTGACCCAAAAATGGTCAAAAATTGACCAAACTGATCTAGAAAATTCTAGAATCAGTTTGCTTGGTTAGAAGCTCACTTTTTCCTATAAATAGAAGCCTCTCCCTTTGTTGAAGCTTAATAGTGTTTTATGCACTGTTACTCTACTCCTCCCCAGAGCCAAAAACTGTGAATTTCTTAATAATTCATTAGTTTTTGACCTTTCCCTCTTCTAAAAAACTGGTGGCCACTCTTGTTACAAACAAGAGTAGATCCCTCAAACCATCAAGCCAAAGTAAAGCTCCCAGAATTTCATGTGTAAAGCTCCCAGAATTTCATGTAAGTTAGGAATCCTGCTTTTTCTTTATTCTTTTAATGGTTTCTAATTTTTTGTTATCTTGAAAATGATAATCTGATGCTATGTCTTGCTGGAAAGGCTTTCCCCCTCTCTCATTCTTAAATTCAGTCCTTCTTTATCCTAGTTAAGTAATCAAATTGTTTGAATTAAACTTTTCATATTGTTTCTCTTTTAAAAGTGAAATTTGATTAGTTTAGAATGCTTTAAACAAATTGGGAATAATTTTTAAGTAAATTAAGAATAGAAAAATTTTAAAAATGGTCAGCCATACAAAGGAGGTTATGGTAAAATTTTCTAAAGTTTATGAAATAAGTATTACCTTTTATTATTCAAAAAGAGTAATCCCCATCGTTTGTGTATTCTAAAAGTGCTATTTTCATTATCTGCATAGGAAAATGCATAGTAGAAATATTTTTATTACAAAAGTGTTATATCCATTAAAATTAAATTCTATGCATAGAAAGATGCATATTGATTATTATTTTTATTATAAAAGAGTGATTTTCATTATATTTAAAGTCTATGCATAGAAAGATGCATATTGATTATTTTTATTATTATAAAAGAGTGATTTCTATTAGATTTAAATTCTATGCATAGAAAGATGCATATTGATTGTGTTTTTATTATAAAAGTGTGATTTTCATTAGATTTAAATTCTATGCATAGAAAGATGCATATTGGATTTTTTATCAAATTATAAAAGTGTTACTTTTATCATTATTGATTTTTATGCATAAATAGATGCATAAAAGATTTTTTTTAATTATAAAAGTGTTACTTTCATCAATATTGATTTTTATGCATAAATAGATGCATAAAAGAATTTTTTTATTATAAAAGTGTTTCATCAATATTTATTTTTATGCATAAATAGATACATAAAAGATATTTTTTTATTATAAAAGTGTTACTTTCATCAAAATGAATTTTTATGCATAAATAGATGCATAAAAGAATTTTTTTTATTGCAAAAATGTTACTTTCACTAATATTGATTTTTATGCATAAATAGATGCATAAAAGGATTTTTCTTTTCTATAAAAATGTTATTTCCATAGAAGTTGGATTTTATGCATAAATAGGTACATACAGAATTCTTATATCAAAATAAGAGTTCTCTTTCATCCTATGTTTAAATCCCATGAATATTGGAAAATGAATAAGTAAATACTCAGTGAAGGAAAATTATACCGTTTCATATTCTCTAGGATGGTAATGAGAAAATTCAGAAAAACTATCGAAGTTGAAATTTTAGATAAATGATTAATTTATTCCTCATAGGAATTCGTGATATGACTAGTTTTGAATTCAGTTAAGCAAAATACTCAATGAATGAAATTGAGTAAAGTAGTTGTAAGAAAGCATTATGGGCCCAAGGCCATGGACAACTAGTAAGTAGGTGTGAACTCTTGGGTGGAGTATAAATACCAATGTAAATGGGATTATGGCTCATTCATGATAATGTTATTTGTTCCAAGAATCAATGGTGAGCTTCTCCCGTGAGATGCTAAGTGGTGACTCCTTCATGAGCCACTCCCTTGGTGAGGGACTAACCCACCCCTGTTACTTTCTTTCATTGGTATCAGAGCATGGCTTTTGATCCATGATTTTTAATTTTTCTTTTCTTCTTCTCATTTCGTGAAATTTCTGCTTCACTTGATTCATGGGGGAAGGGGATATGGCTAATGTAGAGTTTGTGGTTCAAATCTGAGCACATGGACCTTTTTTTTTTTGAATGAGTGGACCAAATTGGGGAAAATTCACTAATCTTGATTAATCATAAACGTTTTTCTGTTTGGGAGCTTTCTTGCAAACCCTAGCCATGGAATCTCAACATGAGCAAAGGGCATTGAGTCTCTCATGTATCTAGCAATGTTTTATGAAGTATTTCACCTATTTTCCATGAGCAATGGGGCTCCCAATGTGGCTGAAAATCACTACCAAAGCTGCCCATGTTTTTCACCAAAGTGACCCTAATCTTCATCTCCTTCAACAAATTCAAGCATTAAGGCTTCCCGGGTGACATTGGTGAGTTGCTCCATCACTTCCTTACAATTTTAAAGCATTCTTTCAAGCTATGGAGTGAATTAGGGTTTTATTACACATAAAACCCTAATTTTTAAAAATTGGACTTTAATCATGGCCATTCATGCTGCTCTTTATGCATTATGAATGCTTGAATGCTACACATAGCCATTCAATGCTATGTCTTGCATATTGGCATAAGTGAGCATAGCTTTTGGCACATTTGGGAGATTGAATACATACTTCACATGATTTGGATGTTGTTGATGTATGTGGAAATGTATTGACATTGCCATGAGAGTGGATGTGATGAAGGAAGCACTATGAACCATGTATTATGATATGAATGAGCATGAGTCATGCTATAAATCAATTGTAAGTCAACTCTACTCATTCATTTGAGCTTGTAACCACATTCCACTCACGATTGTACCCCACTTTATTCCTAGAATCTAGAATGAAGTAAGGGTACCTTGGCATTTGGAGAAGAGGCCAAGGGGAGAATGTCTTGAATCTTCCTTGCCGTTAGTGCCGGGTAACGCGGTAAGGAAGAGGATTAGGTACTTGGTGGTAAAGAAATGGCCTCAACCTTCACCTTGGTTGGTGAAGGGGTGAGAAGTGCTTGGCCGGGAGATCGGCAAGCATCGATGCGCTTCATCGACCACTTCATTCGACTTGAGCAAACAAGCAAATCCTCTACATCGACTTCACATGCAAAGGGACAAATTTGATGCCATAAGGTCACATGCTTAGATGGAAAAATGACTGAGGATTGATTTGCTTACAGTGGTCAAATGCATAAGGATTTTAATACTTGATTGAGACGCTTTGATTTGATTGAGATTTGGTGCAAAAAGAGGGGAGACTATGGCAAAATTTTTGTAAAATTTGCCTACTTGTTGCAGCCAGGACAAATCCTTAAATTTCTAGGGTTTTTTAAAAGCTTTTCAAATCTGTCCTGAAAGCCCTTCAATCTACCCGAAAACCTCTTTCAAACAAGCTAAAGATCACTCAAATCGAAGTAGTATTGAGCGGTCAAAGTTAAGAATTGACTTTCAACTAGAATAGTTGACTGGTCAAAGGTTGTTGACTTTTTCAAATCTGTTTTTGGGGATCCTTACTCGTCTCGTCAAGAGCTTCGTATCGATATAAAGATCACCCAAATTGGATAAGAATTGAGCGGTTAACATCAAGAGTTGACTTTCAGTCGGTACAATTGACTGGTCAAAGACAGTTGACTTTTTCAGATCTGTTTTTGGGGATTCTTATTTGTCTCGTCGAGAGCTTCGCGTCGATATAAAGATCACCCAAATCGGACACCGTTTGAATAGAGAAAAAAAAATCAAGTAAGTGGTCTTTGTAAGGAGGGATCAATTACGCGCATGGAAATGACTAGAGGAGGTCAAAACAAGGGAGCCTGGAATGAAAATGATCAAAGGAATTGATCCAAGCTGGTAGAGCAAAAAGGAGAAAGAGACCTTACAATGGACACAACAACGATTAGTAGCCCAATTAGCCCAATACGAGTCCCGTGTAGGGACTGTACAAGTAGTGCCCGATAGTCGATACAAACATGTTATGGCTCACCCTAACCCCTCTTGAAACACATCCAATAAGAGATTAACTGTGGTGAACCGCAATTGTCATGAGGATATTTCCAATGGAGGTTGATTGAAGCTATCTAGTAGACACCTCAAACCTTGTGGATGAGACCTTATATAGGAAGCTAGTTAGTAGTCTTATCTTCTTATGTAATACTAGACCAGACACCAATTTTGCTGTTAGTTTTTGAGTAGGTTCTCCAACAAGCCCTAGGAAAATAATTGGAAAGTAGGTATTTGGGTGCTGCATGATACATCCAAGGTACTCAAGAGTACAGATGAATCTCAGCCAGTGGAAATGCCTCAATCTTTGGGAACTACTCCGCTAACAGTGGACATGATGTTAATGGCTATGGAGAGTATGTTTCAAAGGATTGAAAATAACCAAACAAATCGGCAACAACAATTTGGTGAACACCTCATGGAACGGTTCGACAAGCGACACCACTACCTGGATGACGTGATGCAAAGAGGGTTAAAAGACTTGGAGAAAGCCATGAGTGAATTGGCTCCTCTCAAGCTCAACCAAGAAGCCGATATGAATGCAATGCATGGTGTACATTATAATGCCAAACATGATGGAAAGCCTTCTATGCCAGAAGAGAACAAAGTAAGACAAATGATGCCACCTCAAATGATGCCACATTCTTCTTACATGGACAAGGGCAAGAGACCTATGGGTGATGCTTCTTATGAGAGATCAAATGCCAGTATTCCAAGAACTTCATCCTTTATGCAAGATGCAAGAAGAGGGTATGAACAAAAGGGATTTAAAGATGCAGGTGATTGGCAATTGAAAGATGAGCAAATGCATAGACACTTGGGTGAAGGAAGAGGATTTGATGATCCAAGAGCACGGCAGAGGGGTTCAAGAATGCATGGTGATTTTGACAATGCTGTGAAGGACAAAATCATATTTAATAAGTTCAAAGGAGAATCAAATTCTATCGAAGACTTTGAAGAGTGGGCAAACAAGATGGATCTCTACTTCGAAATCAGCCCAAGGAGCGAGATTGCCAAAGTCTACTTCGCCTCACTTCATCTTGAAGGTTTTGCTCACACTTGTGGTGGAGGAGGAAGCAATCTCATGGTTATGTCATCACTACTTGGGAAGAATTCAAGAATGACATGGCAGAAGAGTTTACTTCTCGCATGCAAAGGGACAATCACATTGTGGAATGGGACAAGCTAGAGCAAATCACTACCGTGAAGGAATATTCTCACAAGTTTCTAAAGCTTCTATTATACTTGGACGACTTTGATGAGCATTATCTTGTTGTCAAGTATATAAGGGGCTTGAAAGCTCCTATTGGTGGTGATGTCAAGTCTCATGAACCCGCCACTTTGAAGAAGGCAATGATGCTTGCAGAAATTCATGAAGAGAAGTACTTGACAAAGTGGGCTAGCAAAGGGAATATCAAAGGGGAAGTGTGAAAAGATGCAGGGGGGAAGAGAGCTTGAGCTCTTGCAAGCACACACACACACTCACAAAACCCTAATAGAGAACACACAAGGTGAGAGGCTGAAAATCTTCTTCTTCTCTACTCAACACTCAACACACCATATACAAGAATAAGAGTACTCAAATATGAAAGGTACTCAACCAATACATACACGGGTTCTCTATATTGTGAACCCGACTAAATGAGCTGGCGCTATAACTATGCCAGTCTCTAGAGTGGCTGTCACACAGCCTGTCATCCCATTGGCCGCATATCACCCAAGATCTCACCAATCATTCCAGTGGTGTAAGTGCGGGGCCTATCCCCCAGGCGGGTCATCAGTGTCCACCGCCTCACTAGAGCTCGATATCTCAACACTCCCCCTCGAGCTCAACTCCATCTCAAATACACCAAGCGAGGCCCTGAATCTGCGGAGCTTCTCTGTACCCAATGCTTTGGTGAAGATGTCAGCTACCTGATCCTCTGTGCTGACATAAACAAGGTCAAGGTCTCCTGCCAAGACCTTCTCTCTGACGAAGTGGTAGTGGACCTCTATGTGCTTCGTACGAGCATGAAAGACTGGGTTCCTGGCCCAACTGTATACTGCTAATGTTGTCACAGAAAATGACAACTTGTCTATCCACTGATAGACCCAAATCTGCAAGTAGCTTTCTCAACCAAGCTACCTCACATGCTGCCATAGCAGCTCCTCTGTACTCGGCCTCCGTACTCGATAGAGCAACCGTAGGCTGCTTCTTGCTGCTCCAAGTCACAGCAGCACTCCCCAAAGAAAACATGAATCCACTGGTAGATCTTCTGTCTGAGATACTACTAGCCCAATCACCATCTATGTACCCATGTACACATATCTCTGTCCCAGTCTCATAGAATAGTCCACAATGCAAAGTAGACCTCACATACCTCAGTATGCGTCTCACTGCATCCAAATGCGGTTTTTGTGGAACCTGCATAAACTGACTCACCAACCCAACAGCATAGCTCAAATCTGGTCTGGTGATCATCATGTAGATCAAACTTCCTACTATGCTCCTGTACATAGTAGGATCCTCCAAGATCTCTCCTGAATCTGCACTCAACTTGCCATTCTGATCCAATGGCACAGAAATAGGCTTACAGCCTGTCATACCATACTTGGACAACATGTCCAAGCCATACTGTCTCTACAGTAATCTAATACCATGTGGTGACCTAATCACCTCAATGCCCAAGAAATATCTGAGCTCCCCCAGATCCTTCATCTCAAACTTCTGTCTAAGCAAGATCTTTATATCAAAGATCTCTGCATCATGGTCCCCCGTAATGATCAAGTCATCTACATAGATGACAACAAGCACAACTCCTCTATCACCATGTCTCACATATAATAAGAAATCTGCATTGGCTATATGAAAGCCAATAGTGACAAGATATTCAGAAATCTTGTCAGACCATGCTCTTGGTGCTTGCTTTAAGCCATACAAGGCTTTCTTCAACCTGCAAACATGCTCGGGGTGACCCACATCCTCATAACCAGGTGGCTGCAACATATACACCTCTTCTTGCAAATCCCCATGCAAGAATGCATTCTTTACATCCATCGATGTAAAGACCATTGCTTTGACGCAGCCACTGCTATCACAACCGTTGCCATCTTGGCAACTGGGCTGAAAGTTTCCTCATAATCAATCCCATATGTCTGCGCATATCCTTTGGCTACCAATCTAGCCTTGTACCTGTTTATGCTTCCATCACTGTTATGTTTAACTTTGTACACCCACTTGCATCCAATGGCTTTCTTGCCTTCAGGCAATTGCACTAAGTCCCAAGTTTCATTTCCATATAGTGCATCCATCTCCTCATCCATAGCTTTCTCCCAACACACATTTCCAACAGCCTCATCAATGCATGTGGGCTCAACAACCTGCACAACCTTTGCCATATATGCATAGTGATGTGCCACATAACCATCATATGTAAATCTCTGCACAGGGTTCTTCACTCTCCCTGATCTTCGCAGCTTTTCATTCATGGCTTCCATAGCCTTCTTTACCCTCCATCAACATGAGAATGCCCTGCAAAAATGTCAGGCATACCAAGGGGCTCAACCACTTTCTCTTTTCCTTTACGTGATGTACTAATCAGATTTGCAGGGCTGGTATTATGACGCAGCCTGCCACTCCATGGTCTATCAACAGACCCACTAGATGAGGACTCTCCTGGTCCACTCAAAGACTCTGATTGCTGACCTGCATTCTGTGCAACCACACTTCCACTCACATCAGCCCCGACAGCTTCTTTTTCAGCAGCATACCAGCTGCTCATCTCATCAAAGACAACATCCCTGCTTACCCTCAGCTCACGTGTAGCAGGGTTATAACACCTGTATCCCTTTTGCTCAAGGGGATATCCAATAAACACACATTTTTCAGCTTTTGGATCCAGCTTAGTTCTTAGCTCATCTGGCACATGCACATATGCAATGCATCCAAAGACTTTTAGATGAGACAAATCTGGTTTTCTGCTAGTAAACCTCTCCTCTGGAGTTACATCATGTATGGCTGCAGTTGGAGTCCTGTTCATGATGTATACTGCTATAGAAACAGCCTTAGCCCAATAGCAATGCGGCATATTCTTCTCTTCCATCAATGCTCGCGCAATCTCAGCAATGTGCCTGTTTTTCCGCTCAGCAACTCCATTTTGCTGCGGAGCGTATCTGCATGTATACTGTCTCCAAATACCATTCTTCTTCAAATATTCAGAGAACTCATTGGAGAAGTACTCTCCCCCTCCATCTGACCTTAGGCACTTTACATATTTCCCTGTTTGCTTTTCAACCAAAACTGTGAAATTCTGAAAGTGAGTGAACACCTCACTCTTCTCCTTCATGAAATATACCCACACTTTCCTTGTGTGGTCATCAATGAAAGTCACATAATACCTGCAGCCTCCCATAGATATGGTCTTCGTAGGACCCCATACATCTGAATGCACAATATCTAGTGCATTTCTGCTCACATATCTGTTAAGTGGAAACACATGCTTTGTTTGCTTCCCAAATTGGCATGCTTCACAGATTTTATGCATACCTTCCACTTTAAATTTTGGCAGCCCTGTCACAATTCCTTTTGTCTGCATAGACTTCAATCTCTGCACATTCACATGTCCAATTCTTTTATGCCATATGTCTGTGTCTGCAACAATTCCTGAACCATTTGCAAACATCGCAGCACTCATCTCAGGCATGTCTACATCCAACGTAAACATTCTGCCCACTCTGTTGCCTTTTGCAACCAACCTGCACTTGTCTTTGAAATCTTCAACATAACACCCATCAGGGTTAAACCGAACCTGCAAACCCTGCTCAATCATCTGGCCAATTGAAACCAGATTCTTTGTTATGTTCGGTACATGAAGTACATCTGCAAGATACTTCACTTTGCCATCCTGCATAGACAATGGCACATCTCCAACGTGGGCAATTGGATGAGCAGTGTCATCCCCTGTTTCCACAAAACCTGGTCTTTCCGGGTTTTTCATCTCCTTGAACCACTCCCCATGACTCGTCATGTGGTTCGAAGCGCCTGAATCCACATACCATACATTATCTTTTTGTGCTGCATCAACATTTTCAGACATGGCATTCACAACATGTTGCATAACAAACAACCTTTCATTATCCTCATTATTTCTGCTTGAGGATGCATAGTTGTTTTGCTGCACTTTCCCATTTTGCATGTCAGCTTGCTTCTTATAACATTCTGACTGCACATGTCCAGGCTTACCACAATAATAGCATTCATGTGCATCATTATATTGCCTTTGCCAATTTCCACGGCCTCTTTGACTCCCCCTGCCTCTGAATTTGCCTCTTCCACCTGCGTGTTGTTGTTGTTGTTGATTCTGGGACTGTTGTTGTTGCTGCTGCTGCTGCTGACCATAATTCTGATTACCTGTTCGGCCACCTCCTTGACCGCGTCCACGGCCTCCTCTACCTCGTCCTCTTCCTGAACTCGTGTAGAAGGCCTGTTGCTCTGAACTGTTTTTGCTTTGTGAAGACTGTTGGTCTTCACCCAAGTTCTTCTCTTCGATAATCAGCATAGACACCAAATCTGTAAAGTTGGGAATGTTTTCCCGAGTCTGAATAGACGTCTTAAACGCCTTGTATTGTGGCCCAAGACCACGTAAACAGACTTCCACCTTGTCATCATCATCTACTGACACACCAATAGATGCAAGGGATTCCACAATACCCTTTATCTTCAACGCATAGTCATTCACAGACATGCTCTTTTTCTCCACAGTATGAAGTTCATTCTTCAACTGTATCTTACGTGCCTTGGTATTTGTTTCATAAAGCTTTACCAAGGTGTCCCACGCCTCCTTGGGGGACTTGGCATCCTGAATGTGCCCAATCATGGTGTCCTGTATACTAATGGAAAGCCAATACATAACCTTCCTGGCTCCTTGGTTCCAGTCTTTAAATTCTTTCACATCTGCAGCAGTCGGATTTATATCCGGTATCTCCGGTGCCTCTTCATGCTCACCTTCTATGTAGTCCCAATAGCCTTTTCCCATCAGGAAATTCGTCAACCTGAACCTCCAAGCATGGAAGTTATTCTTATCCAGCTTCTCAGCCACAATCTGTGTTATGCCATCATTAGACATCTTGCCAAACACACAGTTTTACCAGAAACTGCACTATGGTTTTTTCTGCACAAACTGCTGTATTTTCTGCACATCGGTACTGTCGTACTCTCAAATGTCACAACCAGTGACGTCAATGTGCATACATACACCCAATGGCAACTGTAGACCTCTTTGCAGCACCCACAGTGTCTGCACAGTCAATCTGTCTTCCTGCAGTTCTTAAAACAGAGTTCTGCAGAGAATTGATGACTTACCCGCAGTGCTCGAAATCGCCTGCTTTCTGAAAAACGGAGGTCCAGACGCGCCCGAAACGCGTTTTAGGCTCGAAAATTGCAGTCCAAAGGACTATATAGTTGCCCTATAGCTTTACTCCCGCGAAGAAAGCTCCTCAATCAGAGATCGTTTGCCGGTGCCTCCCGTAGAGCTCCCGACAAGGGTGTAGTCACCAACACAATAGGGAAGAGTAGTTGAAGCTCTTACCCTCGTACCGCTTCCTGTGGTTCTCTTGCTTGCAGCTCAGCCCTTAGCACGAACCAGGCTCTGATACCATGAAAAGATGCAGGGGGGAAGAGAGCTTGAGCTCTTGCAAGCACACACACACTCACAAAACCCTAATAGAGAACACACAAGGTGAGAGGCTGAAAATCTTCTTCTTCTCTACTCAACACTCAACACACCATATACAAGAATAAGAGTACTCACAATATGAAAGGTACTCAACCAATACATACACGGGTTCTCTATATTGTGAACCCGACTAAATGAGCTGGCGCTATAACTATGCCAGTCTCTAGAGTGTGGCTGTCACACAGCCTGTCATCCCACTGGCTGCATATCACCCAAGATCTCACCAACCATGCCAGTGGTGTAAGTGCGGGGCCTATCCCCCAAGCGGGTCATCAGTGTCCACCGCCTCACTAGAGCTTGATATCTCAACAAAGTGATCACAAGGACTGACATGGGTTCTCATGCAAACACAAGACCTAATCTTCCAAGATTTCCTACCGTGTATGGTAGAGGGTCTAATAGACTTCCATTTAAACCACCATTTATGTCCAACAAAGCTTGCATCCTTTCAGCTTCCTCCTTGGCATTATGGTTAGAAGTCTCATATGTACCCACCAACATAGGCAAATTGACCTTGTAACCATATAAAGCCTCAAAGGGTGACATGCCAATGCTCACATGATATGTTGAGTTGTAAGCAAACTCAGCCAAAGGTAACCAATCATCCCATGTGCTTTGAGTATCATGACAATAGTGGCGTAGATATGTTTCCACCCATTTGTTTACTCTTTCTGTTTGACCATCGGTTTCGGGATGATAGGCGGTGCTTGGAGTAAGCTTGGTTCGAATATATATTCAAACAATGTTCTCCAAAAAGTGCTCATGAATTTGACATCGCGATCACTCGCAATTTGTGATGGCATACCATGCAACTTGAAAACCCCATCAACAAATTGCTTGGCAAAATTTTGGGCTGAATATGTGACCTTGGAAGGAATGAAATGGGCCACTTTGGTCAATCTATCCACCACAACATACAAGCTGTCCCACCCTTTCTTTGTGCGCGGAAGGTTAGTAATGAAATCCATTGATATATGACTCCATTTGCCTTCGGGAATGGGCAATGGCTGAAGCAAACCTCCCGGTTTATGTGTAGGATCCTTGTTCAATTGACATGACCGGCACCCACTTACATAAGCATGAATGCTCTTCCACATCCCCTTCCAAAAGAAACTTTTCCTTATTGCATTAAAGGTTTTGTAGACACCCAAATGACCAGCCATAGGAGTACAATGCATCTCTTCCATGATCTTCTTGATAAATGATGAAGTAGGAACCAAGTAGACTTTTCCTTTGTAGTAGAGGAGACTATTTTTCAGCTCATAATGGGGTAACTCTTCACATACACCTTGCTGTAATTTCTGCACTATTTGTGAGATTTCTTCATCAAACAAGTACTCTTCTTGTATCTCCATGATCCAATCTTTATGCACCTATAAAATAGCATATAATGAGCAGGCCCACATACGAGACAAGGAATCAGCAACCACATTTTCTTTGCCCTTTGTGTATGTGATTTCAAAATCATAGTTTTGTAGTGTTGCTACCCACCTTCTTTGCTAAGGAGACAAATTGGGTTGTGTGAGGAAATACTTCAGCACCCTATGATCACTTCTCACATAAAAATGACTCCCATATAAGTAATGGTGCCATTTCTTGATAGCATGGAGTATAGCAATCATCTCTTGCTCATACACATGGAGTTCTCTTTCTTTGTCATTCAGCTTTCTACTTTCATACGCAATGACTCCATGGTCTTGGTAAAGTACCGCACCAATCCCTCTTCCACTTGCATCCGCCCTTATTGTGAAAGGTTTGGTGAAGTCTGGACATACCAAAATAGGTGCTGATGTGAGCATCTTCTTCATATCTTCAAAGCTTTTGTTGGCAATGGCATCCCAAAAGAAGGTTTCCTTCTTCAATTTGTCCGTCATTGGGGCTGCAATTTCTGCATAGTGGGCAATAAAGCGCCTATAGAATGAAGATAACCCCAAAAATCCCCTCAATTGAGTAGTGTTTGAAGGAACCGGCCAATTCCTAATACATTCCACTTTCTTTGGATCCACACAAATGCCATCCTTGCTCACAATGTGACCCAAATATTCCACCTCATGTGCCATGAAGGTACATTTTGTCTCCTTAACATACAACTTGTTTTGCCTCAAGACCTCCAAAACCTCTTTCACGTGCTTCAAATGCACTTCCTCATCTTTGCTATAGATAAGTATGTCGTCGAAAAAGACCAATACAAACTTGTAGAGGAAAGGTTGAAGCACTTTGTTCATCAATGCTTGAAAAGTTGCCGGTGCATTGCATAATCCAAACGGCATAACCATGAATTGGTAAAGACCCCTTTCTGTACGAAATGTTGTTTTGAACTCATCACCACTTTTCATCCTTATTTGATGGTATCCGGAATGTAAATCAATCTTTGAAAAGCATGTGGCACCCTTCAACTCATCCAAAAGATCATCCACCCTTGGTATTGGAAATCGATTTTTGATGGTGATCTTATTCAAATCACGGTAATCAATTGTTACCATATTATAGTAGTGATGTGTGTGAACACACTTAGGACCGCCGGGGCACTTTTTCCCTCACTAGGAGGTTTTTTCCCCCGTGCATTGTATATACGCCCATTATCTTCTAGGGCTAGTCATCTTTCATTTTTGGCACTCATAATACACTACTGTGTTGTGCTCAAGCTTCCTCATCTTCTTGAAGTTGTGTGTGCATTCCTGCAACCCTAATTCCAACAATTGGTATCAGAGCAGGCTTCCTCCTCCCGGGCAGCATCACCGGCACCTGCCGCTTCATCTCCTCCGATTGCGACGAGGTTTCACGAGCGTCTGCAGGTTAGTATATGCCGTGGGAGAGCCCGTACGGCTTAGTCGTTTCAAAATTTTGATCTGAAGTCATTTCGCCCTCCGTTTTTGCATTCCAAGTACTGCGCAGGCAAAATCGTCCTACTGTGCAGATTTTCTGTCAAGATTAAAATCTGCAGGACAGGTGCCCATTTGTCTGTTTTGGGCTGTGCTACATAGCACAGATCGATTTTATACAGGTTTACCTCTTACAGACAGCATTTACATCTAGTAGTACAGTCATTGGCCATGGCTGACAACAATGATGTATTCCGCATGTTGGCTGCTGAGGATAAGTTGGATGGCACCAACTATCCATTGTGGGCATATATGATGCGACATGTATTGGTAGCAAAGGGGTTATGGAACATTGTGCAGGGTATTGATGCACATCCTATTGTGGCTGGGAATGCTGCAAACACATCAGAAACATGTACTGTTGATGATGGTGCAGGCACAAGTGCTGTAGCAGCTGTTCGAGAACCACCACTTTCAGCAGAGCAGATTCGTTGGGATGGTAGAGATGCGCAGGCTCATGCCTTGATTGCGCTGTCTGTCAAACGTACCATTATCCCACATATTCGCTCCTGCAGGACTTCTAAGGATGCTTGGGATGTACTTGCCACATTGTATCAGGCAAGAAATGAGGCTCGTGTTGCTTATCTCCGAAAACAGTTGGAGAGTGAGCATATGAACGAAGGTGATTCTATGGATAGCTTTTTGACAAAGATCAAGGATTTCAAAGAGCAGCTCATTTCTGCAGATGAAATCCTGTCAGACAGTTCACTTGTGCAGACTGTTTTGAATGGTCTACCAGATTCTTATCAGGGTTTTGCTTCCACTCTTCGCTTGATGATGAAAGGCAATCCCAATGCCTTATCATTTGAGGAGTTAGTTTCTGTTTTGCTGCAAGAAGACCAGTCAAGGCAAAACAGGAATATTATGCGTGTCGCAGATCAAGCTTTCGTTGCTAGTCAGAGAAGCGGGAAAGGTAAAGCTGGCTTTTCTTCTAGTAAGCAGAAATCTGCAAATGCTGCGCAACCAAAGAAGGAAGACAAAGATGAGAAGAAGGGTGACAAACAGAAGACATTTTGCAAGTACTGTAAGGGAAATGATCATGTCATCAAAGCGTGTCCTAAGCTGGCTGCAAAAGAGGCTAAGAAGAAAGAGGCTGGTATGGCTGTTGCAGATGCCTCTCCTTCTAACAATGAATCTGCTAATGTTGTGCTAGATACAGAATGGGCATTCAATGCGCAGTGCAGTTATGACCCATCTTTGCATGACACATGTATGTCTGCAGTAGATTCAGATGTATGGTACTTTGACAGTGGTGCCACTAAGCATATCACCTCGCAGCGCAGTTTATTCACTTTCCTTGAGTCTGCTCCCACAGGGAATACTGTCACTTGTGCCAATAACTCCTCTTATCCCGTTGAAGGAGTTGGACAGATTGTGCTGAATGTTGCAAATGGCAACACCTTTACACTTTTTGATGCATTGTATGTGCCAGGGATCAAAAAGAATCTGCTGTCAGTCTCCGCATTTGCCAAAACAGGTTTGGTTGTAAAATTTGTAGATGACAGATGTACTGTTCATGATCTCTCTTGTGGTGACATCATTGTAGCATCTGGTTCACTATGTCGAGGGCTGTATAAGCTCAATATGGATGGCAAATGTGTAGAGGATTCAGCATGTGCTATTATGGATACGCAGGCTATTTCAAATGCAAAACTGTGGCATGCACGTTTTGGTCATCTGAATTTTGCAAGTTTGCTGCGCCTGCAGAAATCTGAAATGGTGTCTTCTTTGCCTAAGCTTGAGGCACCTGTCAAGCATGTTTGTGAGGGCTGCATATTGGGTAAAATGCAGCGTGCTTCCTTTCCCAAAGATGGATCAGTGAGAGCTGAACGCAAATTGCAGCTTGTTCACAGTGATGTTTGTGGTCCCATGCAAACTCCATCATTTGGAAACTACCTTTACTTCGTGACTTTCATTGATGATTTTACCAGGCATGCATGGGTATATCCTTTGAAGGCAAAGTCCGAAGTGTTTTTGTGCTTCAAACAGTTTTTGGTTATGGCTGAAAATGTGTCAGAAAGTAAGATGGGCACCCTCCGTTCAGATCGAGGGGGGGAGTATATGTCTTCAGAATTTAATGCATTTCTGGCTGAGCGTGGGATAAAACACCAATGTACAGTGCCGTATACACCACAGCAAAATGGTGTGGCTGAGAGAAAAAACAGGTCTCTCATGGAAATGGCAAGATGTATGGTTAAGAGTCAAAGTCTACCACATGGTTTTTGGCTTGAGGCTGTCATGTGTGCCACTTATGTACTAAACAGGTGTCCCACCAAAGCATTACAGGTTGTCACTCCATATGAGGCTTGGCATAGCCGCAAGCCATCTGTTGGCCATTTACGTGTTTTTGGTTGCCTGGCATATGCATTAGTGCCTGTGCAACATCGCAGAAAATTGGATGACAAAGCTGTCAAATGTATTTTTGTTGGATATAGTGCTGAGAGCAAAGGCTATCGTTTGTATCATCCACAGACAAAGCGCATTTTGGTTAGCCGTGATGTTGTATTTGTGGAAGATGCAGTTCAGCCCTTGGTTTCATGTACTAAGGAGACAGATATTAGCTCACGTGATGTCTATGATACATTGTTGCCTCTTTTCAGTGGTGCACAGTCAAGTGCAATACTTCATGAGGCAGTTTTTCAGCCTATGCAGGTTTTAAATGATGGCACAGATCAGCCTATATCTGATGCAGATGTGCATGATGCACTTGAGGATGAGAGACAAGAGATTGAGGGCTCTAGGAATATGCCTAGATGGCTGGTGCAGACTTTGCGTGACAGCAAGTTGGATGCCCCTTTGTCTAGTCGCACTCGTTCTGGCTCTCATGGTGCCTCTTATGCATCAGATTGTTATGCATTGGCTGTTTCTAGTATGTGCGATGAAAGTGAGCCTGTTTCATTTGATGAGGCACAAAGTTCAGAAAATTGGATGGCTGCTATGCAAGCAGAATACGATGCTATTATGAAGAATAGTACATGGTCTTTATGTGACTTGCCCCCTGGCAAGAAGGCCATTGGCACTAAGTGGGTATACAAATTGAAGCGTAAGCCTGATGGCACAGTGGATCGCCATAAGGCTAGGCTTGTTGCAAAAGGTTATGCTCAAGAGAAGGGCATTGATTTTGATGAGACTTTTGCTCCCACATGTCGTATGACCACTGTTCGTAGCATCTGTGCATTAGCAGCTCATAATGGTTGGAATGTACATCAGCTGGACATAAAGACTGCGTTCTTAAATGGAGATTTGCATGAGGAGGTGTATGTATCGCAGCCTCGTGGTTTTGTTCAAAGAGGGCAGGAAAACAAAGTGTGCAGGTTAAAAAAGGCTTTATATGGTTTAAAGCAAGCTCCACGAGCTTGGTATGAAAAAATACATGCATATTTGACTGCACATGGGTTTCAGAATAGTCCAACAGAAAGCACTTTGTATGTTAAACGTGTGGATGGTGTACATCTAATCATTGCTCTCTATGTCGATGACATGCTGCTCACAGGACCAAATGAGAGTCATATTGCTGATTTTAAGGCTGATTTGAATGCCTCTTTTGAGATGTCAGATTTGGGGCATTTGCATCATTATTTGGGGATACAATTTAAGCAGTGTGATGGAGGTATTGCTTTGTGTCAGACAAAGTATATTGAAACATTGTTGCGGAGATTTGGCCTTGAAGACTGCAAGCCTATTGCTACTCCAATGGAGACAGGTTTGAAGTTGAGTCTTCATGATGCTGGAGATCACTTTGATGTCACACTCTATCAGACAGCTGTTGGTTGCCTCATTTATGTATGCATTACGAGGCCAGACATTCAGTTTGCAGTCTCACAGGTGAGCAGATTTATGCATAGCCCAGGCATTAAGCATTGGCAGGCAGTGAAGCGTATCTTTCGCTATTTGAGTGGTACTCGGCATCTTGGGTTGTTTTATCCCAAGGGGGGATCATTGCCGCCAGATTTACATGCTTTTTCAGATTCTGACTGGGCTGGTTGTTATGACACACGCGTGTCCACGAGTGGTTTTTGCTTCATGCTTGGAAGCTCATACATATCATGGTTGAGCAAGAAGCAGCCTACTGTGGCCACTTCTAGTTGTGAAGCTGAGTACAGGGCAGCTTTCACAGCTACGGTTGAGTGTGTGTGGCTCAGACGCCTTATGGCTGATTTGGGTGTTGGGCAGCCATCTGCCACCACCATCTTCACTGACAGTCAGAGCGCATTGGCAGTTGCGCGGAACCCAGTGTTCCATGCTCGTACGAAGCACATTGAGGTGCACTACCATTATGTCAGGGAGAGACTCTCTGCAGGAGAGATCAGTTTGGCTTATGTGCCAACACAGGATAACCTTGCAGACCTTTTCACAAAGGCTCTGCCTCGTGAGAAGTTCGAAGCTTTTCGCAAAGCTTTGGGCTTACTCCCTTTTGTGGATTCGTCCACATAGCTAGACACTTCCCTATACATGAGTGCTAGCTCTTGTTCACCGCATCACTCCAGGGGGGATTTGTTACCATATTATAGTAGTGATGTGTGTGAACACACTTAGGACCGCCGGGGCACTTTTTCCCTCACTAGGAGGTTTTTTCCCCCGTGCATTGTATATACGCCCATTATCTTCTAGGGCTAGTCATCTTTCATTTTTGGCACTCATAATACACTACTGTGTTGTGCTCAAGCTTCCTCATCTTCTTGAAGTTGTGTGTGCATTCCTGCAACCCTAATTCCAACATCAATGCACATGCGGAAAGTACCATCCTTTTTCTTCACAAGTAGCACCGGAGAAGCAAAAGGAGATTGACTTGGTTCAACCCATCCCATGTCAATGAGTTCTTTGACTTGCTTTGCCACCTCTTCCTTTTCAAACCTTTGACAAACGATAGGGAGGCTTGTTGATTGGTTCAACCCATCCCATGTCAATGAGTTCTTTGACTTGCTTTGCCACCTCTTCCTTTTCAACCTTTGACAAACAATAGGGAGGCTTGTTGATTGGTTTGGCATTTGGTTCCAAATCAATAGCGTGATCAACACTCCTCTTTGGCGGCATTGATTTTGGCATGGTAAACACATCTTCATAATCCTTGAGTAGCTTAACCATGTCCACATTTTCAATGCAATCCTTTTTGCTATTATCTTCCTCTTTACAAAGCTGTAGTACATAAACATAGCCCTCTTTCTTGAACTCTTTCTTCATTTGAGTAGCATTGATCATGAAGAGCTTGGACCCTTGCATTCCATTCAATGTAATAACCCCTCCATGATGCACAAAACTCATGAAACTTTTCTGTAAGTTCATGGTAAAAGAGTTCAAAGTGGACAGCCAATCACATCCAAGTACTATGTCAATTGGTCCCAACTCAATCACCAAAAGATCAACTTTGCAAGAGTAGCTCTTGGACAACTCCAATTCTATACTTTGACACTTCATATTGCAACCCACCATTGAATCACCATTGGCCACTTGCACCATGTGCTTGTTTGGTAAAGAAGTCGGTTGCATTTTGAGAGTGTTCAAAGACCTTTTATTGACAAAACTATGCGTGCTTCCAGTATCAATGAGTGCATATGCTGTTCTCCCATTCACCTTGATCTTCAATCTCAATGTGTTGGCACCCTTACTTCCCACATAAGCATCATGAGAGATTGTACACAAGGTAGTATGTGCACTATTGTTTTCATTCCACACGCATAGAGGCATCCCATCATCCATTTTGTCATGAGCAAACTTTAGTTTCCCACCCGGATCAAAAGGAAACTCGGGATTTTCTTCATCAAAACCATCATCATGAGAACCTCCACCCTCATGAGGATCTCCCCATCCTAAGGCATCATTGCATTCAAGGAATTCCTCCTCCTCATGATTAGCATTGTCCTCAGTGATAATGTAGCTTATGGAAATATCCTTGGATTTGCATACTTTGAAGTGATCCTTGTTCCATTTTTCTCCACATTTGAAACATAGACCTTTGAGCCTCATTTCATGCAAACGGTCCTCCTTGATAACCTTGCTTTTTGAACCCCCATTTTCTAGCTTGGACTCATTGTATGTAGCTTACGACTCAACATATCATGTGAGCATTGGCATGTCACCCTTTGAGGCTTTATATGGTTACAAGGTCAATTTGCCTATGTTGGTGGGTACATATGAGACTTCTAACCATAATGCCAAGGAGGAAGCTGAAAGGATGCAAGCTTTGTTGCAACAATGCAAAAGTAATTTGAAGGTTGCACAAGAGAAAATGAGACAATATGCCAATGTTCATCGAAGACCATTGGAATTCAAAGTGGGAGATTGGGTTCTTTTGAGAATACCAAAGTCAAGATATGCATCTTTGAAGGGAAGCACCAACACCAAGCTAGCTCATCGCTATTATGGTCCTTATCAAGTGATACGAAGAGTTGGGGAGGTTGCATATCAACTCTTACTTCCATCTACAACAAAGATTCATGATGTGTTTCATGTCTCTCACTTGAAAGGATATGTGGGTATGATCGATCAAATGGTTGATGAGTTGCCTCCAATGAATGAAGAGGGAATGATTGAATACATTCCAGAAGCTATCTTGGGTACAAGGAAAAAGGTACTTCGCACTCGTACCTTGGTGGAGTATCTTGTTCAATGGAAAGGTTTACCTAAGGAAGAAGCTTCATGGCAACCTATTTCAGCATTGGAGGGATATGAAGCATTGATAGAGCAATATGGGTTGGTGTAAATTCAACCACATGGAACATTCTTCTCCGAATTTGGGGTATTCATTTGAGGTTTCGAGGACGAAACCATTGGGGAAGGGATGGTTTGTAAGAAAGCATTATGGGCCCAAGGCCATGGACAACTAGTAAGTCGGTGTGAACTCTTGGGTGGAGTATAAATACCAATGTAAATGGGATTATGGCTCATTCATGATAATGTTATTTGTTCCAAGAATCAATGGTGAGCTTCTCCCGTGAGATGCTAAGTGGTGACTCCTTCATGAGCCACTCCCTTGGTGAGGGACTAACCCACCCCTGTTACTTTCTTTCAGTAGTAATTGAAATATTACCCTTCGAGAAAGATAGTTCAGGGAGAACCTTTCCAGACTCAAACCCTGAATCAGACTATGACCAAGACGTAACTCCTTCGTCGGTTTCAAGAAAAGACGATGTGACTAGTTCAGTAATCTGCACTCAATTCACCCACCGAATCTGAAACTAAGTTGAGACCTTTGATTTTGATTTGAGGATCAAGAATTCAGAATTCGAGAAAATTCTACTTAGGAATCCAGACCTGTGATCTAGGAGTCTTGGGATACGGAATTAAGATATATTCATTGTATTCAAAAGAAAATCAAAACTAAAAACTTGCATAGAAATCCTGTTTTCTTAAAGGACTGTCTTACGCCAGATGCTGGAGGGAGCATTTGGTATATGTGTTTTCTAAGGGAAGTTCGGTTGCCAACAGCTGGCGGAGAGTGTTCAAAGAACGGCTCATGCGGCAAAAACTGCCCACGTCTTGACCAGCCTGGGTATGGTGTAAAATGGTGTGTTTTCGGTACGATGGGCGAGGACTGACGAAGCGGTCCCTGAGTGAAGTGCGAGGACACCTAAGGAGGATCTTGGAGGGTTCTGACTAGGCGATGCATGGGCTCCCGATGCTTAGGACACCCATGCATATGTCGTGGAAGATATATATATATGTATGATGACGAGAAACTTATTGTAATCTATTTTACTGGATCTCGTTCCGACCTGCTAGTCTCAACACGGAGAGTCCAGAGTGATACTGTTTTGTGAGAAACAAGGATTGAATGGAAATTTTGAGTTATGACATCTGTAACTAATAATTGTTTGTCAATGGATTATTTTATAAATTAAAGTTTAAAGAGGAGTGTGTGCGTATCTGTATTCTAAAGCAAAAGTTAAGAAAGGCATTCAATTATGGGTGGGTGAGTACTTGTTTGGTTCTACCAATTCTAGTGGTTGGGCGGTGGCTAAACCCATGGGCCGGATTAGACTAGAATCGGTAGAGTTTTACTAATAAAATTGATTAATAAGAATACGCTTAGAAAGATGGAAAAATATCTCCACTTATTAAAATAAATTTCCCCGAAACAGAAGTTCAAAAAGATTTTCAAAAAGTGCATTAGAAATCAATTATAATCTGTTCAAAATCTGTTCAAAAGGTACATTAGAAATCAATTATAATCTGTTCAAAAGGCCTTGGGGTCCAGATTTTCTGAAATTTTTAAATTAAGGTTTTGAGGGGCCAATCAGATTCATCCAAATGTGTGGAGGAGATAAATAGAAGAAATAAAGAAAATCCCCCCCCCCCAAAAATGAGTAAATACTCACATAAGATGAAGAGTGGACTAAGGACCAAAGGAAATACTAAAAAAATAAATTTTTGACACCTCAGAGTGGGGATTCCCCCTCATGAAGGAGGTGCCTATTTCACATGTGTGGTGGAGTTTTAAATTTCCAAAAATTGAGATGTTTCATCTCTCCTATCTCCTAATTCAAGTCTAGTTCCAAAAAGTAAGTTAAACTGACCCAAAAATGGTCAAAAATTGACCAAACTGATCTGGAAAATTCTAGAATCAGTTTGCTTGGTTAGAAGCTCACTTTTTCCTATAAATAGAAGCCTCCCCCTTTGTTGAATATTAATAGTGTTTTATGCACTGTTACTCTACTCCTCCCTAGAGCCAAAAACTGTGAATTTCTTAATAATTCATTAGTTTTTTACCTTTCCCTCTTCTAAAGAAGTGGTGGCCACTCTTGTTGCAAACAAGAGTAGATCCCTCAAACCATCAAGCCAAAGAAAAGCTCCCAAAATTTAATGTGTAAGTTAGAAATCCTACTTTTTCTTTATTCTTTTAATGGTTTCTAATTTTTTGTTATCTTTAAAATGATAATCTGATGCTATGCCTTGTTGGAAAGGCTTTCCCCCTCTCTCATTCTTAAATTCAGCCCTTCTTTATCCTAATTAAGTAATCAAATTGTTTGAATTAAACTTTTCATATTATTTCTCTTTTAAAAGTGGAATTTGATTAGTTTAGAATGCTTTAAATAAATTGGGGATAATTTTTAAGTAAATTAAGAATAGAAAAATTTAAAAAATGGTCAGTCATACAAAGGAGGTTATGGTAAAAAATTTTTAAATTTTGTGAAATAAGTATTACCTTTTATTATTCAAAAAGAGTAATCCCCATCGTTTGTGTATTCTAAAAGTGCTATTTTCATTCTATGCATAGGAAAATGCATAGTAGAAATATTTTTATTACAAAAGTGTTATTTCCATTAAAATTAAATTCTATGCATAGAAAGATGCATATTGATTATTATTTTTATTATAAAAGAGTGATTTTTATTAGATTTACATTCTATGCATAGAAAGATGCATATTGATTATTTTTTTATTATAAAAGAGTGATTTCTATTAGATTTAAATTCTATGCATAGAAAGATGCATATTGATTATGTTTTTATTATAAAAGCTTGATTTTCATTAGATTTAAATTCTATGCATAGAAAGATGCATATTGGATTTTTTTTAATTATAAAAGTGTTACTTTCATCAATATTGATTTTTGTGCATAAAAGAATTTTTATTATAAAAGTGTTACTTTCATCAATATTGATTTTTATGCATAAATAGATGCATAAAAGAATTTTATTATTATTATAAAAGTGTTACTTTCATCAAAATGGATTTTTATGCATAAATAGATGCATAAAAGAATTTTTTTATTGCAAAAATGTTACTTTCACTAATATTGATTTTTATGCATAAATAGATACATAAAAGGATTTTTCTTTTATATAAAAATGTTATTTCCATAGAAGTTGGATTTTATGCATAAATAGGTGCATATAGAATTTTTATATCAAAATAAGAGTTCTCTTAATCCTATGTTTAAATCCCATGAATATTGGAAAATGAATAAGTAAATACTCAATGAAGGAAAATTATACCGTTTCATATTCTCTAGGATGGTAATGAGAAAATTCAGAAAAACTATCGAAGTTGAAATTTTAGATAAATGATTAATTTATTCCTCATAGGAATTCGTGACTAGTTTTGAATTCAGTTAAGCAAAATACTCAATGAATGAAATTGAGTAAAGTAGTAATTGAAATATTACCCTTCGAGAAAGATAGTTCAGGGAGAACCTTTCCAAACTCAAACCCTGAATTAGACTATGACCAAGACGTAACTCCTTCGTCGGTTTCAAGAAAAGACAATGCGACCAGTTCAGTAATCTACACTCAAGTCACCCACCGAATCTGAAACTAAGTTGAGACCTTTGATTTTGATCTGAGGATCAAGAAATCAGAATTCGAGAAAATTCTGCTTGGGAATCCAGGCCTGTGATCTAGGAGTCTTGGGATACAGAATTAAGATATACTCATTGTATTCAAAATAAAATCAAAACTGAAAACTTGCATAAAAACCCTGTTATCTTAAAGGACTGTCTTACGCCAAATGTGGAGGGAGCATTTGGTATATGTGTTTTCTAAGGGAAGTTCGGTTGCAACAGCTTGGCAGGGAGTGTTCAAAGGACGGCTCACGCGGCGAAAACCTACCCAGGTCTTGACCAACCTGGGTATGGTGTAAAATGGTGTGCTTCCGGTACGATGGGCGAGGGTCGACGAAGCGGTCCCTGAGTGAAGTCCCACGACACCTAAGGAGGATCCTGGAGGGTTCTGACCAGGTGATGCACGGGCTCGCGGTGCTTAGGACACCCATGTGTATGTCGTGGAAGATATATATATATGTATGTATGATGACGAGAAACTTATTGTAATCTGTTACTGGATCTCGTTGCTGACCTGCTGGTCTCAACGGAAAGTCCAGAGTGATACTGTTTTGTGAGAAACAAGGATTGAATGGAAATTTTGAGTTATGACATCTGTAACTAATAATTGTTTGTCAATGGATTGTTTTATAAATTAAAGTTTAAAGAGGAGTGTGTGCATATCTGTATTCTAAAGCAAAAGTGAAGAAAGGCATTCAATTATGGGTGGGTGAGTACTTGTCTGGTTCTACCAATTCCAGTGGTTGGGCGGTGGCTAACCCATGGGCCGGATTAGGCTGGAATCGGTAGAGTTTTAATAATAAAATTGATTAATAGGAATACGTTTAGAACTTGAATAGTTAAATAGGAATACGCTTAGAACTTGAATAGTTAAATAATAACCTGAAGACTTCTCAAATGAATAGATCAATGACTGTGCCTAATTCAATTAGGAAAAAAGCATTGATTCCTTCAAGATAAGTCTGTAATAGTTTTCCTTCTATCTGGTTTAATCAGATGAAGGTTAGTTTAGTATCTTGACTTCGTTAGAAAAATTCGTTAAGAAATTCAAAATAGTGAAATTGTCCCCATTTTTCGGGCATGGGAAATTTTCTCGGTTTCGGTTTTTGGAATGAGCACCAGCTTAGTCTCATGCCCGAACATTCGAGGGCGAGGCCTCGAGTGGGAAACCCTACCCCGCATAAGATTGGCTTAGTGGCTATTGATGGGCTTACTAGCTTGTGGACTTACGGACTTGTTTGCTTGCAAGCTTGTGGGCTTATTGGCTTGTAAAATTATGAAGTGATAAGATTATTGGCTTAGAAATATGCTAGCATACTGGAAAACTTGTCAGCAGCTTATTGACAATTATAAATGTATTGGCTTGTCATTAGGGTATGTGGGTTTATTGGCTTGCAAGCTTACAAGCTTAGCAATTTATTGGCTTATCGGCTTGCAAAATTGTGGGTTTATTGACTTGTGGCTTATGGTCTTATTGAGTTATGGGCTTGTAACCTTATAGACTTATCGATTTGTAGGCTTACAGAATTACAAGTTTGTGGATGTGGGGTTATTGATTTATGGACTTACCTGTTATCAGCTTCTTTCAGCTTTTGAAATTGTAAACTTATGAACTTATGGGCTTATTGATTATGGACTTACCTGTTACCAGCTTCTTTCAGCTTTTGAAATTGTAAACTTATGAACTTATGGGCTTATTGATTTATGGACTTACCTGGTACCAGCTTCTTTCAGCTTTTGAAATTGTAAACTTATGAACTTATGGGCTAGCTAGTTTGTAGGCTTGTACACTTTCAGAGTTGTGGGATTATGTCCTTATAGAGAAATGCTAGCTTACCAACTTGTAGGAGGGCTTGCAGGCTTACAAGATTATGTCCTTATAGAGAAATGCTAGCTTACCAACTTGTAGGAGGGCTTGCAGGCTTACAAGATTATGGAGTTATGGGATTTAGCTTGCAAAATTATGGACTTATGGGCTTGCCAGCTTATCAGCTTGTAGACTTGTTGTGGGATTATTGGTTTACTAGCTTATGAAATTTTGGGCTTACAAGCTTACCCATCTTTTAGGCTTACTCGCTTTTGGGCTTACAAGATTACCAATTGTTGTGTGGGTAGTTATTGTGCAATGTTTGCGGGCTTTGGGCTTGGCTTGTAAAATTGCAGGCTTGTAGGCTCATCAACTTGCAAAATTGGAGGCTTATTAGTAACTTCTTGTAGACTTGCTAGCTTATAGGCTTGCTAGCTTATCTGCTTGGAGGCTAGCTTATAGGCTTGCTAGCTTAGCGACTTTGTCACATGTGCAGAAGCTATGTGTCTTCTTTTAACCCCCTAAACACCTTTCCAAGAACATGTAGATGCAAACAAGAGATGGAGAGAAGAGAGAGAGAACTGTATTTTTAGTATACTCATATTGTACAAAAAGGTGCAACATCCTTGGAAGTCCTAGGATTGCCCATAAAAGGTGGTCTTAACTCCATGAAATCATAATCTAATGATCCAAACCATAAAGGACTTAATGATCTAATGGTTCTTTGGCTCAACCTTTTTATAGGCCGTGGGACACCTCCATTTTGCTCTTGGCAAGCATTTGTGGACATAAATTCCACAAATGCAGTGCCCAGAGTGGTCTTCACACCTGGCCAAAGCATTATCAACCAAGTGTTCTACATTGGCAAAATTAATTATTTTATCAACCTTTGATGGCATTTATGTCTTTGTAAAATTTATTGCAATATTTTATGACCACTTTGTAAGTGATTGGCTTTAATAATGGGTTCACAAATTTGCAAAAGCCAATGCACATTTAAATTTATTCATTTCTTTGGTAGTATGAGAACCTTAGTCAAGTAATGAAGCCTCAAATTGAAACCTTAGGATAAAGAAAGTTGTATACTTTTTACAAAATGAATAAAATACCAAGAAAAGGTAGAAGGTAGTTGAGGGAGTTGCACGACTCCTTTCTCTTCTAAAAAAGGGGATAGTGCTCTCTTTTCAAACTCTTTTCCTTTCTCTTCTTGTTCTTGTTATTGCTCTATCGTGTGTAACTATGTCTCCATTTAGTAATGATAGAGAAAGCAAGCAAGTTGATTAAGATGGCTTAGTTGTGTGTATGATTTTTGGGTATTTTCTTGTGACAATTACCTTTCTTAATCCTTAACAAAGCTTAGAGCCAAGTTCTCAACATATACTTTGTTGGTTTTTACCCACACAAATCTAGACTACAAGGAGGGACTTTCATTGGTACGTTTGTTGAGAGGAAGCAAGCTTTGGAAGGTGTGCTAAGAGGAGGTAACAAGCATTTTCAATTTTTAGATTTTAGGAAGTGCAGGATTTCAATTTGATAGACAAGAAAAGCTTCAATTCAAATCCATGGGGAAGGTGTATGTAGAGATTCCACTATTTTTAGTTATGATTTAGTTGTAATTTGGGTGATAAGAGGGAAATGAAGGTAGTGTGGAGGAAGGGCCATTGGGCCATTTTCTTGTAGATCAGGTCAAGGTAAAGGGTCAATGGTGAGATGCTAATAAGGATGCATTTGGTAGAAAAATTTTGACTCTTAGCAGAGCCCAAAATGATGGTCAAGAGAAGCAAAATGGCTAAGACCCAAAAGCCAACAACCATGCACAACAACATAGCTTTGAGAGCAAGAGCAAGAGCAACAGGATCACATGCTTACAGAATTCAGTGCTTCCACCTTTAGCATAGCCACACATCGCCCTGAATTGTAGGTTGTCAATAGCCTCCTTTATCAAAGCCATGCATTATCGAGAGGCTTGCCATATTTCTAATGGCCCACCACCTAATGCAGCTACATGCATAAGTTTTATAAATTTAAACCTTAATTAAAATTAAACCTTAAAAAGCAAAATTGTGGTGTGAATGCCTTCCACAAGGTCATGTTCACATGCGTATTTCTCAAAGGCAACATGGAAGGTCTTCTCACCACTTCTTTACACATGGCGGTCAAAGTTCCAAGAGAGAGTTGGGGAGTAGTAGTTAGTGTTTTTCTTTTACTTTTTCAATTAAAACCAAAGAAATGTGGGAGTCAAGTGGGTGGAGTTCTTAATGGAAATCTTCTGTGAGGGAGTTATTCAAAGATTTATCTTTTGATGGGCTTTTAAAATGCACTTTGGTTTTCAAAGTAGCATTTTTGAGTGTGGAGCTTTCATGGAGGAGTTAGCATTTCTTTTCATGATTGGTTGGGGAGATGTTCTTGCTTGTATTTGCAGTTGTTCTTTTGCCTTATCATTTTTAGGTGTGTGAGAAGGAGCTTAGTTTAGTGTGGAGTTTGAGAAGAAGAGTGATAGAAGAATCGTGTGTTTGTGAGGTGTGAGAAAAAGAAGGATGCCTAAATGACATTAAGATTGATGTGGTTTCATAATGGGCAAGGGAGTTTCTTTTATGCTCATGAGAGGACGCTTTGCGTGATTAATCGTAGGAGGAATGATAAACCCTATTTTTATACCAAAATAGTATCAACAAAGTGTTCTACATTGGCAAAATTTATTATTTTGTCAATCTTTGATGGCATTTATGCCTTTGTAAAGATTTATTGCAATATTTTATGCCCACTTTATAAAATTGGCTTTAATAGTGGGTCCATAAATTTGTAAAAGAGAGTTAACTAGAAAATGAAACCTTAGGATAAAGTTGTATAGTTTTTTCAAAATGAATAAAATACCAAGAAAAGGTGGAAAGGTGGTTGAGGGAGTTACACGAGTCCTCTCTCTTCCAAAAAGGGGATAGTGCCCTATTTTCCTTTCTCTTCTTATTCTTGTTCTTGCCCTATTTTGTGCAACTATGTCTCCATTTAGTGATGGTAGAGAAAGCAAGCAAGTTGATTAAGATGGCTTAGTTGTGTGTGTAATTTTTGGGCATTTTCTTGTGCGAATTACCTTTCTTAATCCTTCCCAAAGCCTAGAGCCAAGCTCTTAACATAGACTTTGTTGGCTTTTTACCCACTATAAATCTGGACTACAAAAGAAGGGCATTTCATTAACTAAACCCTAATCCAAAAGTATCTAACTCTTCTTATTGTTTACTCTCTTGAATTTAGAAAATTATGTAGATTAGAGTTCTATGAACCTAATTTGGGTTAATTCAAGTCAATTAAAGAATGAAAAAAATGAGAAATGGTCAGCCATACAAAGGAGGTTATGGCAAAATTTTCCTGGAAAAGAGAGATTGTTTTTATGTTATTCCAAAAGAGTAATTCCCACCATTTTTGCATGTAAAAGAAATATTCTGATTACTCCATGTACATATTCACCTATGAATATGCATGGATATCATTGATATTAATTATTAAAATTGATTTTTATGCATAGAAAGATGCATAAAGGAATTATTTTTATTTCAAAAGTGTTATTCTCATTAAAATTGATTTTTATGCATAGAAAGATGCATAAAGGAATTATTTTTATTTCAAAAGTGTTATTTGCATTAAAATTGATTTTTATGCATAGAAAGATACATAAAGGAATTATTTTTATTTCAAAAGTGTTATTCCCATTAAATTTGATTTTTAATGGGATGCATAATTGGGTCTTCAGATAGAAGTACTGTAATTGCATGGAATCCCTGACTTGTTTGAGGCCTCGACATGATGGTACCTTATAATTCCAAGTACCGTGGACTACTCGTATATAACTGTAGCTCTTTACTACTAGTAGTATATAGGAGTAAATCTAAGACTTGAAATTATAAGCAAAAATGCTTTTCAGATGATGAATTTGAATGTGGTTGATATGATTTTAAAAACTCTGGTTGAGAACTAATGAGTTGATTTGGATTCTGATTGAAAAATGATGATTCCTGAGTTCTGGTTGAAAAGCGATAAGCCAAGCAAAACCACAATGAGGATGAATGGGACAAGTCCTTATGATGATGTTCATAATTGGAATGATGATAATGACTTTAGCGAATCACTATGAGATTAGTGGATTGTGCTCAGATTGGTACAGTTAATAGTTGACCCAGTGGATCAAGTTAAGGGATGTCAAATTAAAAATCTGTATAATTGAAAATTCCCATGGAGGACTGTTCAGATGGAAATTTTGGTCTAATAGATCATTATTGTGTTAAAGATATGAATGATATGATCTGAAAAAATTGTTATCTGATGATAAGTTCTATATACGGGATCTTTTTTCCAAGATTCTGTTGGGTTCACCAGACTATAAGGAACCCCAGAATGAGTTGGATCTTAAGGGAAAGAGTTGTCCTCTAATTTGCGAGATGAGGATATCTCGCGTTTTTTAAGTGGGGTAGGATGTAAGATTCCTCCCTCCAACTTTTGAGGTGTGCAGGTATAAGATTCTCCCCTTCTGCTCTTATAATTATTCCCCTCTCTAAAAGAAAGATCATGTTTTACCTTGTTTTGTCCTGGAGAGAGAAAATGTCTAGAGAAAGGTAATTCAAAATTGAGATATTTTTGGATATAAAAATCCTCCTAGTGTCTAAAATGGTTTCCCCCGAAACAGAAATTCAAAAAGAACTTTCCAATGTGCAATTGGAATTAATTGAAAATAGGTAAAAAGGACCTTAGCCTAAGGGTTCAGATTTTCAAAAAAATTTGGATTATGGTCCAATTAAGGTTCCTATGGACCAATAAGATTAATCCAAATGTAGGGAGGAGATAAATTGAAGAATAAAAGAAAACCCCCCAAAAATGAGTAAATGCTCACATAAGATGAAGAGTTGACTGAGTACAAGGTTTATTAGTTAAAAATTAAGAGATATTTAGAGGAAATGATACATTTTGACACCTCAGTGTGGGGATCTCCCCTTATGAAGGAAGCACCTATTTCATATGTGTGGAGGAGTTTTAAACTAAAAAATAATCAGATATTTTCATCTCTCCTCTCTCTTGTTTCAACTAGATCCAAAAAGTAAGCTAAACTGACCCAAAAATGATCAAAAATTGACCAAACTGATCTAGAAAATTCTAGAATCAGTTTGCTTGGTTAGGGGCTTACTTTTCTATAAATAGAAGCCTCCACCTTTCTAAAGCTTAATGGTGTTTATGCATTGTTACTCTGCTCCTGTCCTGAGCCATTTACATTGAATTTTTTAATAATTCAATTATTTTTAGCCTAATCCTCTCCAAAGTGAATTGGTGGCCACTCTTGCTTCAAACAAGAGTAGAACCCTCAATCCCTCAAGCCAAAGGAGAGCTTACAAGCTCTATGTAAGTTAATTTTCTTCCTTGTTTAATTTTAAATCTATGGTTTTCTTGATTTTATGTTTTGCAGTAAATTGAATTCAATTCAAATGCTATGCCTTGATGAAAAGGCCATCCCCTTCTCTTCTTTACATTCCAGCCTTTCTTAATCCTAGAAAGATTAACTAAAGGATTAATTAAACTCTTCTTATTGTTTACTCTCTTGAATTTAGAAAATTGTGTAGAGTAGAGTTCTATGAATCTAATTTGGGTTAATTTAAGTCAATTAAAGAATGATAAAAATGAGAAATGGTCAGCCATACAAAGGAGGTTATGGCAAAAAATTTTAAAAATTTTATGGAAAAGAAAGATTGTTTTTATGTTATTCCAAAAGAGTAATTCCCACCATTTTTGCATGTAAAAGAAATATTCTGATTACTCCATGTACATATTCATTTATGAATATGCATGGATATCACTGATATTAGAAAGATGCATAAAGGAATTATTTTTATTTCAAAAGTGTTATTCTCATTAAAATCGATTTTTATGCATAGAAAGATGCATAAAGGAATTATTTTTATTTCAAAAGTGTTATTCTCATTAAAATCGATTTTTATGCATAGAAAGATGCATAAAGAAATTATTTTTATTTCAAAAGTGTTATTCTCATAAAAATCGATTTTTATGCATAGAAAGATGCATAAAAGAATTATGTTTATTTCAAAAGTGTTATTCTCACATTAAAATCGATTTTATGCCTAGAAAGATGCATAAAGGAATTATTTTTATTTCAAAAGTGTTATTCTCATTAAAATCAATTTTTATGCATAGAAAGATGCATAAAGGAATTATTTTTATTTCAAAAGTGTTATTCCCATTAAAATTGATTTTTATGCATAAATAGCTGTATCATAAAGATGTGAATGAATGGATGGATGGATGTGATGTGAATAGAGGTGGTGAGATGTGAGGTGAATAGATGTGATGAGATGTGATGTGAATCAGATAGATGTGAATGAATGGATGGATGGATGTGATGTGAATAGAGGTGATGAGATGTGAGGTGAATAGATATAATGAGATGTGATGTGAATCAGATAGATGTGAATGGATGGATGGATGGATAGATGTGAATAGAGGTGAGGAGATGTGAGGTAAATAGATGTGAATGGATGGATGGATGGATGGATGTGATGTGAATAGAGGTGAGGAGATATGAGGTGAATAGATGTGATAATATGTGATGTGCATCAAATGGATGGATGTGATGTGAATAGAGGTGAGGAGATATGAGGTGAATAGATGTGATAATATGTGATGTGCATCAAATGGATGTGAATGAATGGATGGATGGATGAATGTGATGTGAATAGAGGTGATGAGATGTGAGGTGAATAGATGTGATGAGATGTGATGTGAGTGAGATAGATGTGAATGAATGGATGGATGGATGTGATGTGAATAGAGGTGATGGATGTGATGAGATGTGATGTGAATCAGATAGATGTGAATGAATGGATGGATGGATGTGATGTGAATAGATGTGATGAGATGTGATGTGAATCAGATAGATGTGAATGAATGGATGGATGGATGTGATGTGAATAGAGGTGATGGATGTGATGGATGTGATGTGAATAGAGGTGATGAGATGTGAGGTGAATAGATGTGATGAGGTATTTTAAAGGATTATGATCAGTGACACTATGGTTTCATTAAATGATTGTTTTAAAGACAGCTAATTCTATGAAAAAGGCAATTTCATATTGGGTGTATAAGTGGTGTGACTAGTTTTAAGTTTGCATGAAAATCCGGCTAAGGGGCCTGAGAACTCTTTTCCCTGGTACCCGGGACAAAAACCTAACCAAATTCTTAAATGGATCCCATCACTATAGTGGTTGGATGGTTGGCTAACCCACAGAACTGGATGAGGCTAGGCTAGATTGATGGGTCCCTAAAATGAGACTCAATTCTATTATGGTACGATAGATGAAGTAAATCCCGGATAAAAATTGTTCTATGGAAAAGAATCAATGGCTGTGCCTCTCAATGAGGAAAAAAGCGTTGGTCTCTATGATCCAAGTACAATCTTTTCCTTGATCTGACTATGGGACTTACGGGTTCAGCTAGATCAGTTCAGTTAGTTAAGGCTTTTGACTACGTTAGAGTAAAATTATCCCGGAGGAAATGCCCGTGCTTTCCAGGCGAGGGAAGTTTTTTCGGGTTCGGTTTTGGAAGAACTGAGGGATTAGTCTCTTGTCCGGATATCCTGGGCGAGGACCCCGAGTGAGGGACCTTGCCCCGTGTAAGAAGTGCTACTTCTGCTCTGCTAGCACCCCTGAATTCATTGCGCGGTGGGGATAGGGATCTTTCACGGGGCCTCGCCCAACCACGGATATCTGGATAAGAGACTAATCCCTCGGTTCTTCCAAAACCGAACCCGGAAAAACTTCCCTCGCCCAACAGACATAGGCGATTCCTCCATGATATTTTTATTATAACGAGCCTTAACTAACCAAACTGATCCGACCGAACCTATAAGTCACATGGTCAGATCAAGGAAAAGACTTGCACTTGGATCATAGAGTCCAACGCTTTTTTCCTTATCAAGAGGCAGAGCCGTTGATTCTTTTCCATAGAATAAGGGTTATCCAGGATTTACTTCAACTATCATAACTTAACATAATTGAGTCTCATTTTAGGGGTCCATCAGTCTAGCCTAACCCCATCCAACAATCCCATGGGTTAGCCAACCACCCAACCACTGTAGTGATAGGATACATTTAGGAATTTGGTTATGTTTTGCCCCCGGTACCAGGGAAAAGAGTTCCCAGGCCCCCTAGCCGATGCTTCAAGCAAAGTTCAAGATAGTCACACCACCTACACACCCAATATGAAATTGCCTTTTTCACAGATTCAGCTATCTTTAAAACAATCTTTTAATGAAACCATAGTATCACTCATCATAATCCTCCAAAATATCTAGCTTGAATTCTAATTTCCAATCATCGGTGTACCTATGGCATCATTGGCAAACCAGAACGCTCACCACCTATTCACTCAGGGGCCATTTCAATAGTTCCTAGCTCATAGTACCCGGTAATATAATCACATAAGAAAATCCAGATGGACTCTCTATTGAAGATCAGCAAGATCAACCAACAGATCCATATAAAAGAGCCATGGACTCATCCGTTGAGGACCAGCAAGGACAATCAACTAGATCCATGCCCGAGTTCAGAAAACAACTCTAACACCTTGTTTCATTTTTTCTTACTCGATGCACGCGTGGGTATCTTCAGCGACCCAGAGCCCGAGAAGCATATGGTTAGCACCCTCTAGGCTCCTTCGCAGGTCACCTAGCGCGTCACTCATAGGCCGCTTCCTTGGTCCCTCATCCACCGTCCCCGAAAGCTCACCATTTAAATCGAACCGAGGCTGGTCAAGACCTCGGCCGAGAACTTGCTGCGCGAGACGTCCTCCGTTGACTCTTCGTCAGCTATTGTAACTTTATTACTTAGGTCTCCATGACCTCAATCACAAGATGGTCAAAATGCTTCCCCAGCATTCTTGACATAAAATAGTCATTTAAAAACAGGTCATAAATACAGTTTCTAACGAATTCTCGTCTTTCCACATCATTTCTCGTTATTCCACATTCTTCTACACATCAATTCACATTACTTATTCCACATCCAGTCATATGTTTTCCCATCGTCTTCATCCATTCTCATCCAATCATATCATATCACATCTCATCACATCTATCCACATCACATCACATTCATCCACATCACATCTCATCACATCCAATTACATCTACTCAAATCCTCATCACATCACATTCCTCCACATCACCTCTCATCACATCCAATTACATCTATTCAAATCCTCACCACATCACGTCTCATCCATCCTCATCACATCTCATCCATTCACATCTACCCATATCCATATCACATCACATCACATCCATTCACATCACATCTCATCCATTCACATCTACCCTGATCCACATCACATCACATCCATTCACCTCACATCTCATCCATTCACATCTATCTAGATCCACATCACATCACAGGACATCTATCCACATCACATCTCATCCATTCACATCTACCTTGACCCACATTCATCCACCTTACATCTCATCCATCCATTCACATTACATCACATCCATTTAGATATCATCATATCACATTCACATCCATTCACATCTCATTCACATCCATTCACATCTCATTCACAATCCATTCACATCTCATCGCATACATCCATTGACATCTCATCACACCCATCACATCCATCACACCTATTCACATCCATCACACCCATTCACATCTCATTCACATCCATTCACATCCATTCACATCTCATTCACATCCATTCACATCTCATTCACAATCCATTCACATCTCACCGCATACATCCATTGACATCTCATCACATCCATCACATCCATCACACCCATTCACATCCATCACACCCATCACACCCATTCACATCCGTCGCACCCATTCACATCCATCACATTCATTGCATCCTCATCACATCACATACATTCCATCCACATCTATCCTTATCACATCACATTCATTCCATCCATATCACATCACATTCATTCCATCCACATTACATCACGTCCACATCTATTCATATCACATCTCATTCATTTTGTCTACATTACATCACATCCACATGTATCCATATCTTATCACATCCATTCACATCTCATCACATTCATCCACATCCATCCATTCATTCATATTTACATCTATCCGCATCCATCCATTCATTCACATGTACATCTATCACTTCACATCTATTTCTCATCCATTTACATCACATCACCCCCATTCACATATCATCACATCTCATCACATTCACATCCACATCCATTTACATCACATCACATCTCATCCACATCTCATGACATCCACTCACATCTCCTCACATCACATTCACATCTTATCACATTCACATCCACATCTATTTACATCACATCACATCTCATCACATCCACTCACATCTCCTTACATCACATTCACATCCACATCCATTTACATCACATCACATCTCATCCACATCCACATCCATTTACATCACATCACATCTCATCACATCCACTCACATCTCATCACATCCACTCACATCTTATCACATTTAAATGATAAAAGAGGAATTCCTATGACATTTGGAATTCAATCATTTAAATAAGAAAAGTAAAATTCCTAGCACAGTGGAATTAATGGATATTTTATTTAAATTCAAAGATAAATTTTAGATAAATTTATTTTATGCATGAGAAATATTTAAATGATAAAAGAGGAATTCCTATGACATTTGGAATTTAATCATTTAAATAGGAAAAGTGAAATTCCTAGCATATTGGAATTAATAGATATTTTATTTAAATTCAAAGATGAATTTTAGATCAATTTATTTTATGCATGAGAAATATTTAAATGATAAAAGAGGAATTCCTATGACATTTGGAATTCAATCATTTAAATGGGAAAAGTGAAATTCTTGGCATATTGAATTAATAGATATTTTATTAAAGAAAAGAGAAATTTTAGATAGATTTATTTTATGATAAAAGAGGAATTCCCATGACATTGGAATGCAAATAATTAAATGCAAAAAGAGAAATTCCCATGATATTTGAGGTCCAAGAAATTAAATGGAAAAAAGAGAAATTTTTAGTATAGTTCAATTTATGAATATTTATCATCAAAAGTGGAAATATGGGTAGAATTGATTTTTTTTAAATCCCATGAATTCTCTTATTCAAAAGAGGAATATTGAATATAATTCATTTGAGAAATTGAGAAAGAATATGGAAATAGTCATCGAGAAAAAGAACCTTTATCTAGGCCAAGCAATTGGCAGAAATTTAGAAAAAGTCCCATTATCGATATCGAAGTAGAAAAAGCTACTAAATGGGAATAGAAGGTGAATGGATGTGATAAGATGTAAATGGGATGTGATAAAGATGTAAATGGGATGCAATAGAATGTGAATGTATGTGATAAGATGTAAATGAGATGCGATAAGATGTGAATGGGATGTGGTGTGATGAAAATGAATAAGGATGAGATGTGAAGTAAAGGGATGTGGATGTGAATGATGAGATGAGAGGGTATGTGAAAGAATGTGACGTAAATGGATGTGGATGTATATGTGAAAGAATGTAATGTAAAGGGATGTGGATGTGAAAGTGATGTGGATGTGGATGAGATGTGATGTGCTTAAAAGAGATGTGGATATGAATGTGATGTGGATGTGGATGAGATGTGGATGTGAATGTGATGTGTATGTGGATGAGATGTGATGTAATATAAAGAGATGTGGATGTGAATGTGATGTGGATGTGGATGAGATGAGATGTCATGTGAATCGGGATGTGAATAAATGATATATGATGTGAATGGATGAGATGTGATGTTATGTAAATCGAGATGTGAATGAATGATATGGGATGTGAATAGATGAGATGTGATGTCATGTGAATCGGGATGTGAATGAATGATATGGGATGTGAATGAATGAGATGTGATGTGAAATGGATGTGATGAGATGTGATGTAAATTGGGATAGATGTGAATGGATGATATGTGATGTGAATGAATGTGATGTGATGTGATGTGAATCGGGATAGATGTGGATGAATGTGATGTGATGTGAATGGATGAGATGTGATGGAATGTGAATCGGGATAGATGTGAATGAATGAGATGTTAGGTGAAATGGATGTGATATGATGTGATGTGATGTGGATCGGGGTGGATATGAATGAATGTGATGTGATGAGATGTGGATATAGGTAGATGCGAGTGGATGAGATGTGATGATGAGTATAAATGTCGAAAGATGGAAAATGATGTGATGGGATGAGAATGGATGAAGGATGATGGGAATACATATGATTGGACTTGGATTAAGTAATGTGGATTGAAGTGGAACAATGTGGAAAGACGAGAGTTCGTTATAGAAACTGTATTTATGACCTATTTTTAAATGACTGTTTTATGTCAAGAATGCTGGGGAAGCATTTCTTGATGAGTTGAGACACATGAAGTCGTAGTTGCTGAAGATGTTTTAACATCTTCTGGTTGTGGCAGTTCTAACATATTATCTTCATATTCAATTGCTAGTTTGTAGCATGCATCAAGAGTAGCATGCATCAAGAGTAGCAAGTCGCTAGTACTAGGTAATCATGCATTTTATGGTCTCTAACCCCCCTCTGGAAACAAGGCAATAACTGATCATCAGTTAACCCTTCCCGGAGTTTGCAGCTCGAATTTAAGTGCTTCAGAGATGAGAAACATAGTCTCTCATCGACTCATCTTCCTTTTGTTTGATATTATGTAATTGTGCCACAGGGCTCCATCTGTCACCACTTCGGGAAAAACTAGGCACAAAAACATTCCTTAGCCTTGTAAAGTTAACCTTATCCTCAGGTTTAAGGGTTCAGAACCATTGATGAACTTTTCCCTCCAAGGTCAATGAGAAGGCATGTATCATTGTCACATCATTGACCGGCCCGCAGGTTTCACATGTGGATTCAAAAATCTTTACATGTTGGATAGGATCCCTATTCCCAGAGAACTTTTGGACAAGTTTCGAAATGATATGGGGTTTCATCTGGGAAGATCGGGATTCTAGAGTAGCGCCTAGTTCTCTGACCATCCCCCGGCCCATCTTTGCCACCATATTTAGTAGGTCTGTCCTTGTGGCTACATTAAGGTCCATGGTTGGATCTATCCTAGGCCTTTGAGGAAATGCTCCCCCCCTTCCTAGACCTCGTCCCCTTCCTGTATTAGCTCTTCTAGGTATTTCGGGTCCATGGGATGGTCCAACCCCGCGGTACCTTCTTGAACTGACTCTCCCATTAGTCGCCTCCGTACGTCTTTACAGAATATCAGGAGTTCCATGTCTTGTAGGAACGTAGGGTTATTGATCATCTACTCAATATCCTTTTTGGTGTAGAGTCGGTCCTCTACTTCACCTGCCATACTAGCCAGGTTACCCTCTTCTTCTATGGTTGTAAACTTTTCCCTCCATCCTGGATTCCTCGTTTATGGGTTCCAAGTTTGGAATTTCTCCCTCACTTTTACCCATAACTATTTCTGGTTCTTTCCCTCGTGATTGGAGTGGGTTCAAACTTCCCGTTTCCTTTTGCTTAGCTCTCATCCTACGAGTATCGAGCTCTTGTTTCCTTAAGCTCAATTCTCATAGTTGTCATTCTACCTCACTTCGTTTGAGGTCTAACTGCACTTCCTCGGTGATGGGGAAAAATATTTGACCCGTCCTAGCCGCACTTTCTATGTCTCATCTTATTCGGGGGGTGCCGCTATTCGACAGCCTAGAATTCGACGTTTGGAATGGCACTTCTTATCGTGGACCAAGTCCAGCGCTAGTTGATGGACCCATGCCCGACAGATTGCGCTTCTTCATCATCATGACTGGCTTGGAGACCAAAAAATCCTTGGGCGATATCAATGTTACCACTAGACCTAGTTGGGGAGGGTGGTTTCTCCTCTTTCCCAAACCCAGTGTACCTCAACCCTTCTTCCATGAAGTCTTCGCTACTAGTGTCAGCGGTGGTCAAGTGTGTGCTTGCCGGATGTCCTGAACCCACACTTCTATGGTAAGAAGATCCTGGGTGATTTGATGCACTATTGTCGGGCGTAAGATCGTCTCCGACGATGAGTTTTTCGGATCTTAAGTGCATGTATGTACGATTTGATAAGCTATTTGTCAACCCAATTTGATTTTGCTTCTGATTCTATCACCTAGAACCCGTGAAATTGCAGAGAATGATTCATGGCATGAAACTGTAGGAAATGGTTCAAGGTGTGAACGTTATCCTGCACTTTCACATGGTCAATTTTTTTCACCTTTCGGGTTAGATTCCCTCTTTTTGATATAGGCTGCTCTCCTAACTGACCCTTGTGGCTTTGGTTTGTCTAATCGTTGGATTTGGCCCACCCGTGAATCTATAGAGAATGTTTCATGTCGTGAAATAGGAAGGTTTTTCACGCCGTGAACGATCTCAAAGGGGTTCACGTCGTGAACCAGTAAGGGTTTCATGCCCTGAACAGCTTCAAAACATTTCATGTCGTGAATGCTTTATTGAACTTTTATGTGCTCCAAAATTTTGGCAAATTACGTGGTGTCAAAGGTGTCAGGATAAGGTTTTCTATTTTTGGAAATGCAATCCCGTGATTTTTGACATTAATTTGTGGCACTGATTTCGTGAGCGATTCGCGGCATGAAATTCTAGAAAATGGTTCACGGCATGAACGGTTTTTTCTGCAATTTGACGTGGAACTTCCCGCGTCGAAAGTTTGTGATTTTGGGTGCGTAATACTTATCCAATTGATACCAAATCGATTGTGCCACTCCTAAGGAATGAAATGCAAGTTCTTGGCACAGTCAATGGTCCTCCCTTACGTTTTTGATGCTTATGAATTTTTGAAAAAAGAAAGATAACTACACACTAACCTGCTCATTCACGTTGGTGTTTTTAATAATACGAATATCAAAATTAACAAGAACAAATAGTGAAGCCTTATCCTAAAACCACTCCACCACAAACATACACAACATCACTACCAATTTCTCACAATTTCTTCCTACCACACACAGCTTATCCATTCATTTTCCTCACAATGCACTACCAGAATGCAAGGGCAATAATGAATCCTATGCAATGGGAGCTGAAACTCCAAGAGGATGGAGGAAACAAAGGTGTTTCCCTGGCAGCGGCGCTAAAAATGTTATGGGCTACCACACCTCCAATAGGGAACTCTACACATTCTCCTAAAGGATGAGCAATAGATTAGAACCGTCGTAGGGTACTTACCAATACTTCAAACTTGAGTCCCTTAAGGCCTCCAAGCTCACTTGTTAAGCTCCAAGCTCTAAGCTCCACCTCCACGCTATCACCATAGAGTCGCTCTCACACACCATCGCATAAGGCAATCACTCTCTCTCTCTCACTCTCTCACACCATCGCATAAGGCAATCACTCTCTCTCTCTCTCTCTCACACACAAGCATGAATCACACAAGCATGAAAGAGGCACAATGCTAGAATGCTCTTACTCCTTCAATCTCTCTCAAGACACAAAGGGAGAACTCTCTATAGCACAAAGGGGATTGTATCTTTTCATTATGAGAAAATGCCTTATATACATTTGGTCCTTATTCACACTTGGGCGCCCAAAACTTGGCCCTTATTCACACTTGGATGCCCAGAACTCACTTACTAGGCCTTGGGTGGCCAATATCTCATAATGTACAACTTTTATAGTGCCGTTTCATGACACTTATTAATGTCCTCAATTGAGGATCATGTTTGCTAATCCAAAATGGGATTAACATCCTCTAAATGAGGATTTGAGAGACTGCTTAAATTTCGTAAGGGATTCATCAAATTTCTGAGGTGCTTTTTCAACTATATCATTCGTGCAATCTTCCTTTGATAACTCTTTTCAGCTTGATGAGTTCATTTCTGTAGACAGTACGTCTTCCTCTTGAAAGGGAAAGTGATACTTCTCTGGTTTTAGTATTTTTGTTGCTTTTTTAGGTTTGACATTGTGAGGTTCAATCACAATCGGTGATCCTGTGTAAGACACTCAACAACGCCAGGCATGATCTCCTGAGCTTGCTTTTTGCATTCCGCATATGGCATGCGATCATAATTTTCAATTTGGGGTGGTTGGGCAGGTTTTTGTTTCTTATTTTATTGGGAGGTGCACACTAAGTGACGAGTCAAAACTTGTTTTTTCCTCACTAAGTGACGTACTAGAACTTGTTTCATCTTCTAACTTTCCTTTGATCGTCAAGTTTTCATTATGTTTGTCCATGTGATGAGAACGAAATTTCTTTCGGGCTTTTGTATCATGTGTCGCACATGTGGGTTTTGAGGTGGATACATTCACATCATGTGTAGCTTTTGGCTCTTTTGGGGTTAGGTCCTCCACATGATCCTTTCTTTTGTCCTTTATTTCAACCTTGGTTTCTGCAGTTTGTTGACCTTTGTTTATCTTGGGTTTAGAAGGTTTTGCATCCGCTTTTGGTTTTTGCTTTAAAACATGCTCTTCTACCCATTTTGTAGTGTGTTCCTTTGCATTCTTTTTGACTATTTCTTGTGCCTTGGCTTGTAAGCGCGTAAACACATTCAAGGGTACCATGGACAATTGCCATTTTGCACACTTAAGATGTTAAGAGTTGTGTGTGAGATAGATTGCATTAAAGCAAATTGCCTTGGGCAATCTTGGAATATGTGATCGATGCCACATCATTCACATATGGGTTGTTAAGTGTCAATGACTATGGGCATGGAAGTATTCCAAACTGTGCGGTCTACCACTTTGTGTGGTCCATGACAATAGAAACACTGAAGTGTTTGCTTAATTGCTTCCTGAGCAGTTTCTACCCTTTGTACTGTTTTTGTTTTTGAGGCAAGGACGATTATAGTATTGATGTAACATTGAGTGAATTAGGACATTGAGATGTGTCATGAACCAAGGTTTTGCAATGTTTGCAGTACAAAAAGATAAGCCTAGGGCCACACACTGGGAATTGGGATGGACGTAGTGGTGGCAAATGAACACAAGGTGTTTCGCCCATCACTTTGAGAGGCATTAAGGATGTTTGGTTTTGAGGGAGCTCATTCTTGGAGATTGCGGTTCAAAGCTTTTAAGCAAGGCTGTATAGAATTTAGGGAATGATAATTCCGAGATCAATTTTTTCTTTAGCCATTGCTTCACTTGGTTTAGATGAGAAACATCTCATATAATGATCATCCTCTATCATGTTGTCATCTAAACGTATTGCTTCTTTATAACATTGATCGAATGTTTCTGGATTGGATACAATGATCAAGTTGTGTAAGCTGTTTTGCTTTATGACCATCATGAAACATCTTTTCAATTGAGCATCATTTGGTTTCTCCCATGGCTCACATTGTGAATCCAAGATTTTCATCTGAAGGATAAAATCTCTAATGGTTTTGTTTTGTTTTTTCTCAATCGAATAGAGTCCTCTTGCTACACTCCATCAATTACCTTGTCTTGAAAAGCCATGGATAAAGGTTGTTTTCAAGGTCTTGAAATTTGCTTTAATCTCGTAGGCATTAATGTGATGAACCATCGACTAGCCTTTCCCACTAAGCAAAGGTTCAATGCATGTACCCTGGTGGGCCAATTCGGATTTCCAAAGGCTTTACATCTCTGTTTGAACACTTGCATGAATTGAACGGGATCAGTCATTCCATCGTATTTGCCCATGATTTTGAAAATCTGTATGGTCGTATTTTTGGATGAGTCAGTAAGGCCATGTGTGGGTGCTAATGTGGTTAGGACCTCTTTTAGTCCTTGGGAGACCCCCCTTCTTAGATTAGTCAATATATCCAAGGTTTGGGCATTTAGGGGTTGCAAAGGGTTGATATCTAGCACTTCTAAAGGTTTAGCTCTTGTGGTAGTGCTAGGCAAGGGACCAAATCTCGGAGGGATTGATGTGACAGGTGATGTAAAACCTAATGACACGCTTGTTGTCGGCATGACAAATGGTATTGGGAGGTGCAGTTAGGGCATGGGTCTCAATGGCACAAAGATTTCAGCCATTGGGTTCAATGAGAGTGGTGCTCCATTTGATCCATTTATTGTTGCCATATCTTGATGTTGCTGATTTCTCCTTAATGAGAGCAAGCACATGGCTTTTAGGGTTGCAAAGGATTGGTATCTAGCACTTCTAAAGGTTTAGCTCTTGTGTTAGTGCTAGGCAAGGGACCAAATCCCAGAGGGATTGATGTGATAGGGGATGTAAAACCCCATGACACGCTTATTGTCGGCATGGTAAATAGTATTGGGAGGTGTAGTTGGGGCATGAATCTCAATGGCTCGAAGATTTCAGCCATTGGGTTCAATGAGAGTGGTGGTCCATTTGATCCATTTATTGATGCCATATCTTGACGTTGCTGATTTCTCCTTAATGAGCAAGCACACATGGTGGTGGTGTTTTTTTTAAAGAACTTTTTAGGTTTTCTTGTAGCTTGTTACAGCCTGGCGAACCCTTCTCTGGGTCAAACGAGGGTACGTTTGCCTTAATTTGCTTAGGCACTAAGTGTGAACGACCTCTTAAGAGATATTTTTTTCGAAAAAAGTGTGCGCTACTGGTGTTCCAGATGGAAGCCGAGGTCTCAAAAGCGCATGTGAATGCCAAGGATAAACTTTTTCAAAAAAAGTGCATGCCAATAGCATCCTAGATGGAAGAGGAGGTCTTAAAACCTATTTTCCATCAATGTCTTAATATGAAATTTTTTTCTAAAAAGATTTTTCTTGTTTCGCAGCTTGTTTGTGAATGTGTTCCAAAAGAAATTTGGAGATACGCTATATGAGAGAGTAGTATTTTTGGGATACTACAACTTTGTCTCTTTGACTTCTTCGTGATTTTGTTGTTTAGACACTAAAAAAGTAGTCCGTGGTCTTTTTGGGCTATTTTGGGTGATTTTTAGTTCTTTAAGGCCCCTTTTTTGCCTCGATTTTCAAGTCGAATTCTGAGGCTGCTGGTCGGAGGCCAAAACAAAGAATTTTGCCCTCGCATGCTTGGGACCAATTTTGAAGAGCTCGATGTTGGCTTTCCAAAATGAGCATTAGAATGCGTTCATCGAACTTACGGTTTAGGAGATACGAGCCTCTAAACATGGCTATTTTTTATACTCTCTTTTTTGGTCAATGGATCCTATTTCACAATGTGAAACTGTAGGGACCTTTTCATGTCATCGTGAAATGGATCTCACGGACTTAATTAAATTTAATGATTTTTTTTTGTGCGCGGGCTACTTGATGCCGTGAAATAGAGCGTTTCATGAAAATGTGAAATGAGCGTTTCACGATTGTTTTTTTTAATCCGCGGGCCTGTTTAATGTCGCGAAACAGAGGGTTTCACGAAAATGTTAAATGGGTGTTTCACGAATTCTTATTTCATTCACGCAAACCTATTTCATGTCGTGAAACGGAGGGTTTCACGAAAATATGAAATGGGTGTTTCACGGAATTTTTTAATTTACTTTATCTCGCGAACCTAACAGGTGTTTCATGAAAACGTAAGTGGGAGGGAATATTTTTTGAATTTTAAATTGGGGAGATATGGGCATTTTTCCAAAAAGGTAAGTGGAAATAAAAAAGTCTCCAACTTTTATGACACCTCCAAAAGTGGCCATTTGCCAACTAAGGGGGATCTTTTCATTCAATGCTCATTAGCCTTGATGAGTTATGGAAGAAAGTACTTAAGAATCAATTAAAGATTAATCCCTCCACTAATCTATCTTTCTTTTGAATTAATCAAGAGCTCTAATTAACCCCACTAATCACTAGTTAATCCCTCCACTAATCTATCTTTCTTTTGAATTAATCAAGAGCTCTAATTAACCCCACTAATCACTAGTTAATTCACACCATTAAGCATATCATTGGATAGGGCATGATATTGCTAAGCTATGTGCATCAACTAATGTGTAAATCAATCCATAATTTGATATTAATTAAATTCTTAATTTTAACCTCTTCTCTTTATGCAAATTAGGCCAAAGAGAGCAAATATTCTCTAATTGGTGAAGAAATTGATGTAATTAGATTTCTTGATGCATCTAGATGCTCTCAAAACACCCAAAAACAATACGTTTGACACCATACATGATCAATTTTGACCTCAAAAAACATATTTTCTTATTTTTTTAAAAATCTCTTGAACTGGATTAATCACCCCTTAATGAGACAAAAACCAATCAATTTAGGAAGATTAGTCAATTTCAAGGGTTTTTACAAGTTTTTATGAACTTTTTCAAATGATTAAGCTACCCCTAATACTTGCTAGCACTCTAATGCATACAAATCAAACAAAAAACACACAAATCAAGTAAGAATTAATGATTTTAGCTCTATGTTAAACTCTAAAGAGAACTAAAAATCATAAAATTGCAATCCATTGCATTGTTTGATGCAATGGATGCAAACTAAACCTAACACACTCTATGTGCACACTTAACAAACGCTTAAAACTAGATTAAATCTAACAAAACAACACTTTAAGCCAAAAAATCATTCTTTCAAAAAAAAACAAAAAAGAGAGCTGTTTCTCACAAAATCACACACAAATCTCCATCAAAACCACATCTTTTTCATGGTAAACCATTAATCAAGACAATGGGCAATGAGTTTGTGTAATGGAAGCAAACAAAGTCTAATAAACTCTATGTGCAAGCCTTAGGAACATTAAAAATTAACAACAATAAAAACAATGATTTAAGCTAAAAATTATAAGCAAAAAAACATTCTTTACAAAACAAAAAAGAGAGATATTCTTCAACAAATCACACACAAATCTCCATCAAAACCACATCTTTTTCATGGGAACACACTAATCACGACAATAGGCAATGGGTATGTGTTGATTAGAGAGCAAACAGTGGAAAAAGCAAGGGATGGCTCACCGGTAACGGCGCCAAAATTGTTATGGCTCACCCAAATCCCCTTCGAAACACATCCAACAAGAAGATTACTTAGCGAACCACAACTATTGTGGGGATCTTTCCATTGGCCGCGCTCGTAACCCTTAAGGTCTCCAAGCTCCACAACTCCTTGAGAAGAAATTCCACCGCACCTCCCGCGAAGTTGTCACACCGCCGCATTGCACTATGTGTACTCGTCCCTCCTCTCACCTCACTTCACTCATACACACTCACTAGCATGGATTAAAGAAAGATTAGTAAGAGGATTAGCAAGAGTAAGACTCTATTGCACAATGGAAGAGTTCTTTGTATTATGAGAGATATTCACTTATATACATGGCCATAAGTGTTCACACTCACTTAAACTATGATCGGCCAAGCACTTTAGGCTCATAAGAGGCCTAATGCTATTATAATAACTACTCTCATAATATAATATATCCATGAAGTACATCACTTGGGACTTCATCCTAACTTGCTACCACACAGTGTTAAAGCGAGAATTGCCATAAGTATTTCGTCGGACCATTACGGGCACCCGTCCAAGTTATAGATTTGGACACGATTACTTCCTATCTTGAATGTATAACCTTTTGGTGTGTCTACTTTGACTCCTTGATGTAAGATAATAGTATTAGCTCTTGCTAACCCTAGAAATGGGTTAACAAACTTCTTCTCCAACTTGTTTTGTGTATGTATCAATACTAAACTCTCCTTGACAAACATTGCCTAATTCAATTTCTTCTTGGGAGGCATGCTTCATCTCTAATCCTAGACTCATATGTAAACCCCTGATATAATGAAACAACAATCTCTTGGTTCTGAATATAGTTCTCTTGGTATACCTTCTGATATAGCAAGGCCACTTCTGTGTACAATTTGGCAGATTTTATTGTTGGGCATTCGAAATTTTATGTGCTTGTCCTAACCTCAATGAATATTATAAGCTATAGTGCATCAAGGAAATCCAAACCTATCTATGTTTAGGGACTATCACCCTCTAAATCTTGGCTGCTATCATGGAGAAGAGAGTTTATCATGGATGTGATGCCTTAGAGACATGATAGACGTATCACTATAATAACAAGACAATGGACTACTTTCAGCACCATGTTAATGATGAGAAATATTGGAGAAGGGGGGAATTGAAATTACAACAGCTTACACAATATTCTATGCTCATTCCTTGGCCTTCTTTCTATTCTATGCTCATTCCTTGGCCTTCTTTCTATCCTATGCTTACCCTCTTCCCACATAGGGTGAAGGCATGTTCAGTGAACTAGAGGTATGCTCAATTTGTGTCATCATATGCAATCATTTCTCCACACCTTTCTAAAATTTGTTCTCCAACACACCACCTCTTTTTTAAAACTATTGGGTGCCCTTTTTTTGCAAATTTATTTTTTCTCTTTCTGCACCACTAAAGGAAGTATCTATAATATGGCTAACTAGACTAAAAAGTGGCTCACGTTATCATTCTTCCACCCGTCTCATCATTCTTCTTTGTTCTTGTCCCAAAGTGGCATCCTTTATTGGATACAACTTTCACTTGAATAGGAATTTCTTCAAGGTAGAACGGGCTTCTCTTATACATCCAAGAACTATCTACAATATTACTAACTTCCACTTGATTAGGAATTCCTTCAAGGTATGACTAACTTCCACTTGATTAGGAATTCCTTCAAGGTATGAAGGGGCTTCTCTTATACATCCACTTGATTAGCAATTCCTTCAAGGTATGAAGGGACTTCCACTTGGTTAGGAATTCCTTTAGAGTATGAAGGGGCTTTTCTTGTAAAAAGGGGCTTATCTAGTACATTTAGGATTTCTTTAGGCTCTAACATCAACATGGTAAGTGATGTAAGCAAAGCAACAATCTTGAGCCCAAATTATCCCATAAGTTAATATATGTGAGAGATCGCTAACGTCCCATACCACCATGATACCACCCATACATACCTTATTAATTTGAAACTCCCTAGTATGCCGTCTAGGAAAAATGAATAAAATCCTGTATAAAAGGAATAAGATGGCCTTATCCCACCAGACTTTCACATACTAAAATCTGTCTCTATATACCTGAGACCACATTAAGGAATAACTCGTTCTGAGTACATCATTAGAAAAGAATTTTGAATTATTGGCGCCTTTCTAATGATAACTACCCAATAAACATACTAAAGCTAGGGTACAAAAATAACTCACCTAGATACAAAAGCAACTAGGTATCTAAGTTGGAATATGTACAAGAGTACAAGCAATATACTCCAAAATTATGTGCAAAAAACGAAGGCAAATGCTGCCCTCAAAGCACATGAAATTATCCAAAAGATCAAAAGATTCTTATAAATCCATGGATAAAAGCATAAAAGCTCCTCGAATCCATAAAAACCATAGTTGATCATAAAAATCAATGCATGCCATCTAGTGGACATTAATCATGCCAAAAGAAGCATTAAAATTGGTGGCCAACTCATCAATCCGGAGTATATGAACGTGGTGTTGTTCAAGCAAAACTCCAAAAAGTAAGCAAGTGAAACACGTGTGTAACACTCATTAAAAAAAACCCGTAGACACAAGTGATCTAGGGAGAACTTGATGAGTCCATATAAAACTTGGAAAACATCCAATAAAATCCACCAAAACAAACCGATCAACTAACCCATGATAGAATTTATCTTAGGCTTAAGAAATTAAGCATAGGCCATGCTTAAACATGTGCAAAATAAATTATCATGGAAAAGTGTCAAAGGTGAAACACACTTTGAACGCAAATTCTAGCCATCATTGAAGAAATTAAGGAACATATCCAAAAAGAATGGCTAAACAATGGTAAAAAATCATAAAAACATCGTTTAAAATTAATCCAAATAGAAATAACTACTAATACAAGGTACAATCGTATTAATAATATACGAATAACCCGCATCAATCTAATGTCAGCACAAGAAAATGTACTTCAACATTAAATAACCCTCAAAAATATTAAATTCTCAAGAAAAAGAATTATCATGATTTTTTTCTAATTTTTCCTAATTTTATAGGGCCTGAAAATATGATAATTTTGAATTCCACCAAACCTATCTTATGGCATTCCAATCCTATATTTTTTCATAAAATTTTTAGCAATTAATTTTGCCAAAATACAATTGATATTTTAAAAAATACCAATTTCTAGGATTTTTAAAAATAATTTCTAGAATATTCCTAATTTCTCTTGAGAATCCCATCATTCACGAAATTTCCAATTCCGCTCAACAATTCTCAAATTCAATGAAAATTTATAATTTTAATGGATTTTTTAATTTTATGGGTCAAAAAATATATTTTTAAAGGAATTTGAATGGTCACGGATGCCCGAATGGACACACCACATGCCAAACACCAACCCCACATTTTTTAGGAATTTAAAATAACCTTTGTCTAGTTTTTCACTAATTTTTAAGAATTTTTTAAAATTTTTAATTTACCCCGAACGCATTTATAATACAAATGGTCAAAAAATTTCGGTTAACACTAGGCCCAAGAGGTCCAATACTACCATCAATGTGTGTGGCCATGGTTTGTTGTCTCAAAAAATCCTTCAAAGGTCACCACTTGAAGAACATTGCCCACAAGTCCATATCTTACACACTTCTTACTCTCTTTGGTCCATGTAGTACTGGACTTTCCTTTTGCTGCACTTATACATAAATTTTTTCTTATGTTGTGCTGGTGGGCAGAGGGGCCTTATGCTTCTTTTCCTTTGCCTTTGTCTTGAGGCTACCCCTATACAATAGTCTTTGCTTGTGTGGTTATAGAAAAGGGGCCTTATGATTCTTTTCCCTTGCCTTTGTCTTGAGGTTGTGTTCGCGAGGATGGGGTTCTCTCCATGTCAATATCGGATTTTTTGCTATCATAATCAAATCAATTCCATGTAATTTGAGCTTATTCCTCTAACCCTTTGATCCAAGAGTCTTCTTTAGCAGTGTCTTGAGTTTCCTTATTTACCCGAGCCTTCTTTGCTATTGGAGTGACTACTTCTTCTTTTTTTCTTCCTTGTGCTATATGTGTGGAGGTCTACCCCTATAAGGGCCTTCCCATTGGTGTAGGTAATGGTTAAAGTGCTTCTAGGCCTTGAATAGGCATGCCCCCAAGTATTACCCTCCCAAGGTCAATCGCTTCTCCAATTCCCTATATATACTAATTCTGCAAAGTTTTGTATTGCAGCGTCTGCATCTTGCTCCTTATAAGCCTAGTAGAGTTTAAGAAGTTTGCCTATATCCCACCTCTATAAAGTGGTTGGGATTGTAAAATGAGAAGTATGTACATATTGCTTTTGCTGGGGTGATGAGATAAGGGAGCTGGGCATTAGTCCAATGAGGTTTTGCCATGTTGGTGGGGTTGAATAATGTTGTCCTTTCCACCTCTATGGCATTGTGTTTTATCCATGCATGGCTTACCTTGGGTAACCTTATTGCATTCTGTGTACTACTTCCATTATTAGCCTCAAAATAACCCACTGTCCACCTTGACCTTAGATTGGGTCCACATGAAATGGTTTGATTGTAAGATGCCATTGCCTGGAAACATCTAAGGAAACCATTCCCCATGGTGCTAGTCTAAAAAAGATAAGCAAGCTTACTTTCTACTGTAGGAGCCTACTAGTATTTGCGTCTTCAAGGATAAGTCTGTGGTAGTTTGGGGGATGGCACCATTGCATAATATGCTTTCTCTTTATTACCATCCTTTACATGAAACTTTAGTATGTAGCCATTCACCCTTTCTAGCTCTTCTGCTATGAAATACCCCACTCTAAGGTAGGGGATATCTAGGGGGATCCATTCATTGGGTGTGGCAACCTATTTTTTGGAGGGCGTGTGGGTCCATGCACCCCTAGTGACTATTATCTTGACATGTTTTGCACACTAAGGCAACCTACATTGCAAGCGGCCCTCTTGGCTTGGTGATGTTTGCAAGAGGCTTCTAGCCTTGGCTTGTAGAGCCCTATGACAAATTTTTGGCAGAGGTTCCCCTATGGGGCTTACCCCTTCACAAATCTGCAACAAGTGAACAAAGGCAACTTGCAACCCAAACTTTCATAGGCACACTCTCAACCACAACAGTAGGACGGCAAGTTGCTTGGCACAATTGATTGATTAAAGATGAAAATCGTAATAAGGAAGTGCAAAAAAGTCATAATTAAGCATTCGAATCAAATGGAAACGATTTGGACAGAGCTCTGTGAGTACCTTAGTTGGGATCATTAGTGTAAATAACTTCTAACTAGGTCTACAACTCCTTTTACAAGAATCCAAGTGAAATCAACCATGTGGAAAATGCTCGAGTCAGTAATCTGAAGTGGATGATCCAAACTGTATAATCGAGATTAGACGATCTTGATGTGTGCAATTTGGATTTGAACGATTTGAACATTGGCGACAATCAAGACTAGATGATTTGAATTGTACAATCGGAATAGTTAGCCTAGCATCCACGATGTCTTCTAGATGATTTGAATTGTACAATCGGAATAGTTAGCCTAGCATCCACGATGTCTTCATGTGCTTTGTGAAGTAGCAAGTGGCAAACCAAGCCTTCATTTGGGAAGAAGAAGAAGAAGAAGGCAATAGCCAGGAAGGCAACAAGGTGGAGGATATGTGATTTCTTGCTTAGAGACATTTACCAAACAGATGCTTCTCTAGTTGTCTATCCTTGGGACATGCAATAGTGGTATAAGCTCTTTTATAGAGTGAAGGTTTCTTGTATCTTAGTGCTTTTTTGCATCAACCCCATGTTAGCTTAGAATTTTTCATGGTTAATGACCGTATTTCCTAAGAGCAGTGGCCACATATGTTTTCAAGTGCTTAATGTAGCCCTCTTCCTCTACTTAGCTACTACAAGACGATGTTAATGATTTGTGGTTTCTTTGTCAAAATATTTGGAGGAGGTAGTAAAGAACTATACAGTGATGATTGGTAACTGCACTCGGTAGGTCTAATTAGTGCATAGCCTAATCTCAATCAAACAAAGTTTTTTTTATGTTTTACATGGTAATCGTTGTGGATCTTGAGCCATTTTAGATCTGATTGTGTGCAATGAGTGTACCAACTTGGTAAAGCATTGTGGCTTTGATTCACTGTTCTGGTGTGTACCTTTATCTTCCAAGCATGTGGCTAGCATCATGTTAGATGCTAGCAGAGATGGGTAAACTTTTTTTGTTACAAATAATTTTTGTTACTTTTTTTGTTACAAATAATTTTTGTTATGAGTATGTGTGCATTTTTTGACATTTAAAATTTTTATTTTCTACTTTTTTAAAGGTATTTGCTAGAGGAAGATTTATTTGCTAAAGGAAGATATATCTATGGTCAAAGTTGTGGATATAGGATTTGAAAGTTATGGCATCACCATTCCTTGGATAGAGTGCACTTTTACATTGTAGAACGTGCGCAACTTCTAAAGAGACCTCTTGCTCACATATATATTGTCACGTGTGTGAAGTAAAACACATATGTATTGTCACGTGTGTGGAGAGAGGGAAATTTAGTTGATTAGCACAACTCTCACATATATAGTCTCGTGTGTGGAGTAAAACACACATTGTCACGTGTGTGGAGAGAGAGGGAGATTTACTTAATTACCACACCCTAGTTCCTTACATTTGCAAACGTTGGCTCTCTTCGCTCTTCAAGGGCTGTTCGTTCACCAGGAAAGCTATCTTCCTTGTCAACAACAAATACAGAAGGTTTTCGGCTCCGCGCGCAACCATGGTTACCTGCAAAGCCGTCCGCGTTCATGAACTGGGTGGCCCTGAGGTAAACCATTTCCCACAGTCTTTTGCACAATGATTTCATCAAGTCTATGGGGATGCCAAATGATCTGACGTATGTATGTGCGCGCCTGTGTATGTGTGCACGTACACGTGTGCATGGGGCGTGTGTATGTATACATATGTATGTCCCTCAATACCCTCATAACTCGATGGTATGGAGGGGTAAGCATTTCTGGCACTTTTGCATCTGCAACTGGGTTATTGATGCTAGATGAGCTACATGTGCTGTGTACTTGCTATGTATGTGCATGTGCTTGTGTATATGCATATGTGTTGTTCCTTGAGTTTTTGCCCTCAATTGAATTTTCAGTGAACTAGGGTTTATGTGTGAATGGTGTATATCCATGTTCCTCAAAGGAAATTGGATGAGTACGTGCCTAGGGCCTCGTATGTAAACCCGTATCTCGTGATGACAATCTATCCAAACTGTTCTTTTGCATGTGTAGACTGAATTGATGAGTACAAGTGATCAACGATCATGCTTGGACAACATTGTATCAACTAAGAAACAGTAGTTGTTATGTAAAAGGCTAATTAGAGAGCAAAGATGGGTTTTGGAACTTTTGAAAGAAAGAAAGGAAGAGGAGGGGGTGCGTGAAAGAAAGAGCATCATAGGTTGTAGGCCCAAAGCACAAATTGTAGAAGGTTGGAAACAATTGATTATTGCTGAAAATGAGCACGAGGGAAGCCCGTAAGTGCTTACAAGCATAAGAGACTGTTGCTACAGCTAATAACCTCCGAGCAGATATGCAAGAATGAGATGAAAAGTGAGAGGAAGGGTGAGAACCCTTATGTATCCCTCCAGAGAGTTGGTTAGCCAACTGTAGCAGGCCGACAGTTGTCCAGTAGCATAAAATGCTATAAAATGTCTAAAAAATGGTAGCAAATGCCTAAATAATATCTGCTAAATATGCCAATGTAGGGTCTTATAAAATGACAAGTACAAGTATGAAAAAGGTGATGTAGACCCTCTAGAGATGATATTGTGAGGGCAAGTCTAGGAATCTTTCGGAACTCTTAAATATACCATCATTCCTTCAGAGAACTCTCTGGGTGAACGATGTCTATTAGAATAAAATCTGTCTTTGTCTTGAGCACTTCTAATAGATTCCTTCACAACTTGTAACATTTCTTGCATATCTTGCAAAAAATTACGTGCTGCATCATGCTGAAGTCTTAAAATCCTACGGTAACAGGTGATCTAGGTTGAAAACCATACATAAGCATAAAAGGACTAAAACCTGTACTCGTATGCTTAGTACCATTATATGCAAATTCTAACATAGGAAGATAATCCTCTCCCGAACTCTGGCTTTTGGAGACATATGCTCGAAGCATATCCTCCAAAATTTGATTAACTCTTTAAGTCTGGCCATCAGATTGAGGATGATCTTAGGAACTCAAATTCAAAGTTGTTTCCAACTTCTCAAAAACAAGCCTCCAAAAGTCACTTGTAAACTCAGAGTCCCTATCACTGACTATGTCTTGCGGTAACCCGTACAGTCTAAACAATTGCTCGATAAACTGCCTTGCTAATTGCGTAGCTGTAATGGTCTTCCGTGTCGGTAAAAATCTAGCCATTTTTGTCAAGCGATCCACCACAACCCAAATAGAATCGTGGCCTTGATGTGTTCTTGACAATCCAATAATAAAATCCATGGAAATACTCTCATTTATTACCCGAGATTTGTAAAGGATGCAACATCCCAGCCTGTCTAAAGCGTTCAGCTTTATTTGCTTGATACTTGAGGACATAATCTTCTACATACCCTTTCATCTTTGGCTAATAAAAAGTGTGTTTCACTAAAGCTAATGTCCTGTGTACCCCGGGGTGTCTAGCAGAAGGGACGTCGTGACACTCCTTAAGAATCTTGGACCTAATGCCCGAGATCTGTGGTACATAAATTTTGTCATTACGGAATAGTAAACCATTCCGAATCATCCACTGGTCTCCTGCAACCTGAATGGTAGGCTGCTCAGTCACTGAGTCTTGGTCAATCAATGAGCTTCCGTCTTGGATCTTCTGCCAATATGGGCCAAAATAACTATCAGTCCGGCAAAGTCCTCTCAATGACTGAAATAAGTCACTAGAAATCTCGGTGAACGGCAAAGTATTCACCTCTCTAATTCGACTAAGCGCATCTGCGACACTATTCATGGACCCCTTTCGATAACGAATCTCAAAATCAAAATCTTGCATTAACTCAGCCCATCGAGCTTTCCTTCCTCTCAAATCATCTGCATCAGACACATACTTGATGGACTGATGATCAGTCAATACCACAAACTTGGAGCCATATAAATAATGTCTCCAAACCTTGAGAAAGAAAGAAAGATTTTATTAACGTCTTCCAAAAGACCGAACTCGGCCTATGAGACAAATCAGTGGACTTGTGTGGAGTATCCTCTGTCATCCCAACAAAATGACAAAGTACTGAACTAATCTATTGTGGGGGATAGAGATCCTAGAACCACAAGTTTATTTTGGCGCGCATTGTTTGACAATATGGGTACAAAGCTGAACTTCTCATCAGCTTACCATCCACAGACAGATGGGCAAAGTGAAATAGCAAATTCAGCCGTCCTTGACTTGCTGAAATCTTATGTATCCGACCGCAAATCGGATTGGGAGAAGTATTTACCACTTGTGGAGTTTGCCTACAACAATACGGTACATACTTCTACGGGCAAGGCGCCCTTTGAGATTATCTATGGCAAGGTGGTACTACCACCCATCCTTCGTACAAAGGATGAAATTTTTGCAGCAGATGAGTATGTCAGAGACTTGGATACTGCATTTGCACAGGTACGGACAGCCATAGAGAGGTCTCAAACCAAGATTAAAAAGGCAGCTGATAAGCATAGAAGGGATGTACAATTCAAACAAGGTGATTGGGTCTTGCTGAAATTTGAAAAGGCACGCCTTCGGAAGAGGCCAGGAAAAGAGGGAAAGTATCCTAAACTTTCCAACAGGTACTATGGACCTTTTCAGATCTTGGAGAAGATCAATGATGTTGCATTTCGGCTTGTACTCCCAGATCATTGGAACATGCATAATGCTTTTCATGTGAGCCTATTGAGGCCTTATCTGGGACCGACACCGTTTGAGCCGGTTTTGGAAGACCCACCCGAGGTGGATGAGCTGGAAGAGATTCTTCAACCTGAACAGATTGTTTTTCACAAGGAACGAAAGCTTGCGGGAGGCAAACTTGTTCGTAGGTACCTTGTGAAGTTCAAGAATTATTCAGCTTTGGATGCGAAATGGATGAATGAGGCCTACGTCGAGGATTACCCAGATCTTTTGAAGGCCTATCTGGAGGCTTTTCAGTTGCGGTCAACTGAAAAGAAGGCCTATCTGGAGGCTTTTCAGTTGCGGTCAACTGATTAGAAGCCGGGGGGATGTCACAAATCCCTATATTCTAGGGACATGCGGATGCGTGTCAGGCCTAGAAACATGCGGATGCATGTATGTATTATACCTGGGCATGTGTATGGATCATATGAGTGGATGCATATGAGTCCAAGGACATGGCAGGACATTTGTGGACTTTCGGGCGGTGCCCGTGTGGATTCCGGCCATGCACACATGGTGTGTTATGATGGCAGGCGGAATATTTTCAAGTACAAGAATGATGATAGGTGGTTCTCCAAGTTTACATGTGCACAATGCATAAATGATGCATGCCATAACTTTATTTTACTTTGTGTGACATTGTCTTGCTGCCTGGACAATGCTTGTTATTTTGGCCTGTGAAGTCCGAGGGACCGGGGACGCCCGGGCACCTTGTGGACACGTGTGTGCACTCCTGTTTGGGCCTAAAATTGTGGGCTTATGGGTTTTGCAGGTGGTAAGTGCGTCCACACTCAATTTACAGCTTATTTCATTTACTACTAAAGTTTATTGATTTGCAGGTCCACACTCATTAATAAGTGGCCGGACAACTTATAATGCGTTCGCATTTGGTTGGACCAAAATTAATGAAGTCCGGACAGCTTATGGCCATTTCCCATTTGGTTGGACCTAAACTTATACAAACAGGACAAATGGAGCACTATGGGCTGGACACCTACCTGGACACCTTATGGGGACACTTGTCAGCCTGTATGTGCACCCACCAAGCCCCATAGGTGGCACTGGAGAAAGGCGCCTCCTTCAAGAGGCCGTTTTATTCATAACTCAACACATTGGAGAGCTGATTGAAGCTTTGGGAGTTGCTACAGGGCTGGTTGCTTGCTTCCCGGACTCACACAAGCTTGGATATCGATCCCCACACTCTTCTAAAGGGCTGGTTGGTAAATTTCAGACCTGTGTTTTCTGGTTATTGCGAGTTTTGGGCTGGTTACAGGTGTCCAAAGTCAACTTGGACAATACAGGACAGCTCTAGGGACCTCCACAGGGCTGTAGGACCCTTTACAGGTGGATTTCTCGCGATGGAAAGTTGCTGTTTTGGACTGGTTATTGCATAAAACAGGCCGGACAGCAATGGAATATGTGAGCATGGATGTGTCTCAAGGATTCCTGGTGTAACAGGTGTTTAGGGCAAGCATTGGGAACACTTGCTCGCGGAGAACACAGGTTTCTGGATCAGTTTCTCGCGTGGAAACAGGGCCTAAAGATCCATTTACATCCTGTGCAGGGCGGAGTACCTGTGAGGATTGTGATACTCTTGTGCAGGGCGGATGTACCTGTGAAGAGGCTTGTGCAGGGCGGATGTACCTGTGTGTAGGGCGGATGTACCTACAGATTCTCTTGTTTGAGATGTATTCATACATGATGTATTTGGAAGAATCAGGTGCAGGCTGGTGGTGAATCCCCAGGCACCCATAATCTTGTACTTTGCAGACTCTTTTGGTAATAAAACCTAAAGGGGGGGGTCAGCCTATCATCGGCCCCTTTATGTGGTGTACTGTCATTTTCAGCTTTGTGGTTGTAATGCTCAATTGTTAAGTGCTCAGAATCTTGTTCACATTTATACGATTCCAATTCACGCTTCCGCCTCCCGTTACAGTCGGCCAGCTGATAAACAGGCAGCCAGCATCATATTCCCACGACTGAGTAAATTCAGCAATAAATGCTGAATTAAATCCCCAAAAATGCTGGAAAAATCCCATAATGTCTGCGCATCTCTTCCTGGCTGGTTGGACATCAAGCGCCTGCTTCTGAAGGGCTGGACACATCTTTTGTCCACAATCCCAGGGCTGGGCAGCCTGTATGGGCTGCCCATACATGCCCTACAGCCATATAAAGGCTGTAATCTCCTGGAGATTGCTTGATCTGTGCCCTAGGGCTGTCCTACAGCCCCTCCATGGCTGGTGGGTTCAGCCTGGGCCTTCCTGGCCCTCATGGGGGTGGTTCTACACCATTCCCGTGCCCACACTCAGATCCGGGGTAGCCCTATGGGCTGGCCCCTTGTCCTAAACCTAATCTACTCAGTGATCTGGCATCCGGTACCAAACCAGATACACAGAACCACTGACATCATTCTAGAGGGAGACTCACAGCACGGACTGGCACTGTTTCATGTGCAGGACAGTGCACACCTGACCTTGGACTCATGTGGACCTCGGACGACTGAGATGGATCCCTGGCTGATTCGTCCCGGACTGGGCTCACATGGGACCAGTTCACCATCCCAGGTCCTGCACCTTCTGTACAGAAATGTCTACGTGGCATCCAAGTGCGGGATGCACGTGACACTTATGGGCTTGTACACACTATAAGGGTGGGCATAATGCCTTTACCCCAACATATCCCTAGCCCAGCTTGCCAATCAGCCTGCCTAGCTCCAAGCTTCCCCAAGCCTCGAAGCTAGTCTTGTGTGCGTGTAGCACACGATAGATACACTCTTTGCACATAACACCATGTGACAAGGTGAGACCCTTCATTGGTGTCCTTTCAATGATTAAAGACTAATCAAGAGTAATTAGAGAGATTGACATTTGGCACATGGCTTGCTCATCGGAATGCATGCAACTGGGATCCCGGGCACTTGGATCTACGTATTGGCCACAAAACGGGCACAAAAACTAGGATTCCGGACACTAGGATCCACACATGGGCCTCAATACGGGTGGTCCTTGTAAAATGGCACGAGATTGCAAAGGACCATTTGGGTGGTCAAATGGCGACACAGAGGGCAGAGGGCCACTTAGAGAATATTTTTACCCAAAAAATGACTAGAAAGCTGTAGAAGTGAGCTGTGTGCCTAAGCAAAAGGGGTGGTTTTCGGCTAGCGCTCAGCTCTCTAGGGGTTTTCAGCCTGTAGATGCATTTTGAGGCAGCACACAGCTTCCAAACAGCGCGTCTTGGCCGTGTGCTTGGCTGTGTGTTGGTCTCAAGGCAGAGAGAGGGAGGGCTAAAGCTGACTGTATGGCTGATTGCAGACCATACGTGGGAGCTGATTGGGCTTGTGGGAGGCTCCCATCGTCAGGATGCACAGCTGTCATCTAGTTGGTCATGATTTGGGCGAAGATCGCCATTGATTTGAAGATCTCTGCCTCGTACTCAGGCTACATGTGTATGTGCTACCTGAGAAAAAGCAGAACTACGAAGACAAGGTGCTCCTAGTCCCCAAGTTAGGTTAGCGGGGAGAGATATTAGAGCATCTTGTGTAGTTTGTGTAGATGCTCCTCAGTCTAGGCCACGAGATTGTTCACAAAAGAGTTGCATAGAGTTTTGGCATCAACATCGAGCTGTTGCTTTTGGTTCTGTTTATAAAAAATCTGGGATTCCGTGTGATAAGTTTCACCCAGTACCTACAGAGCTTTGTAAGCAATTCTACCTTTTGGATTAAAGAAAGGGGGGACTGCCCCATCTTTTGGACCATAGTGTGGAGTACAAAGCGCACGGCACACTTACATAGAACTCGAATATGCATCCATGCTCCTTTTGCAATGTTAGTAGCTTTCTGATAAATGATGATCTTCTGGGTCAACCCTATTACAGTGGCACTTCAGTTGGGAACAACAATTTAGTACCAACAACAATTTAAGGTACTAAATTGTTTTTTTTTTCTATATTTCTTGCGTTGACTTTGGAGCAATGAGATGAGGCTTTTTCTCTCATTTCCAGCTTCATGCTAGAGCAGTTATCGAACTGGTGGTTGGAATTGATGGCCAGCATCAACTGCAAGGTGGAGCAAGTTTTGCACCGATTTCAGCTCCAACTGGCACTTTAGGCACTGCCACAAGCAACCAAGAGCATTATTTGGACCACGCTGAAGACTTGAGCAATGGCTAGATTTTCCATCAAGGAGGTTCCAGACTATGCTTGACCATTTTGGACCTTCAGCATACAGGGTGTTACGCTGGTACCATGTGAAAGAAATCACTGTTCACTCGATGGCCGTCTTTCCTCCCCTTTGACAGGGTTCACATCAGGGCCTTTTGATGTGAGCCTATCTAGCCGGAGCTCATAGTCAGGTTCATTTGCTGTGAATTGTGCTTAATAAACTTGAGTATGCACGTGCATGACGGCATTCCAACTGAGCAGTCTGGAAGATGGTTTCAGTGTGAGTTTCTTGTTTTTAAGTTTTATGCTTTAAAGAATGTTTGAATCTAGATACGTTTTGTCATTTGTTTTTTGATTGATGGTAGGTGCTCAAATTCGAGGATATGGAGGTTGGCGAGCCTGGAGAGGGGGAAGTTCGTGTGAAGCACAGTGCAATTGGTGTAAACTTTATCGATGTATATTTTCGCACAGGGCTTCGTAAGGCTGAACTTCCCTTCACACTTGGTATGTGAAAAGCTAGTTCTATTTCACACATGGTTCCATATAGCGGTCTCATTGCTGCAAACAAATAGCATTTTCATTTTATGTGTATGCAATCGAAGAGTAGAGAGAAACAAGTTAAATTACATTATCATGCTCAGGAATGGAGGCAGCTGGAGTGGTTACTGCAGTCGGGCCTGGACTGACAGGTAGAAAAGTCGGTGATAGGGTTGCGTACGCCGGTAGGCCAATGGGGTCTTACACAGAGGAACAAATTCTTGCAGCAAGCAGTGTTGTACCTGTACCTCCATCTGTTGATTTTGTCACTGCTGCTGCTATCATGTTGAAAGGCATGACTGCTCAATTGCTACTACGTCGATGCTTCCAGGCAAGCTCCTTGAACATATCTGTTTTTTCCAATGACTAGAATTCTGGTCTTGGCATGCATACATGAATGTTTTTTCATTCTGCGGCCCCCACACAACCCACTCACCTGGTGAACACAGACTACCTTTCCATCTGCTTGCACACTTGCACTGGCCTATCTCAATTCTCTGCACGTATCTCTGCTGTGTGCAAACGTTTGCAAAATCTAGTGGCCCCCCCTCCCCCCCCCCCCCCCCCAACACACACACACACACACACACACACACACACACACACCCCAATGTGTATCTGACTGCTTGCAAACGTGCACAGGCCTACCTCGATTCTCTGCAGCAAGCTCACACATGCACACTCTGCTAATTCGTACAGTAGTGTCTTAAGAGTAACACAGCTTTAGTGTCAATCAAGATTTAGCTAGTATAGGCTAGGCTTCTATAAGATTTGAGCTCTGAAGGACAGGCAATGTAGTTAAAGCCAAACATGAGGTCCGAGTATGGTTTTCAAGACTTTTGAAGTGGTGTCCTAACACATGTAGAACCTTTTCAGCTTAGAACTTGGATTTTGCAGGTGCAGCCAGGTCACACAATGCTCGTGCACGCTGCTGCAGGTGGAGTGGGTTCTCTTCTTTGTCAATGGGGACGTGCCCTCGGTGCAATTGTCATTGGTACTGTGTCCACCAAAGAAAAGGCAACCCAAGCACTTGAAGATGGCTGCCACCACACCATCCTGTACAAAGATGAAAACTTTGTGGATCGTGTGAAAGAGATAACTAATGGAGAGGGTGTGCAGGTTGTTTATGATTCGGTTGGAAAGGATACGTTTCAGGTTAGCATAAGCTGCTCTCAAATGTTTCTTCCCTTGTCCTATGTGCACACTGCATACATACATATGTGCACCATGTGTACATCCATCCATACATACATGCATGCATCCAGCATACATTCATACATACAAATGAAACTATGCCCTAATCAAAATAAGCTCTTGAAAAATAGATGCAATGGCCCCCTTAAAACAACAATATTTATGTGTATGGATGTATGTATGTCTATGCCTTTTTGTTGTAATAATTCTTTCTATTTGTTATGATCCCTTAGTGCTAGGCTTCGTTATGGCTGAGTCTGCCTTGCATCTCCAGAGCTTTGACAGAAACTCAGCACAGACCTTTGTATGAATGTATGCTCGTGTGTGTGCGTGTGCGTGCGCGCGCCCGTGGGGGGGGGGTGTGTGTGGGAGCATATATTGATACCAAGTTCTACACCCACTATTGGGCACTGATGGTGTTAGTGGGGATGCCATAGTATCTAGTCCATACTATGCATGATGAAGTTGATGGTTTATTGTCTTGTGGATGTCTACCATGAGGTTATAAATTGCACTTTCTTATAAGGTGAATTTGGGCATGCTCCTGGATTCATCTAGGTATATGTATGTATGTCTATGTGCAATGTACATGTGTGGACAAGTCTGTAGGTAGGCATAGAGGCATGATGGTAGGCAGGGAGATAGGTGGTTGAGGTAGATAGGTATGGATGTCTGTAGGCATGCGTGCATGCATGCGGCATGGATGCAGGCATGCATGCATACACATGTATGAGAAACATGCCTTGAGTTATTCCTGTGAGAACCTTATTTTACTCAGTTTTTAAATGTGTACTCTACTATTTTCTCAGGGATCATTAGATTGCCTTGCTTATCGTGGGTATATGGTGAGCTTCGGGCAATCATCCGGCATTCCCGACCCAGTACCCGTGTCTGCTCTTCAGCCGAAGTCCTTATTCCTAACAAGGCCATCCATGATGCACTATATAGCAACTCGAGATGAACTGCTTGCAACTGCTGGAGAGGTTTTGGAAAATGTGGCCGCTGGAGTACTGAAAGTTCGTGTGAACCACAAATATCCTCTCTCTCAAGCTGCACAGGCCCATATTGACCTTGAAGCAAGGAAGACCACCGGTTGTTCCATACTGATTCCAGATTCTGTATAGTCCTGGTTTGATCTGCATGAAACTTTCTGAAGCACGTTCTAGCACATGATGGCATGGCATTCATAGAATCAAATTGCTACGATGATTCACTGTATGCAGATGTGCCTTAACAATCTTGACTTTTATATGGCTTTCTATCACCCTGTAATAAGTGCTGGACTTAAGATCTGCTTGCTTTGTTGAATAAATGTAGAGTTGTAATTGTAAGTTCACAGGGCATGCTTAATAAGGATAGTGGGGGAGTGCTCTATGTTTACAATCCATTCTTTTTGTGTTATGCTTAAATTGGTGCCAAGAACATGTATGGCATCCTTTTGAAAGCACTAACCTTGTTTTAAACATCCAAGTAGCAACGTACAAGTTGCATTGGCTAGCCTCACACCAGTTTGTCTATTTATTGAATTTACTGGAAACATCCAAGTAGCAACGTACAAGTTGCATTGGCTAGCCTCACGCCAGTTTGTCTATTTATTGAATTTACTGGAGCTTTTCTATGGTGTATCCCTTTGCCGCATTAGCCATGCTGATTTCTTTTTAAATCTTTGTCTTTTGTAGGAGAAGAAGATATGATTCTTCTTCTTATACAAAAGGAGCCATGTCTATTCTTCTTGTTCTTATGCATGTCAAGGAGTAGAATTTCAAGGAGTCAAGATGCTGCTTCTTCACAATCCCTAAAGCTATTGCATTGTTATACCACAATCAATGGAAGGATGAGGGCTTTGTGGACTCTTTGAACATAGAAGGTACAAAGTCATGCAAAACAAGAATTATCATCAAAATAACAAGCTTTTGATTAGTAGGTACTCTATTCCCGAATCCATTACAGTACAGATTCCTTGACTAGCTTTTGTCATGTTGAAACTCCATAAAAGCTATCTAATCCAAGACTCTTCGAGTGGAGGGCAGTTCTAATAGTTTTGCATCCCACATAGAGATTGACATCCGGATAGCCTCATGGAACATACAGGGTTTGCGGGGGTCTGTGCTTTCTGAGGCAAGGCGTCCTTAGAGGAGAGCTCCATAGAACTAAAGTTGGGGGATCCGTCGACATTCTTTTTCTCTAGGAGCACCGTCTTTTTGAGGGGCGTACCCTCTTTTTGAGGGGTGTACATGTCGTTGTGGGAAGATTTTACAAGGTAGGAGTCACACCTTTTGGTCTCCATCTTTTGGTCCCTACGAGACGTAAGGGGGAGCTTGTATTTTTGTCAATGAGCAGCTCTTGTTAGTCATTGGGTGAGCTTAGTGGGTTACCATTAGGATTGGAGAGGACTTTGTGGGCTTCTTCAATGTTTTTGCCCCGAACGTCACAGCAAGTAGAGTCACCTTTTGGAGTAGAGTTTGCTAGTCCCTTCCTCGGGGTGACTTTTGGTGCATGGGTGGAGACTTTAACATGATTGAGTTAGACTCAGAGGAGGCATGTCTACAGTCTTAGGAGTACTCTGCTTGAGAAGAGTTGATCCTAGCACTCAGGGGACATGACCCTTAGCACGTGCCAGAGTTTGGGCGTAGCCTCGGGAGCTTGTGTTTCTTGCGGTCTGATACGAAGAGCACTAGCCCTAACCTCTCTCGACTTGATAGATTCTGTGTGGATGAGTGGACTTGTGATCGCAGGAGCATGATTGGTATCTTGGCAGGCACCACTTTCTCTGAACACGCACTGGTTATTTTGTCCTTGGAGGACCCTTGGGGCAAGATATGCATGGGAGCACTAGGATTTTGGACAACCTCATTAAGGACCTTGAGATTTGCAGCAGGATAGAGCAGATATGAGAGGGATTGGATTTTATCTCAGGTTTTGCGGCGTGCACCTTGGATGCATGAGATCAATAGCTTTTTGCAGGAGGCAGCACAGAGTAGATTGGAGGGATTTTGTGAGCCGGAGAGGAGCATTTGGAGGGTCTTGTTTCTCTCCAGCGTCCGCAAGAGAGTTCCTATGATAGTCTGTGGATTGAGAGTCAGCTTGCTGTCGCTCGTACAGAGATCAGATCCATCAAGGAGAGGAGGGTGGAGTATAGATACCATTCTAGAGCTTTCTTTTCGATCTGGGCCGGAGAGAGAGTCATTGAGGACTTCTTTGAGATTGTAGGCCCTCACAGGCAGAGAGATGGTCTTCGTAGGTTGTGTGGCTAGGATAGAGCTATCATATTTGCCCCACCTCCCCCATGTGAGAGCCATTGCCATGGATTTTTTAGATCTCTCCTCATGGGTGTCGCTTCATCCTCATAGGTGGTAGACACGCGAGAGAGGGTCTAGTGACACACGAGAGGTGGTTTCCCCCGCTCTCCGGACCTTCTTGTTGACTCCCTTCATAGCAGAGGAGATGGTGGAGGCCTTGATGGCCCTTCCTAGGGGAAAATGCCCGGGGGTGGATGGGCTTCCAGTTTCCTTCTTTCTTTGCCACTAGGATCTCATGGAAGGCAGCCTTCAATGAGATTATGACTAGAGGTCCCATGCCAAAGAGCCTAGGGGCCATGTTGGAGAGGCTCTCTAAGGGGTTGATTTACTTGATTCCTACGGAGGGTGGTGACAAATTGGAGATCCGGTAATGGAGACCCATCACCCTCGTTGAGGCTGCCTACAAGATTTTGGCAGCGGGAGATTTCGGCCTTTCCTCCCGACTTGATCCATGACACTCAGACAAGTTTTATTTATGATCCGAGCATTCTGGACATCATCTTCACTTCTTGGGAAGCGAGCAACAGGACCTCATTATGCTACTGGATTTTGAGAGAGCTTATGATAGAGTTGATTGGAGTTTTTTGGAGGGCACGATGTACCGGATGGGGTTCCTAGTGGAGTGGATCCATTGTGTTTCAAGCCTCTACTCAGTCTTTCACAATTAGGTTCTCATTCAGGGAGCCTGAGGTGACATATTTTCCCTTTCTCGCTCAGTTCGGCAGGGTTGTCCTCTGGCACCATACCTCTTCTTATTTGTCGCTAAGACCATGAGCAATTTGCTCTCAGCTCAGGAGATGGGGCTCCATGGATTGTGTCTCCCTATCCGTACTCATCAAGAGGAGCTATACTTCCTTGGTAAGAGGTTTGTATGCAGTTAATGACTTTTCATTGCTCTTTTTTACTTCTCGAGTGTCATGATCACTTAGAAGCTTTACCTAGTTACCATCCACCCTTTTCTAGTGCACACTTGTATACACTAATTAGAACCAATCTTACAGATAACCTCCTTTCAAACACAATTCCCAAATAAGATTGCTCTATTACCTTTTAGTACCTTTGACCCACGAGAATGGTGGGGGCTAAAAATGATGGAGCCCCCCTACTTTTAGTAACCTACTCCCCCTCCCCATTTTATGAAAGCGAGCCCTTACTTTTTTGAACCCCACATTTGTATTAAGGCATCCCATTCCACCTAGTTTCTCCCAAGTACCTTGAGTAACCGGTCATCAACACTAGACCGTGTCTTTTAAAAGTTTGGACATCCTTGAATTTGGATCTAGGCAATATCTTTTTCTTTACACTTCAATAAGTGAAACAATGTCCACATAGACATTTCTTTTGGACATCCTTGAATTTGGATCTAGGCAATATCTTTTTCTTTACACTTCAATAAGTGAAACAATGTCCACATAGACATTTCTTTTTATTGGTAGACCTTTTTCAAGCGACTTATTTGCTTAATAACTTTTATGCATATATAGAAACAATTATAAGGTTTCTTGTACCATGCCTACCATTATGGAATCCACGAGCATAACCACTCGTAATTGTGCCTCTTTAATATGGTTAAATTTTCTTTTCACAAATGAGTATGTCTCATTACTTTCTTTTGCAAGCACATACTCACATCTTTACGATGTGGCCGAATCAGACCTCACTTTATTATGTCACCATGAGAACTTATAGTCTTTCCTCTTTTCCAAGGATATAGACTTTTATTTATAGATAGATAGGCCACTTTTACCAGGCATTAACTATCTTTACCATCCCGAATCGACATTGATAACATGTTTTTGTTCATGACCCAAAGTGGTACTTTTTGATGAGTCATACTTTTAAACGAATCGAAAAAGATTACGTTTGAGGTACCGTGACCATTTATTAAGGTTAAACTTCGTAAATGAAGTTACCTAATAATAGATGTGAATTGTACTCCATTATGAGCCAACTCACATAAATCAAGATCAAACCCTACAGTTATTACCAACCTTTAAGCGCTTGTACAACATATGCACTCAAAGAATTCAACCTTAAAGTTCTTGTATTCGCAATACATATACATCAACATTTAACTTTAGAAAACCTTTTGAACTCAATGAAAAATCAATGATCAAAGGAATATTTCCTTAAGTAACAAACTTCTTCAGAAAGGTAACAACTCATTTGAATATGTTCGTATTGAGCACATGACACATAGCTTTTGATATTGAAGTGTGTTAGTAACTTTTAACAACAAACACAAACTATGTTCACTCAATAGGCTAGCCACATAACATTGTGAAAAATCCTTGACCATAAATTTCCAAAGGAATATGATCGACACAATAGGATCTTATGATACAAATTCACAAATCAACTTATTTGATGTGAACTCAACATAACGTAACACAAATATATACGTGATATGCATAAAAATAATTAAACTTTAGGGCCAACAACTATGTCCCTTTGCATCCACGTGGAACTAAAACCTACGAGAAAAACCCAATTGCATTGGTTTCTCAACCGTGCAAAAGCTCATTTACTGTGCAAGAAAGAGTACTACACTTTGTTTTGTATTTGTTTTTCGAGACGGGGTCAGAGACGAGCATGCTCATCTCTGAGACTCGAGTAGAGAAACGCTTTTGTCATTAGCTTTGTCGTCTCGGTTGTGAGAACGGTTTCGCTACTTCCTTAAGGCGTGACCTCGGAAAACCCAATAACTCGGCACGATAGCGACCAAGAACTCCCGAAGGAGCCCAGGTACTGTGGGACTTGCCGTTGGGCTCACCCACTAAAAACTCTGCAAACCCGACGGGTTTCCGGAGAGGAATTGCTCTACCCATAATTGGGCGTCGGCTCGAAAGAGACATGTATACTATGACTCAAATGAGTTGCTTGGACATAAACCAAAGACTTGAAAAACAAGTTCTCAACTAAACTCTCCAATAGTTCAAACTTTGTCAAAACAATACATAAAGAGAGTAGGGGGAAATTTCTTGTCCATAACTTTCTAGTCCTTTGTCAGTAGTGCATCCTTAACTCCACAAAAAACATTAACTATTGATTATTACTAGCAAGCACTTCACTAGTAATCAACAAACTTAACTGGTGTTCTTACACCCACTAGTCAACTATATTAAAACATGTGACCAATCATACTTGATGCAAGCATGCAAAAATCAAACATATCTATGCTTCTAATCGCATGCTAAAAGCACATAATATTAAACTTCAATCTCATGCATAGCCCATACATGCATGCTTATGTAGATGCTCACTTGCAAAAACTCAAATGTCCACACGAGGCCAATACCAGAGTAACTAGAGCAAGAAGCTCAAATAATCGAGTGTGAAACAGACTAGACCCATACATCCCAAGCCCATCATACTCAAACACATACGTCTCACGAGTGTAAAATACGTACAAGACCTTCTGCCACGTAATGGTTCTTGGTGATGTACAAAACTTATAAATATTAAGATAACACAAGTCATATGAACAAATTCATTTTATGGCCCCATACACAAGAACTTGTAAACAAAAATGAGCTTCAACCTTTACTCCACGCTCTCAATGAAGCCTTTTGATGTAAAAATATCCTCCCCGATCCCAAGAAGCATATAGCATAAAGGGTGAGGAAAAAAGAATGGTTCAAGAAAAAAAGCATTAAGCTGGAGAGTGTGAGAGTGGGTAAAGCGCACCTATAGTGAATAACGTTGATGAAGAGGCTAAGCGCAAGCTCAAGATAAGAACACCAGCTCAAACCTTATTAATTATTGATATGGATTGAACTTTCTACCATACACTTAAATGACAATCGCAGGTTACTGATAAGCTTAGATAGTCATCGTGCTTTAACTGATGCCAAGTGTCTTCTGAAATCAAGCAATCATAGCTCCGATTTTTGCTTTATGCTCATCCATGCCATAGAACCATTTCCTCGCTTTATCAAAGATCCTTATGCTTGACAAAGAGCATCTTCAAGTCCCAACAAAGATTTCTTATGATCATGCAAAGTATAAAACTTGCAAACATCTTTTTATACATCTTCAATCTCATCGAAATCTTTGTGGAACACCTTGCATACACTCAACATCTTGCATGCAAGCACTAATCACATTCGTGCTTTTGCTTCTTCTTTTTTGTTAGCCAAAAACACCAAATATTTTCTCTTCTAAATTTAAGCACTGCTAATGTTTTTGCTTGCTCTAACCAAGCCAAAAAAAAATTGATGCTTTCTTTCTTTTAAGAAAAACGATATGCTTTTCCTATGGGCGTCGACGACTGGCCACCATAAAAAATCATAACAATGCTGGGCACAAGGATCACACAAGCGTGCAAAAATGATTGCGAACAATCGGCTGCCCACGAAAGTGAAAACACCAATTGCTTTTTTGTGTTAAAATAAATCACCTTTATTAAAATTTATTAACCATTGATATGAATTGAACTTTCTACCATACACTCAAATGTACGTGACAATCGCAGGTTACTGATAAGCTTAGCTAGTCATCGTGCTTTAACTGATGCCAAGCATCTTCTAAAATCAAGCAATAATAGCTTCAATTTTCGCTCTATGCTCACCCATGCCATAGAACCATTTCCTCGCTTTATCAAAGATCCTTATGTTTGACATAGAGCAACTTCAAGTATCAACAAAGATTTCTTATGATCATGCAAAGTATAAAACTTGCAACCATCTTGTTATACATCTTGAATCTCATCAAAATCTTTGTTTTCTTCAAAACTCAAACAACACCTTGCATGCAAGCACTAACTGAGCGCTTAACCATCACACTTGTGCTTTTTTTTTTGGTAAGCCAAAAACAACAAATATTTTCTCTTCTAAATTAAGCACCGCTACCCCAAAAAAATCGATGCTTTCTTTCTTTTAAAGAAAAATGATTTGCTTTTCCTGTTGGGGGCGCCAACTGGCCACCATAAAAAATCATAACAATGCTGGGCACAACAAGGACCACATGCATGCAAAAATGATTGCCAACCGGCCGCCCCACGAAAGCAAAAACACCAATTGCTTTTTTCTGTAAAAGTAAAGCACCTATGAGACCACACTCGGGTGCCTTTTTTTAAAACAAGCCTCCTATGTTTAGGATAAAGTTGTAGATTGACTCACAGGCTTTCCAAGCCTCAGTGTCGGGGACCTGAATTTTGAGTTTCAAGTGAAAAGTTATGGCCAAAATACTAACCTGCAGATTTACAGTCCCCACTTGCATGAATTTTGAGCGTGACTTTCCAAAAAATGAGTAAATGCTCACATAAGATGAAGAGTTGACTAAGGACAAGGTTTATTAGTTATTAAAAAAGAAGAGATATTTAGAGGAAATGATGCATTTTTGACACCTCAGTGTGGGGATCTCCCCTCATGAAGGAGGCACCTATTTCACATGTGTGGAGGAGTTTTAAACTTATAAATAATGAGATATTTTCATCTCTTTTCTCTCCTGTTTCAACTATATCCAAAAAGTAAGCTAAACTGACCCAAGACGACCCAAGTTCTCGCACCCCAGAGATTCGTATGCAGTGCTAGCATAGGTCTAGGCAAATGTCACTCTGATACCACAATGTAGTCCTCCTTGCATTATAAGCTTGAGAACTTTGTAAGACTGGTACTTTGATTTTCCACCCAACCATATCCCAAATAGTCTCTAAACTCATGGCTATATAGGCCTACGTGGTGCATGACCTTCCAACTTTAGCCCCTTGACCTTTCATTGGCTAGAAATTGCCTTTTCCTTGTCCAAGCTCTTCAACTACCCCTAGAAGGGGCACCTACTTCTATGTCCCTTGGGCTTCCATTGTGCACCATCTACTTTGCTTTTTACTTTAACTTTTAATGCCTATTAACCATTTCCTATTTGAAATCCCTTGAACCTTATTTATATGCAATCTTTTACATATAAATAATCTTTCCTAGTCTTGCCTTTTAGTGTTTCCTTTCAGTCTCATAATAGGCATCATTGACCCTGCCATTCAGATATGTGCCCTGTTGGGCAAGTTGATCGTTAGTGGACTTCTTCCAGGTGGTGAGCCTTGGTAGGACTTCCTCTTGGCATGGATTTTAGGTCATACTTAAGGCTCCTAGCCATAGAGCACCAGATGGACCTTCATAGAGATGTGGACCCGTGGCTTTAGCCTAGCTTTTGAGGACAGATCTGCAAGCCAGCCTACTCTGAGCTTAGGACCATCTAGCAGTCAGGTCCCATAGCCACATGGAGGAGTGTCTTTGGCAGCCCCTGATCTGGAACGCTCTGATTCGCTTACCCAGTGGCCACATGTTGGGGGCCCGACCTCATGTTTCGTGGGGAGCGTTGAGCATAGGACCTGCCAAGTCCCTTGGAGATTGGCTTGCATTCAAACAACTTTCCTTGGAGGCTCAAGAGAGAGGCGTGGTTGGGATGTGGGGTATAGACAGACCCAACTTGACATCGACTTTGCTATTCCCCAAAGAGTGGTTGACCCCTAGCCCCCCAGACACAACCCCCCAAGTGGTTGGGCATGTTTACTAGCCCTCATCCTTCCACGTGCCAACCGCCAAACTCCTATGTGCTAGCAGCCAAAGAAAAAGGGTGATCTTTTGAGGCTAAAAATGTCCCAAAGTCTTCCAAAAATGTTTTTGTTCATGACTCAAAGTGGTATTTTTTTATGAGTCATACTTTTAAAAGAATCTAAAAAGATTACGTTTGAGGTACCGTGACCATTTATTAAGGTTAAACTTCGTAAATAAAGTTACCTAATAATAGATGTGAATTGTACTCCATTATGAGCCAACTCACATAAATCAAGATCAAACGCTATAGTTATTACCAACCTTTAAGCGCTTGTACATAACATAAACACTCAAAGAATTCAACCTTAAAGTTCTTGTATTCGCAATACATAAACATCAACATTTAACTTTAGAAAACCTTTTAAACTCAATGAAAAATCAATGATCAAAGGAATATTTCCTTAAGTAACAAACTTCTTCAGAAAGGTAACAACTCATTTGAATATGTTCGTATTTAGCACATGACACATAGCTTTTGATATTGAAGTGTGTTAGTAACTTTTAACAACAAACACAAACTATGTTCACTCAATAGGCTAGCCACATAACATTGTGAAAAATCCTTGACCATAAATTTCCAAAGGAATATGATCGACACAATAGGATCTTATGATACAAATTCACAAATCAACTTATTTGATGTGAACTCAACATAACATAACATAAATATACACGTGATATGCATAAAAATAGTTAAACTTTAGGGCCAACAACTATGTCCCTTTGCATCCATGTGGAACTAAAACCTACGAGAAAAACCCAATCGCATTGGTTTCTCAACTGTGCAAAAGCTAATTTACTGTGCAAGAAAGAGCACTACACTTTGTTTTGTTTTTGTTTTTTGAGCCGGGTTCAGAGACGAGCATGCTCGTCTATGAGACTCGAGCAGAGAAACGCTTTTGTCATTAGCTTTGTCGTCTCGGTTGTGAGAATGGTTTCGCTACTTCCTTAAGGCATGACCTCGGAAGACCAAATAACTCGACACGACAGCAACCAAGAACTCCTAAAGGAGCCCAGGTACTGTGGGACTTGCCGCCGCTGGGCTCACCCACTAAAAACTCTGCAAACCCGACGGATTTTCGGAGAGGAATTGCCCTACCGAGAATTAGGCGTCGGCTCGAAAGAGACATGTATACTATGACTCAAATGAGTTGCTTGGACATAAACCAAAGACTTGAAAAACAAGTCCTCAACTAAACTCTCCAATAGTTCAAACTTTGTCAACACAATACATAAAGAGAGTACAGGGAAATTTCTTGTCCATAACTTTCTAGTCCTGTGTCAGTAGTGCATCCTTAACTCCATAAAAAACATTAACTATTGATTATTACTAGCAAGCACTTCACTAGTAATCAACAAACTTAACTGGTGTTCTTACACCCACTAGTCAACTATATTAAAACATGTGACCAATCATACTTGATGCAAGCATGCAAAAATCAAACATATCTATGCTTCTAATCGCATGCTAAAAGAACTCAATATTAAACTTCAATCTCATGCATAACCCATACATGCATGCTTATGTAGATGCTCACTGGCAAAAACTCAAATGTCCACACGAGGCCAATACCAGAGTAACTAGAGCAAGAAGCTCAAATAATCGAGTGTGAAACGGACTAGACCCATACATCCCAAGCCCATCATACTCAAACACATACGTCTTACGAGTGTAAAATATGTACACAAGACCTACCACGTAATGGTTCTTGGTGATGTACAAAACTTATAAATATTAAGATAACACAAGTCATATGAACAAATTCATTTTATGGCCCCATACATAAGAATTTGTAAAAAAAAAATGAGCATCAACCTTTACTCCACACTCTCAATGAAGCCTTTTGATGTAAAAATATCCTCCCCGATCCCATCAAGCATATAGCATAAAGGGTGAGGAAAAAAGAATGGTTCAAGAAAAAAAGCATTAAGTTGGAGAGCGTGAGAGTGGGTAAAGCGCACCTATAGTGAATAACGTTGATGAAGAGGCTAAGCGCAAGCTCAAGATAAGAACATCAGCTCAAACCTTATTAATTATTGATATGGATTGAACTTTCTACCATACACTTAAATGTACGTGACAATCGCAGGTTACTGATAAGCTTAGATAGTCATCGTGCTTTAATTGATGCCAAGTGTCTTCTGAAATCAAGCAATCATAGCTCCGATTTTTGCTTTATGCTCATCCATGCCATAGAACCATTTCCTCGCTTTATGATCCTTATGTTTGACAAAGAGCATCTTCAAGTCTCAACAAAGATTTCTTATGATCATGCAAAGTCTAAAACTTGCAAACATCTTTATATACATCTTCAATCTCATCGAAATCTTTGTGGAACACCTTGCATACACTCAACACATCTTGCATGCAAGCACTAATCACATTTGTGCTTTTGCTTCTTCTTTTTTGTTAGCCAAAAACACCAAATGTTTTCTCTTCTAAATTTAAGCACTGCTAATGCTTTTGCTTGCTCTAACCACGCCAAAAAAAATTGATGCTTTTTATCTTTTAAGAAAAATGATATGCTTTTCCTATGGGTGTCGACGCGACTGGCCATAAAAAATCATAACAATGCTGGGCACAAGGATCACACAAGCGTGCAAAAATGATTGCCAACAATCGGTTGCCCACCACGAAAGTGAAAACACCAATTGCTTTTTTGTGTTAAAATAAATCACCTTTATTAAAATTTATTAACCATTGATATGAATTGAACTTTGTACCATACACTTAAATGTACGTGACAATCGCAGGTTACTGATGAGCTTAGCTAGTCATCGTGCTTTAACTGATGCCAAGCATCTTCTAAAATCAAGCAATAATAGCTTCAATTTTTGCTCTATGCTCACCCATGCCATAGAACCATTTCCTCGCTTTATCAAAGATCCTTATGTTTGACATAGAGCAACTTCAAGTCTCAACAAAGATTTCTTATGATCATGCAAAGTATAAAACTTGCAACCATCTTGTTACACATCTTGAATCTCATCAAAATCTTTATTGCCTTCAAAACTCAAACAACACCTTGCATGCAAGCACTAATTGAGCGCTTAACCATCACACTTGTGCTTCTTCTTTTTTTGGTAAGCCAAAAACACCAAATATTTTCTCTTCTAGATTAAGCACCGCTACCCAAAAAAAATTGATGCTTTCTTTCTTTTAAGAAAAACGATTTGCTTTTCCTGTTGGTGGCCACTGTAAAAAATCATAACAATGCTGGGCACAAGGACCACACAAGCATGCAAAAATGATTGCCAACCGACTGCCCACCATGAAAGCAAAAACACCAATTGCTTTTTTGTGTAAAAATAAAGCACCTATGAGACTACACTCGGGTGCCTTTTTTTAAAACAAGCCCCCTATGTTTAGGATAAAGTTGTAGATTGACTCACAGGCTTTCCAAGCCTCAGTCGGACCTGAATTTTGAGTTTCAAGTGAAAAGTTATGGCCAAAATACTAACTTGCAAATTTACAGTCCCCACTTGCATGAATTTTGACCATGACTTAAAAAACACCATTTGAAGTAGACGACCCGACTTCTCGCACCCAGAGATTTGTATGCAGTGCTAGCATAGGTCTAGGCAAATGTCGCTCTGATACCAATGTAATCCTCCTTGCATTATAAGCTTGAGAACTTTGTAAGACTAGTACTTTGATTTTCCACCCAACCATATCCCAAATAGTCTCTAAACTCATGGCTCTATAGGCGTAAGTGGTGCATGACCTTCCAACTTTAGCCTCTTGACCTTTCATTGGCTAGAAATTGCCTTTTCCTTGTCCAAGCTCTTCAACTACCCCTAGAAGGGGCACCTACTTCTATGTCCCTTGGGCTTCCATTGTGCACCATCTACTTCGCTTTTTACTTTAACTTTAATGTGCCTATTAACCATTTCCTATTTGAAATCCCCTGAACCTTATTTATATGCAATCTTTTACATATAAATAATCTTTCCTAGTCTTACCTTTTAGTGTTTCCTTTCAGTCTTATAACAAGCATCATTGACTCTGCCATTCAGATATGTGCCCTGTTGGGCAAGTTGATCGTTTAGTGGACTTCTTCCAGGTGGTGAGCCTTGGTAGGATTTCCTCTTGGCATGGATTTTAGGTCATACTTAAGGCTCCTAGCCGTAGAGCACCAGATGGACCTTCATAGAGATGTGGGCCCATGGCTTTAGCCTAGCTTTTGAGGACAGATTTGCAAGCCAGCCTACTGTGAGCTTGGGACCATCTAGCAGTCAGGTCCCATAGCCACGGAGGAGTGTCTTTGGTAGCCCCTGATCTGGAATGCTCTGATTCGCTTACCTAGTGGCTACATGTTGGGGGCCCGACCTCATGTTTTGTGGGGAGCGTTGAGCATAGGACCTGCCAAGTCCCTTGGAGATTGGCTTGCATTCAAACAACTTTCCTTGGAGGCTCAAGAGAGAGGGCTGGTTGGGATCTGGGGTATATATAGACCCAACTTGACATCGACTTTGCTATTCCCCAAGAGTGGTTGACCCCTATCCCAGACACAACCCCCCAGTGGTGGTTGGGCATGTTTACTAGGCATGATATTCTCTTGGTAGTTTATGGTGCAGATGAGAGTTATGCTTTGCTCACTTTTTCTATTAGACCCCATGGAAAATTAGAGAGATCAAAGCCCCCTCTAGATGACTTCAGTGGGGCTGCACCTAATAGAGGGTGAGGGTGATCAGATTTTAGGCACATTGACCCCCCACCGGCCACGGTGGCCAAGGAGAGACTTTGGTGGTTATGGATTTGGGAGACCTGGTCCCTCACGTGCCTCTAGTGGGACTCAGGGGCGTGGAATTAGAGTGATCCTGCTGACTGGGAGGAGACATTGGGTACCCTCTCTTTGCATACACCACGCGGCTAGGCCGCAGGATTCAGATGCTTGAGGTTGAGGGCACTGTCGGTAGCAACACACTGTTAGTCATAGGGCCTTTCACAAATTTTTATCTCTAATTTTTGGAATACTTTGGGACATTTTTAGCCTCAAAAGATCACCCTTTTTCTTTGGCTGCTAGCACATAGGAGTTTGGTGGTTGGCACATGTGGTTGGCAACCATTGGCAGTCAACTAGCTGCTTGTTTGAGGTGTGGCCACCTTCTTCAAGAGTCTCAGTGACATTGTCTTTGGGATTTCCCGAATGCGTAGCAGGTTTGGTAGCGATTTCTCTGCATTACAACCTCTAGGAAAGAAGGGAACACTTGGGAGTATAGAATGGAGTACATAGGTAGTAATAGCACACCTTTATGAGGAGGTCATACGTTGCTAACTCGTCATGTAGAGGTTTATTCACTCCTTTTCTTACCATCTCCACGAGGGTGAAGCAACAAGGATTTTTCTTTTCTTTGACCCTCTTTTAGCTAGAAGAGATAATAAAGGAGATTTCACAACGGAGGGACTTATGCCATCTTTAGGTGTTCTTGTCATGTATGCCAATGGTGTAGTCATCTTTACATACAACCTCGATACATTACACCACCTCACAGATATCATATATTAATTTTTACACATTAGTAGCTTCCAATCAATGTTATAAAAACAAAATTGTTGTTGGTCAAGATTGTTCAACCTTGCAAATTGCCTACCTTCTTTAGGATCAATCAATTCATCACTCACCACAATGTTTAATTTTAGATATCTTAAGGTTGAGATTCCTAACAATTACAATAGGGTTTATGTGTAGAGCATAATTATAGGTAGCATAGACCATGGAGAACAAATGTAACCAAAGCGAGACTCAGGCAAAGTGAAAACCTCCACAACATGCTCAATCATATATAGGAACTAGGCCATTAGTGTTGATAGGTTTAAAGATGATATATAGATATGTGACCAAAGTCAAGGGTAAGATAGATGATAGTCTACCTAAACTGGCATGGGAAGTGGAATCTGAACCACAATGCACCCTTAAAAGAAAAAAGTCAAATGTCAAGATGGATCTTAGACATAAGGATATGGTTTAGGAGATGGGGAGTTGAAAATTTCTTAGACCTTAAAGATGAGAAGGGTATAGATTTAGCTGCATCTCTCATGAATGCTTCACACCAAAGATGGGAGAATGACACAAAAGCGATCTAAAATATCTCGACTATTGGACTATTACACATATGAACATGGTCACATTCATGCACACATCGGAATGACAATGGAGAGCGATCACATTGATTTGCACCTAATTGCATAAATTGGGCATTAAGACCAAGTCTTGGGGGAGAAACCACCAAAACAAACACTCATATGTGCAATCTATGTCAGTTACATGTCAAGGAGATTGAATGACCATGGAGAGCAATCACATTGATTTACACCTAATTGCATACATTGGGATTGAGACCAAGTCTTGCGGGAGTAGCCGACAAACATACTCCTATTACGAGCCAAAACTCTTGAAAATGGTTCAAAAAATAGATAATCAAAAGATTTTTTGACAAAAAGTTTAATTTTTTTATATTTCAAGAGGTAAACAAGAGCAAAAAAGCACACACACAAACATTCAACACTCACACACTCAAAAGGATAGTCTTACCTACAAACTAATGGCCATATGTAAAAGAATTATTTTTTACACATTTCCAAATTTGCATTCACTCACCTATATCTTTGAAGTTGGCAATGTTTGCTCTTGCATAAAAGTTTTTGAATTTGGTGCATCAACAAGCATAATTGAATGGGGTGCATCTTTTTGTCAAGCACAAGCAGCCGATAAAGCAAGCACACCAAACGTCAAGAAACATTTACCCAATGAAGCCTCAAGTGCCAAAGGCGACACGATATGGTTGTCATGTGCACACCCATCGCCCTCGCATTCGATACCGAGTGCATACGCTTTAAACCCTTTTCTACTCCTTCCTCAGTAGAGTATTTTTTTTTTGGCTAAATTTTTTGTCAATATCGATGGGGAGCTTCTTTTGTCAAAGATGCATGCACCATCAATATTATTGTGGAGTGCACCTGTATGAGCACGAGTGTCAAGAATGCCACTACCATGCACCAAATTGCAAGGCAAGGTGTCATGACCAAATCCATGAACCTTGTGTGCCACTCGTGTGCCATGGGGATGCATGTGTTAGCGGATGAATTGCATGGCTCTATGTGTGTCTTACCCTGTGAGAGTAGGTCCGTACTACTATTCGAGCATGTGCGCATCGGGGTCTCCACCACCCTATGTGGATGCGTGCATTGTCTCTCACACCATGGTTTCTTATCACCATCTCGCTCTTGGTTTGTGCTTCTTCTTCTCTGTTTGTGCCCTTTCTCTACGCTTTTGTTCTTTTGTTGTGTGCTTTTTGTGCTTTAGGGATTCCACAATCCCAAACTTCACTCACCGTCGATTCTGGAATCCCAAGTTTCACACAAGTTGGATTCCAAAAACCACTTTGCTTGCACAAGTGGATTCCAAAATCCACTTTGCCACACAACAAGGATTCTGGAATCCACTTTTCCACACAAACTAGCTTCTAAAAACCATATTGACTTGTACTTTAGATTCTAGAATCCACTTTGCCACACACAAGTTGGATTCTAAAAACCATTTTGCCACACAACTAGGATTCTAGAATCCCGTAAGCTTCCCAATTTCTTGAGTGACTTTAATGAACAAGAATCTACGAAACCTAAAAACTCGTAAGAAACAAACTACCAGAAATACTCATTTAAAAAAAAAACTTTAACAAAACAGAGTGTTTTTTCTTCCTAGAGAATTCCTAAGGCTTGTTAAAGTTTTAAAGTTAACAAACTGGTTTCTGGAATCCCGTTTAAAGTGCACTTCACCATTTAGGAAGCATGAAGAAATAAAAAATCTAGCAATTTTTTGAACCAAAATAACATGCTCTTTAGGAAAAAATCTTGATTCTCACCTTTTTTAGGGTTTTAAAGAAAAACACAAAGAACCTTAAATGATTACACTTTTACATTTTATTTTATTTTTCTTTTTCAATGAAAGTAATTTTGGAATCCTGTTAGGCTATAACAATTCCTGAAGATTCACAAGTAACAACAGAGCATAGAGTGTCAAAAATTAGTAAAGCACAAAAAAAAAGTTCTTCGATCAAAACAAAACCATGTTGTCTCATTTTATTCGTTCTCCTAAAAAACTAAAGGAGGGAAACTTTATCAAACTTCACGTTGTTGGAGCCTTGTTTTCAATGGCATCATGTCTTCTAGAGTCTTCATTAGCTTTCTTAATATTCACAAAAATCCAAACTTAATAATCACAATTATAAAAATCATTGGGGAGAATGGTTTGGTGATCTTCTGCTCTAGCAAGATGGCATGGAACACATTGGGAATGTATGATCACATACGGTCCACAATATCTTGGATAACTTCTTGTATTTCCTAAGAGATAAGGAGCTCCTCTTGGGTCTTACACATAGAAATACAATGTCATGTTTTGCTAAAGGCTCTCTTGGATCTCTTGGACAACTTCTTATATTTCCTAAGAGATAAGGAGCTCCTCTTGGGGAGCTCTTGGGTATTACACATAGAAACACCATGTCACCTTTGGCAAAGGCTCCCTCAGGTCTCTTGGCATCTACATATTACTTCTATCCCATGTCCGACCACGTTAAAGCTATGGGCTATTCATGTCCATATAAGGCCTTAAATAGACTCGTTCCTACAACATACTCATTTATATGTTGCTCTAGTGATGGGGTGCATAGAGGGCCCTAAACAGACTCATTCATATTTTCTTGTGACGGGGTGCATTATAAAAGAACTCTACTATATGTAAGTAGTTAACGTATTAGCTATGTTCTTATCCATAATAGGCTCTCAAGGTATCCTTCGTCACTTGATTTACTCTCTCTATACCGTTCATCTCTGGAGGTAAGCTACGCTTAAATCTAAGGATTTTCCTAATGGCTTCAAAAAATGAGGTCCAAAATTTAGAGGTAAACGTTGTGTCCATGACACTCATAATTCTATACCGTTCATCTCTGGAGGTAAGCTACGTTTAAATCTAAGGATTTTCCTAATGGCTTCAAAAAATGAGGTCCAAAATTTAGAGGTAAACTTTGTGTCCATGACACTCATAATTCTATGGGAAAATGCATGTAACATAAAGATTTCCTTAAGGAAAACCTTGGAAACATCCAAAGTAGAAAAAGGTAATTTTAATTGGGATAAGGTGAGTGACTTTGTGTCTATGTCACTCATAATCTTCTGGGAAAATGCACACAATCTAAAGATTCCTTAAGGAAAACTTTTGCAACATCCAAAGTAGAAAAGGTAATTTTAATTAGGATAAGGTGAGTGACCTTAGTCAAGCAATCCAAAACTACCAAAGTGGAGTCAATACGGCATTAGTGCAAGACAACCAAGTAATAAAATAAATGCTTATGCATTCCCACTTCATCTGAGGTATGTTTAGTTTTCTTGGTATAGTTAGTTAAGGGATACAGTTTTCTTGGTAGTTTCACTCTTTCTACTTTGATCCTTTGGCAAGTTAGGAATCATTGCACATGTTGTAATATATCCTTCTTGAGTCGAAGCCAAAATAAACTTCTCTCTCACTTCTCTTGACTATAATTGAGATAGAAAGTCACGGCCATTACTCTCTCACTAGCCAAATTCTCAAATGCAGCCTGGATTGATTGTTGTTTCAAGGAAGAAGACAAGTTCTCAACTACACTGCATTTTTAAATTAAAATATTCTTTCACCCATTACCCTATTTCTAACCTTATGCTCAAATGCAACTCGGATCAATTGTTGTTTCAGGGAAGAAGACAACTTCTTAACTATACTACATTTTCAATTTCACACAACAGTACTAAAAAAAAGAGAAGGTAATATATATAAATTATTCCAAAAGTTTTATTTGAGTATAATGAAAGAGGCCATTAGGTTAAAACAACCAAGACTTGCTCTCATGAAGTGGCAAATGTGAATGGACATGCCATAGTAAACTCGATTAGAGGCTTAGCAATTGAGATCCTGTAATGAGGAATATAACTCCTAAGAGTTCTATACATGAACATAGGAACTCTAAGATCTTGCCAAAGTGGATCGCAAAAGAACTATCCCTCTCACAACATATATCCGAATAATGATCATTATAAGGACAATGTTTTCCACCAACCTCTCATTGTGTGGCTATAGGGTGTTGTGATCCATTGTCTTGAGTACCACCTATATCTTCGATTAGTGGCTCTTGAAAGTGTCAGGCCCAACGTGACTTGGTCTACACAAATGAGCCAAGGAAGGAAGGTGCTTGAAGGCAAAGGCTATCATTTCATCCTTCAAAGATAACCAAGGGACTCCTGATCTTGCGATATATTATTCCATCTGAAAGAAAAAATACTATAAATTTTGGTTTTAGGCCATGAACCGTACTTTAAAATCACATCTAACATTGTATGTCTAACTTGGCTCAGATACCACAACTGTGAAACCCCTACACTTTGCAACACAGAGTCACACTAAGGGTAGAGCAACTCACGCAAGGCCTCATATCACAATGTCCTAGTGCTTGGATATTTCGTTAGTTCCTCTAATCTAACCAGAATAATCCTTATGTAGGAAAGTTGAATGATTCCTTTAGGTGTTTTCCCTTTAAAATTCTCACAAGCATGTCACATCGAGAAGCTCCTCGAGGCTCAACAAGATGTCCTGACTCCTTGATTATGAAGGCAATTCTTCTATCCTTGTGTATTTCAAAGATGTAGAAAGATATAAGCTAGTTGAGAATTTGCCACCAATTTTTGATAGTCTAAACATATGTGAAGCTTGCATTATAGAGGTAAGTATAGCACTAGAAACCCTTTCCACACAAGAGGCTAGTTTTAGGGCTAAGGCTCCTCTTCAGGTCATACATACTAATCTCTATTGAAAGATGAGTATAATTGCACTTGGAGGTTCTTCCAATTTTTTCACATTGATATAAGAGTACAACAGGAATATTTGGGTGTATTTTCTTAAGGAAAAGTCTCAAGCTTTTGGAAAGTTTAAGGAATGGCTTGCATTGGTTGAAACTAAGAGAAGAAAAAAGTTTAAGAAGTTTAGAATAGACCAAGGAGGAGAATTCATGTCTAATGAATTCTTGGGTTCATGCAAAGAAAGAGGCATAAATGGGTAGCTCACTCCCGCTCACACTACAGGTAAGGTAATTGGCTTTAAGTGGGTTTACAAAGAAACATATAGATTTGATGGTACTTTGAAAAAGTACAAGGCATGGTTGGTCACCAAAGATTTTGCACAAGTTGAAGGTTTTGACTTTCAAGCAAATTTTGCTCCTACAGCCAGGTTAGCCAACAATTTGCATTCTTGCAACATTGGAAGCACAAGGGGGATGGCTTGTTCTCTTCAAGTGGATTTAAAATATCCTTTCCTTAATGAAAACCTCAAGAGGAGTAGGTATATGTGAAAGAGCCACTTGGGTTTGTTGTAGCAAAGTTTTTAGGTTATGGAAGGCACTCTATAGGGCCCCATAAGCATGGTACTAGAGGATTGATGATAACTTTGTGAGTATTGGTCTCTTACACAACCCTTTAGATGTAAACTTGTACATGTTTTGTGAGAAAGCAAGGGAAGTATATGGTCATTGTCCTCTATGTAGATGACCTCATCTTGACAAAGGATAACCATAAAAAGATCTCATAAACACAACATATGCTAGTGTAGAGTTTGAGATGATAGATATTGGGCTCGTGCATTATTGTTTGGGGATTTAGGTCTAGTAGAAGCCACATAACACTTTCATCTCTCAGTAGAAAAATATGTAGGTGAGATACTCAAGCCATTTGGCATGACTAAATGCAAGGCATTTTCATGCTGCATGAGCAAGAACCTTAGTGGATTTGTGGCTTAGATTGGGTAGGTGACTCTTAGTAAAATTGGGTATTGTTTTTCTCTTGATGATGCATTTCTTGGATCGGTAGAAATAGCCCACAATTGCACTATTTACACTCTCAAAGAGTCAAAGGTTGAGTACAAAGCTAAATGCTTTACATCATGTGAGGTATTGTAGCTGAGGAGGATTCTACAAGACATGGGAGTGGTGCAAAAGAAGCCTACAATGCTACAATGTGACAACCACAGTTGCATGGCCAATTGCTCAGAATCCGGTGTTTTATACTTGCACAAAACACATTAAGATTCATTATCACTTTGTGCGTGGGATCATCGTGTTCAAGGAGGTGGGGAAGTCCTACTACCTAGTGACAAAAAAATGTGCAGACGTCTTCACAAGGCTCTTAGTTGGGATTAGATGGAGCAATATCTTCATCAACTTGACATCGGGACCACAAAGGTAGTTCACCTTTGGGTGGACAGCTCATGTTTGTATGGCCCCCATTATGAGGAGTAGCCATGGTTGAGTAGCCCGAGTGCTCAACATCCTTGTATTCACACGAGAAGGTGGCCTATGAGGTTAGATGGTTTAGAGATGGCTTGGATTAGATTTCACACAATACTAAATAGGTTACATGCTACACTGGACTATTATCTCATAATGGTCCACACATGGAGTAGGTAGATTTTACTCTTGAACACCCTCCTGACATTATGGGGCTCGAATGGGACCTAGGATGAGCCTAGGATAAGCTTCAAGATGGCAATGGGAGGTGGGAAAATTGCTACATAATTTCTAGTACATAGTTATGGGCGGAGTCTACATCACGGATGGTGGCACCGACTATGATCGTAGACCTACATAGTCTTGCTAGAGTCGCCCCATGTATATATGCCTATATAGGTACACGGCTGCTAGTTGCCCCTTCTCCATACAGTTCATCAATGACATCACTATGGGTTTACTCCTTAGCTTTTACTAGCATACAACCTCCACCTAAGCAGCAGATCAACCATTGCAGCTCCAACACATGAGTGTGGGGATTTGTAATCTATTGTATCACTTTAGTAATACAATATTCTTCTATAGCTCTATTGTTGTGCAATCTAAGTTTAAAGGTTTTGAACTTTGAAAGTTTCTACTTGTTATGAGTGTTCTCTTGTATGCACCACACATTGTTATTCTCTTATAAAAAAGTCACAAGACACAAATTTGAATGATGACAAACAAAGCATGCATAAATTGATGCCCTTTAATAAATTCGGCCCCACAAAGTTTGCATCATTAGTGTCTGTTGTATGAAACCAAATTTTTAATATCATTTAATAGCAAATTTAATGTATGTGCAGAGCACATAGGTCCCATGTAATGCGCATATATTTTTTCAATATATGAGGCAACCTTCTCTCTCATAGAGAAGTATTAATTGTTTTGAAAAACATAGTACCATGAGGAAAAATGCTCATAACATTTAGCAATTTGCTTACATAGTAGTTCTGCACCCATATGATGGGACATAATCAAACACTTGACATTTTAAAGACTACTCCACATCCGATCTTTGACTTTGTCTAAATATTTAGTTCTTATTTTTTTTATAACAACAAAGGAAGTGTGAACCCTATTTTTAATATAAATATTGAGACATTTGGAAGATAGGATTTCATATCACATTTAAAGGAATCCCACATGCAACAAATGCTTGTGTGTCCACTTTAAGTGTAATGCAAATTATTTTGTTTCTCTTAGCCAGCCTTCAAAGTTGTAAGGTCCTCCCAAGTCATGTATGTGTCTCTTTTAATATAGATTTCAAGAAGGAAAGAGACTGCACTTCGAGAAGAGTGAGACAATAAGGCTAGAAACATTAGGAAAGTAATAGAGTAAAAGTCATGTATGTGTCTCTTTTAATATAGATTTCAAGAAGGAAAGAGACTGCACTTAGAGAAGAGTGAGACAATAAGGCTAGAAACATTAGGAAAGTAATAGAGTAAAAATATTAGCTTAAAAAAAAATCCTAAAAGAAATAAGAAGACAAGAATAGTTATATTAAGAGAAGTATCTCCAAGAATAAAATTTTGAATTTAGGTGATAGGAGGTCATATTTAGAGTACTTTTACATATTTAGAGTCCATGCACACTAAAAATGTGAAAAAGCAATGCGTTTTTAAAGATGGCACGTTTGCGGCATTGGCACATATGTTTTCGCCTATTCTACTTGCGTTGGCTTGTAGACTAGATATCTTTTGGTTCTTTTGACTAGTTATATAACTATATTCTGAGTTTTTATCAGAGAGTTATGATCAAAACAATTTTCTGGTTCTATTAGGGTCTCTACATAGGAAAACTGTAAGAAGGCAGCAAGAAGCCTCAACGTAATCCTAGACATTGAGATGTATATATCCCTTCATTCTTATCTAATCTCTTAGAAGAGAAGGCTAGATTGCTATGGTCTTTTGGAGGAAGAGACTACAACTCCATAGTTTTCTTTTAAAGGAAGAATAGATTGCCGTTGCTCTGTGAGTGACAGAGAAGGCTACTTTGCCATAGTCATTCAAAGAGAGAAGAGTCAGAGTATGAGTGAGAGGACATTAAGCTTGGGAATGGTCGGATAATTCCATTTCTATGAGAAGGTATTAGGAGACTCTCAATTCCCCTATTTCAAGTTCTGAAGCTCTTGTTAACGAGCAAAGACAACGATAAATGATAAAATTTTACATAATTTCTATAAGGTATAGATATTTTTACTTTTTCAATTATATATCATTCTTGGGGGTTGAGGTATGGCCCTGACTTCTTGATTAATTGTTAGTAGTGATCAATTTAATTGATTTACTAGTTGAAGTTTAATTAGATAAAAATTATTAAAAAAATAGTATAATGAATTATTAAAAAGAAAAGATTTTTTTCTCGATTTCTATGGATATGTTTGCTAGTTTAATTACTATGGGTATGTTTGCTAGTTTTATGCTAATCTATAGGTACATCTTCTTCCCTACTTCGTTAACTTCACTCTATACTTGTATAGTCATAGGTAGAGGTAGTAGTGGCGAGCTTGGGAGTCAGCCCAAGGTAATCCCCTCCTATGCCACTGGGAATTGGATTTCCACCGCGTGAGGGTGGACATGTGGTTATGATGCTGTCTAGTTCTAAGGGCCCAAGCTTGTGCGGTGAATAAGCCCACCCTAGCGAGTAGACATCCCTCTAAGGGGCGGGAGGATCGAGCGACAGAGCCTGAGGGGGGGACAGGTTGGCTTGAGTCCTCGCTAGTGCACGACCGATGACAAGGCTTTAACCCATCTTAGACAAACATGGGTCTAACTTCGGATGTGTAATTTTCAGAAAAGTAACTTCGGATGTGTAACCATCTCAGACATGTTAATCCTGATAATCTTTGGATGTGTCAATCCCAAGGAACCAGATGAGTAATTCTCAAAAAATGAAGGTCTTAGATGATGTATTAATCCTGAGAGCCTTCAGAAGTGGTGCTATAATAAGTATTTGATAGTTTTGAACTTTTCACATGGATACAATGAAAGAAGCAAGTTCACCCTTGCTCGTCTAAAAATCGTAAGAAATGCCGAATTAATTGGAAGCACTGTTGTCAATCCAACCACTGGAACCAAAATTAGTTATGGGATGCCACGAAAGTACACCTTCGTGAAAGATTTTGTCCTCCAAGATTTTGAGATGATAAAATGAATGAATTTTTGCAGCTAACCCAAGAAGGGAAGACCCTGGAAGAATGCCACTAAAATCCTACTAAACTTCTCCGATTAGCTCCAGAGATGGATGAGGTAACTCTTCTCCATTGATTCATTTGGAAGCTTAATATACCTTTGAATAACCTCTTCAAGAATGCAAAACCATCCTCTATTCAGAAGCCATAATTATAGCCAGAGACTACGATGAAGTTTTGTTTATATAGTAAGTGTTGAGAAGGACATGAGTCCTTCCATGTTAATCAAGAAGAGGTCCCCTAATTCAAGAGGAACGTTAAGCCCACCCTTGGCTACAAGGAATCATGAGCTAGAGCAAAATTAGGTCAAGAAATAGGGATAGCAAGGTTAAAGATAACCAAATTCAACAAGTATTTCTATGAGTAAATAGAAGAGGACTGGTGCAAAATTCATGTGAAGTAATGTATATGATGAATAGAGGTATTCTAAAAGACGATACTAAGATTATGTAATTGCTATCATAGGTTAGATTGCATAAAGGATTGATTCCCTTAGGTTTTTCTATGACAATTTGTTAAGTACCATATTACATGGGGGTATAGAATAAGGAATTCGTAAGGGAGAATTATGATAAAAAAAAGGTTCATATTGTATGAGAGGTATATGGATGCATGAACTTAGGATAATAAGGCTAATTAACTTTAGAATAATAAAGACCTTTTGGGGGCACAACAAAACGAACCAAACACATGAAATAAGGGACTCTTTAGGAACAATGTTTAGATAAAAGAAGATTTCTACCTAGTGGGACACCACTTTGGAAGAGACAGAAGGATTTACTTAGATACTACCCCAGCTCACGAGATGAGGACATCTCGAATGTTTTAAGTGGGGGAGATTGTAAGGTCCCTCCCAAGTCATGTATGTGTCTCTTTTAATATAGATTTCAAGAAGGAAAGAGAGCGCACTTAGAGAAGAGTGAGACAATAAGCTTAGAAACATTAGGAAAGTAATAGAGTAAAAATATTAGCTCCAAAAAAATCCTAAAAGAAATAAGAAGACAAGAATAGTACTATTAAGAGATAAGTATCTCCAAAAATAGAATTTCTAATTTAGGTGATAGGAGGTCATATTCAGAGTACTTTACATATTTAGAGTCCATGCATACTAAAAATGTAGAAAAGCAATGCGTTTCCACATTTAGAGTCCATGCATACTAAAAATGTGAAAAAGCAACGCGTTTCTAAAGATGGCACGTTTGCGGCTATATATACATGTTTTTGCCTTTCCTACCATGTTGGCTTTGTAGACTAGATGCTATCCGGTTCTTTTGACTGGTTATATGACCATATTCTGAGATTTTATCAGAGTTATGACCAAAATAATTTTTTGGTTCTGTTAGGGTCTCTACATAGGAAAACTATAAGAAGGCAGCAAGAAGCCTCAAGGTAATCCTAGACCTTGAGATGTATATATCCCTTCATTCTTATTTAATCTCTTAGAAGAGAAGGCTAGCTTGATATGGTCTTTCAGAGGAAGAGACCACAACTCCATAGTTTTCTTTTAAAGGAAGAATAGTACGTCGTAGCTCTATGAGAGAGAAGGCTACTTTGCCATAGTCCTTCAAAGAGAGAAGAGTCAGAGTATGAGTGAGAGGACATCAAGCTCCGGGATGGTCAGATAATTCCATTTCTATGAGAAGGTATTAGGAGACTCACAATTCTCTCATTTCAAGTTCTGAAGCTCTTGTTAATGAGTAAAGGCAATGATAAATGATAAATTTTTACATAATTTCTATAAGGTATATATATTTTTAGTTTTTCAATTATATATCATTCTTGGGGGTTGAGGTATGGCCCCGGCTTCTCGATTAATTGTTAGTAGTGATCTATTTAATTGATTTACTAGTTAAAGTTTAATTAAGATTAAAATTATTATAAAAATAATATAATAAATTATTGAAAAGAAAAGATTTTTTTTCTTGATTCTATGGACATCTTTGTTGGTTTCATTGCTATGGGTATGTTTGCTAGTTTTATTGTTGCTAATCTACAAGTACATCTTCTCCCCTACTTTGCTAACTCTGCTATGGACTTACATAGTCATAGGCGGAGGTAGCAAGCCTGGGAGTTGGCCCAGGGTAATCCCCTCCCATGCCATTGGGAATTGGATTTCCACCCGACATGTGATTATGATGCTGTTTAGTTCTCAGAGCCAATGCTAGTGCGGTGAATAAGCCCCACCCTAACACGTAGACATTCCTCTGAGGGGCAGGAGGATCGAGCGACAGAGCCTAAGGGGGCGACAGGCTGGCTTGAGTCCTCGCTGCGGCGGCCGATGATGAGGTGTATGGTCCCATAGCGTTTTGCTTAGCATGTAGAGGTTGGAAGGCCGAATTCTAGATCATCGGCAGTATAAAGGAAAAGAATAAGAGAGCCGGTTTGGCTTGTATGGAATTGATTCTTGTATAATTATTTTTTTCTATAAATCTTACCTTTGGCATTATTATATTGTGGAAAGAGGCTATTTTAATGAACCTTGTGAAAGGGTCTTAATTAAGGAACATGTTTATTTATGTCAAACAGTGTGGTAGGATTAATTAGAAAACAAATTGACGTGTGAGTAGGGTGGAAAGTGGGAGGATGGAATGCCTCGATGGCACCATCCTACGGATGGGTGGACGCGATTAGTTGGGTAGTTTTCTAACAGATTAAGTGAAAGCCCTATGCTAGATAAATAGGTTCTCGAGAAACTCTATTCTAGAAGACTAGACCCTTTGCATGGATGAGGAAAAAAGTGTTGTCTCTAGGAATCAAGATTAGTAGTTGCCCAAATTATGATCAATTACTCTATGGGTGACTTGATTTTTAGAAGACCACGCTCCCCCTGCGGGATAGGACTAGGTCTTACCTACAAATCGTATCTTTGAATCTCTACTTTGAATCTCTACATGGTCAAGGTGTCGACGAGTATGAAATTTTCTCCAAGTTGACTTAGTAGACTATCTTAAGTGTTTCCCCTATTTTGGAAGGTGGGAACCTTACAAAAGTGCTTTGTCTTGCAATTCCACCAGTGTCACATGGCATATCATCTTCTATCTGAGTGTACCAGACTTCTTTTAAGACCATGTATGAGACCTTACATGAGACCCTGCACTTCGATTGCCCGTAACTACGCATAGCTAATACATAGGATGATTATATGCATAGTTAGTAAAACAATGTTATGCATAGGATGGTATCTAGGCGTAGCTACTTACACACAAGTGGCTAGGGCTAAGCGATGTCTATGTATACATCACTTATGCATAGTTTGTTGGGAATGCAAGATCAACAACGATAGTATCATTAGATGTGTGGATAGTAGCCTAGTAGTGTGTGGACAATAATGGTCATGCCCAATTGGCCAAGTGCATGTGGACATTAGTACTACGTTATGTTATGTGTGAACTTATCCCTTATAGAGAGAGAATGTGTTGATTTTGGTAGATGAGAATGAACCTAGCTATGGACCTTCTCTACATTGTGTGAGATGGATTAATGACAATAACTAGGGTTTGTGTGTGTCTCCTTTTGTCTCATCTATTCTCTTTTCATGGGGGCATTAGAGCTTGGTGCTCTCATTTTTAGGGTTTTGTGGGTGTGAGAAAGAGTAGTGAAGAAGAAGCTATTTTGGAGCAAGGAAGAAGGTGTGAACCTTATGGAGACTGTGGAGCACACATACATCATAGATATGAAATCTTGGCCCAATTAGTGAGTTTTCCTACCCATTCTCGTGGATTATAGGTGATTTAAGAGAATTGAAGCCAAGGTGTGGCTGCCCCAAAGAAGCAAGGAAAATCAATTTTTGGGGTGAAGCTTTCTATTGAAGCTTGGGTTCACACAAAGGTTGATGTAAGCAAGATGGCTATGAATGTACGCAAATGTCTAGAAAACTCAATGGGATTGATGTATGCATGTGTATTGGTGATTTGAAGCAAAGTAAGTTGCAGGTTTTCTTGGGACTATCATTGAAGCTTTTCTCTATAGCAATGTGTATTGGTGATTTGAAGCAAAGTAAGTTACATTAAGAAAGTTATAGGTTTTCTTAGGACTGTCATTGAAGCTTTGCTCTACATCCATTGGAGAGGTGTTGAACCTATGTACCTCAAGTTTGGAGTAATACATATCATGTACACTAATTAGAAGGCTACTTGTATAAGATAATTGGTGTATATAACCATTAGAAGGTAAGCAATTAAAGAATTTGATTAAATATTAGAGCTGGCAGTAGCATAAACATCAATGCACAACTCACTACTAGTAGAGATTCATTGTAGCTGGTTAGAGCAGAGATAATTACATCATCTAAACTCCTCTATTACATATTAAAGAACCTTGCTAAACATTGGTTTGAGTTGTGAAGAGCTAGAGCACATTGTAGGAGCTGAAAACAAGCTAGTTCGCCTCCTTCAAAATCAATGTAACTTTGTTTTGAAAGCTTTGTGTGCAAAGAGAAGGTTGACTGAACTATTACATTGGTTAAACCACATGTAAATGATTCAAAATACCTTGATGAATCCTATATAAGTGTTGGAGAGCATAAGGAGTGGACAACAATGAAAAACATGCAATTTGCAGAGTTTATAACCCATTTCAATCAAAGTAGAGTGCATTCCCCAATTGCATTAAGCTTTGGAATGTATGCATATGGTCATGAATGGATGCAATCATCAAGTATAATCATCATAGCATGTTTTTGATCTTTTGGTTGAACATTTTGACATCAAACCATTGAGTAAAGAAGTAGGGCATGGACTATTTATGAAAATAGTGTATGAAACTATTTTGACATCAAACTATTGAGCAAAGAAGTAGGGCATATACTGTTTATCAAAATAAAGATCACTTGGTTGAATATTTTGACATAAAACTATTGAGCAAAGAAGTATGGCATGGAATTTTTATGATAGTGTATGAAAATAGTGAGGTGTCTTTGAAAAATTAAAGCAAGTGTTGAGCTCATATGTGTACATGGGAGCACTTATGATGCAAATACAAGTCTTGAGACATGTGTATAACATGGAGGATGCGTTTCTTATGTTTATGAGGTTGAAGTAGTGAATGTAAATTGGGCATTATCTTTGATAGGTGTTACATGTGCTTGTGGTGGGTGTGCAATGTGCCTTATATCACATTACATTATGTTCATTCGTTGTGGTTCTCCTGCTATTTATCATTGTACCAGTTCCAAAGTCGAAGGGTAGCATGCCATAGTGTGTGAACATTCCTTGTGAGTGTACTAATATGTACTAGTGAGTGAGTGTGTGAGAACAACCTCTTAGGATTAGATATTATTCAAGTGTGTGTTTCCTTAGGGAGACTTAGTCTAGTATGTGACTTGGTCAAAAGATAAGGCTAAATCCTACAAAAAGGCATTGTACTCAAGCTTCTAACTATCAATCCAACTACTCATTATAGTGTATATCTCTTGACTCTTGAGCATTATCACATCCCCCCCTCTCTCTCTCTCTCTCTCTCTTTCTCACTATCAACTAATTCCACATAGCAATGGATTTCATCTCTAAGCCTCCATAGGCCTTCAACAAAAACCCTAATCACTTGAACTCTAACCTTCAATTGGTATCAGAGCTTTGGTTCTCACCCTAGAATTTCTCATACACCTTTTGGTTTCATCATCGGGCTACTGTGAGCATCGCTTTGTCTAGTTCAAGTTCAACAATAAGGCGTGTCATTAAAAAAAATAGCAGCACGACCTATTCTTTCCAGCCATTTTGTGTGCTCAACCCGTCATCAAAAAAACAGATGCAATTACCTTCTTTGCACATTTGTTCGTCCAGCGCGCCTGCTCAGCACACAAATCATCGTCACCCATTATTCAAATAAGGGTTTAATAACCTTTTAAGATAAAAAGCTAGTGTAACGCAACTTATACAAGAAGTTGTTCACATGGGCTTGAAAATTTACCTTCTTTTGGGGACTCTTTTATCACATTTGGGCATTCTAGTTTCTATGTCCACCTTTATGCTCATTCAAAGTACATCATCAACACCCGCTACTTCATCAACATACTTCTTGGCTATGCTTGAGGTTGTAATCCCATGGAAACAATGCCACAAGAGAAGTAGCACACCAAGAGCTTCATTGACTAGGAGTGTCTACTCCTAAAAATAGTTATGTGTGTGCGGGGTACTCTGCCTGGGTTAAAATCCTAAACGAGATGTAATTATACATTTTTTTACTTTAGTAAGTCCATCATAGACTCCGCTCTCCTCACTCGTAGGTCCTCGTTTTGCATTATCAAAACACTAAATTATGATCCAATATAGTGTATGATTTGTAATGCTCTAGCACTGAGCATAATTTAGGTTCTTGTTCTTTCTCTTCCTCAGCTACTTTGACAGCCTTAGCCTCAACCTCTTATTCTTTTTGAGCTAACACACGGTTTTTGTTCCTTTGGGCCAAATGACTAAGTTTGGCTAGAGGCTTTCACTTGGGTTATATTAGTTGGGGGTGGCCCTAGAATACATGACTTTTTGTAACTCTTCTTCCCAATTGTCTATAAACTTTTGATGAACATCTACAATAGCTTTATACTACAACCATTGGGCCATGGCTATTCTTTTCTTGTAACCTCTTGTGCATGTTTGTCTTATAATGCTTTTTTTTTGTCCTATTTCTTCAATGTTCTTTTGTCTTGATGAGAAGCTTCTTATTTCTATGTCAATTATCTCAATTTTTCTTCGTTTGGTTTCACTCACCTGGGTTTGCTTTAGTTCTATCTCTGTGGTGGCATTTTGGGCTCCTCACCAAAGGTGTAAGAGTTAGAAGTGTATGAATTAGAGCCTTCTTCCCATGTAGATTCAAGCTCACTATACTCCCTAATTCTCTCATTATTTGAGTACATGGCAACCATAATTTTCCATGGTGCAACTTTGGGGAGTTTCTCACTATGTGGTGTTACACATGTTCTCAGGGGTGGAGGTTGATCTCCCAAAACTAGTGAAGGTAACGAAACAATAGTTTGCTGTACAGTTTGCTCGCATTGGGTTGAGGTGTTGTCAGTAAAAGCATTACAGCTTGTGGCTATGATGGAGTTGGTAAAGCCAATTGCTGAGGTTTGGAAGCATTAATAAGGGTTTGTAGACACGTGCAACACTCTGAAGCCTCATGACCATAATGTCCACAAAAAGTATGATTCCCACTATAGCGTGCCCTTAAGAGTGGGCACTCATTGCTGTTGAATGCCCTTGTCGGCAGATTGAGTACCATTGAAGCTCTCTCCTTAGATACATATGTGTGTTTTCTAGAGATTTATTGGCCTTCGTTCCCTCTTGGAGTGCTTTCATAAAATCTTTGAAATTCATCTCTGCTAAAGTGTTACCTTTTGCAATGGATTTGTCTATAGAAGTGCTATGTCCTGTGACTTCGGAAGAAGCAACATATTTAGAATGCAATGCTTTGGCTCCCTGGACCACCATATTATCTTCTAGTTGGATGGCATTTGTTGTGACTTCTGTTAAGAAAACATGGTGCTTATGCTAGATCAAGTTGAGTGGAGGAGAGAGACCCAAAAAATACAAGAACAAATCTTGTTTATTAAGTTGCTTATGCATACAACTTGGCCTTTGCCCACACAAATGCCTTCTAGTTTTGCCTTTAAATTGGTGAGCTAGTGGACCATAAGTCCATTCACACACACACCCTTCTCCTACCCTTTTACATGACCTTAGTCTTTTAATACCCCCCCTCAATACCAACTATGAACATTTTTTGGAATAGGTGATATTGGACATAGGTTGCCTTTATAACATTAGGCATACAAGGTTAGGAATATAGGTATTGTTACATTTGAGATTTAAAACAATTTCTCAGTGGAGTTAGAGGCTGATGCAAAGTTAGCCTCTGACTCTTTGTTAGGACATTTAGAAGTGATATGCTACATTTTATCTTGTTGGGATATTTGATCCAACAATTATTTGCCAAATGATCCACCTTTTTGCAATGGACACACCTTACTTTGCTCACTTGATGCGATAAAGCTTGTTCGATATTCAATGGAGTCGATGCATTTGAAGATTCAGCTCCTCCCTTTGGTCTCTTTTCTTCATCAAGACAAGATTGAATGACTCCTTCATCAAGGGTGGGATTAAGTATGTTCTTCAGGGTGGTGACTAAGGTGGGGTACACCTTCTTGACTGCTTTTAACAAAACAGCTCTACCACATCATCCATTCTCGCATTCACTGATGCAAGTTGAGCCATAAGACCCTTCAAATGAGAGATAAAGGCTCTAATGCCATCTCCCTCTTTGATCTCCAAGCTGAAAAATTCAATTTTAAGTGAGATCTTGGAATTCTTACCACGAGCTCCATAGAGCTTGTCAAGCTCATCCCATTTCTCCTTTGCAGTTGTTGGAAGCTAGTCCACATGGTGAATAAGAGCCTCATCAAGATGGAGCATGATGATGGCTTGTGCCTTCTCATCATCTTCAATATCTTCAGCCTTAGTTCGATTAATAACCTTAGTGCCGGAGATGCATGGCCAAAAACCTTTGGACATCATCTTGTACTTGACAAGAACTTGCCAAGTGTGGAAGCCCTCTCCCGAGAACTTCTTAATTTGGGTGTTTTCCTTTGACATTGGGTATTGAAGGGGTATTACAAGAGTGTAATGGGCTGATTCATGAAGAAGAAAACCAAAAAATTTGTGATGTTTTGGCTTAAGTAGAAAGAGAATGGCTTATGAGAGTGTAACAACCCTTAATCAAGCCAAGGATGTTGCATAAAAAGAGATTAAGATGATGAAGCTTATGGTTTAGCACTTAGGGTTTGTTCCCAACCACTAATTTTGATGGAGATGAGCTTCATTAGTGTCAAAGAACACTTTCTTTGGTGATTAAGATCACCTGTTAGTGTTTAGAAACACTATTAGTGCTTAAGGGCACATTTGCATTGGTGATTAGATTCACCATTAGTGTTTAAGAACACTCTTAGTGTTTAGAAACACTCTAAAATGGCTCCCCTTTTTTGGATTAGTCACATCATTAGTGTTAATTAACACTATTAGTGTTTATGAACACTATTATCAAGCTTTTGAAGAAGCTTTCATGGAAAAAATAGGAGCAGCCTGGTCTTTTGCTTCTAGCGCGCATGTGACGAGCAGCCATTGAGACAGATTTCTTGGTTGCAGAACCTTGAGGCTTAGGGCTTCAAAATCCCTAAGCTAATATGGCTTATAGTTGCACACAGCAGGCGTATAGCTGTACGAACTCCAGCACTGTGCAAAACTGTGCATCGGCCTACTCAGAACACCATCCTACTCCCAATCATTTGTTAGAAGATGTTGATCCAAGATTTGTAAGCCTAGCCCTTTCCTTGAGATAGATGCAGTGTTATTGCCTGTGTCAAGACTTCGACCGAGCACTACTTGTACAATCTTAGCTTGGGACTAGTTTTGGGCATACTGAGATGTTTGGACTGCTAATCATTAATCCCATTGTTTGCTTGGATGTGTACCTGCATGTGACTTCTACTAGTTAGTGTTCCCTTCCACTGGTTAGTGTTTTGCCGAAGTTTAAGGTCAAAGACATCTCAAACAGCCCCCCCTCCCCCCACTCACCCAGCCATCCCCTCCTGCCCTTTCCTCCCACCTCCCTTTGCCCCCTTTCCCTCGCTTTCTTGTGCTGCTCCAGGTCTACTGCCAACAACAAACTTGCAGATGAGGGAGGTGGCCTCCGATGAGGCAACGAAAGAGGGCCTCTAATACATGTCTAAACTGTAAGCACATGTGACTTAAGGAGGCTAGTCTAATACACGTCTAGATTATAAGTACATGTGGCTTAGGGGCAAAGGAGCTGAATGACCAAATTTTAATTTTAATTTTTATTAATATATATATTTGGATACTAGAGAAACTTGTCCAAAGTGGGCTTCAAATAGTTCTAAACACTTTAAAAGGGTTGTGCATGCGCTTTTTTCGAGTTGACCAGAGATGTTTTCTTATAGTTACGATGGGTCCCTTAACTATGGGAAATTGTAAATTTTTTCGGGTTTTGTATCAAGTGCGCCAAAATGATCACAACAACCTAGAACCTATAATAGACAAACTTGAGGCTAAGAGCTACCCCTTTTGAAGGCAAGCTCTTAGCCTGCGCGCACACTGGTGGGCGTTGTTTGGCAAAAGAATGACCGATAGAAACTCGCCGGATGGAGTGGTATCTCGTACATGATCTCCAAAAAGTTAGACCGGTGACAAAGAACTTGATGGATGTCGTTGGCCAGACATCGTCGGACGGATCTTGCATGTGAAAGGTGAAGATGGGGCTCCAAGAACAAAGAAAAACGCCCCTTGGATGGCTTATTATGTGGCAACTTGTGATTGGAGGCTGTGAATCGGTCATTCGTCAGACAAAAAAACAATAGGTAAAGTAGATCCGGTCGATGCGCAGGGTGGCAGTCGGCTGAACACGATTAAAATATATTTTAACTAGTTTTTTAATGTATTTCCTTCGCGTCGGGCCACGAAAGCACATTCCAACCCTGCTTGGTAGTATTCCATGAGGAATATGAGAAAAAATGCTCCTTTTCATAGAGAGTGCCACTAATGCATGTGTATGTGCATTCTTAACATCCCACTTGGCTTGTTTCATTATGGGAGGTGCGAAGACAGATGCCACTGTTACATTTGAACTAGTATCACCATCAAAAGTACGTGTATTATCCTACACCATGGCTTACACTAGGTCATTATGTTTGATTGTGATTCTAAGTTTTACAGCCATTTTTTGGACTACATTCTTTAAGTACTTAGGCACTAAGTTGTCAATATATATATATATATATAGAAAAATTGTAAATTTTTTTTTTGGGTTTTGTATTAAGTGTGCCAAAATGATCACAACAGCCTAAAACCTATAATAGGCACTTGTGCATGCACTTTTTAAAAAACTTCTATATATATATTTTGCCCGCTAGCCTTTTATCTTTTCCCTTTTCCCTTTTCCCTTTTTCTTTTTCTTTATTTCTCTCTTTTACCTTTTTACTTTTTTACTTTTTTACTCTTTGTTTTTGCTTTTATGGTTACGATTTTCAGTTTCAGTGTGGTTTACAGTTTTTGGTTTTTGGTTTATTGTTTTTAGTTTCAACACGACTAGCCAAAAAGGGATAGTAAGGGTTTTTTGAGTTTTCCAAGATTCCCTTTTTGACTCAGGGCCGAAAGCTAAAGCTTGCATGCATTAAATGCAGCCAATCAAAAGACTTATAACTTGTGGCCTAAATTATAGGTGGATTAAGCTAAGTTAATTAAAGTAATTTACACTAATGCAAAAACGTAAAAAACTTGCAAAACATAGAAATAATTATGATTTGCAAATCCTACCCTAAATCGTTGTTTCTAACCCAATTTCTCCATGTAAAGAGTCCAAATTAGGGTAAGCCCTATGTCCCAAAACCAATTTTAAGGTCTATTTCACTTAATTCCTTAAATTTAAAGCCCAATTTATTGTTCTTTATGTGCAAAAATAAAAAATTAATAGAAAACAAAAAGTACAAAAGTTGACCTAAAAATGTGAATTACAGGAATCAAAGAACACACAATTTCAGGACAACATGAAAAACTGAACACAAAATTCCTAACATATTAAAAGAATGTAATGAAAACAAGAATATGCAGCAAAATCAAAGTTTTTTTAAAGATTTCCTATCCACTCTTTTCTTTGCAGTGGGGCTATTTCCCGGTACTAGCACCACTTATGGGAAGCTTTAGCACCTTAGAAAGAATGTAAGGAATAACTCAATGTCGTGGGGCTTTGCCCAGACACACTCATCGTCGGGAGCATAAATAGCTCAATTGAGAAACTAGTTTACCGTGGCCTACTAGCTTATAAATGCACAGTCAGGGTGCGTCACGCACCTCGTGAAAGTTGGTTGCTTGGGATTCTTGTAGGAGACAATGTTGCCACATAGCTGCACCCGAAAGGTCCACTCCACTCCACTCCACCCCATCATCGCCATCGCACTACTCTAATGGAAGCTTGATCCTCCTCACCAGTCTATCTTACACACTCGCTCATGCAAGCAAGCACACATAAGAGCTCAAACAAACACAAGGTAAGCATGTAATAGTATAGGAGAGTAAAGGAGAAGAGCAATTTATTAGCTTTATACATAATAGAATGAGTGGTGAGACTTACATTTTAGGTTTTATAGGTGACCTATAGGGTTCACACTCTTGGGTGACCAAAGTTAAAAGTATGATAGAATGAGTGGTGAGACTTACATTTTAGGTTTTATAGGTGACCTATAGGGTTCACACTCTTGGGTGACCAAAGTTAAAAGTATGATCCTCGAGCTCATTTGGCCACTCTAGCTAGTGTAAACACTTGTTTTAAAGCTAGCACTCTCAACCTAGGATCTCGTGGTGCGTCTTTTAATAGATAAGCGGGCGAGCACACACGTAAAATAACAATACATGGCTTTTGAGTGAATTTCATCCATTTTGGTGCCTATGGCCCAAAGGTGGTGAAAATTATAAAGGGGTGGATGCATGTTAACATGCTACGCTTTTTTAGGTTTTTCGCAGTGCTTTTTAGCAGTGTGCTAACACAAAAAATGGGCATGTGGTAAATTTTTTACAAATAAAATTAGAATTTTTGGAGATTATACATAAAGATTATCTTCTTTAAGAGCTTTCCAATGATGTATAGCATGATAGAAAATTTTGCATTGTTTGTCATCTTTGGATCCAAAAATCATTATAAAAAGTCATGTTAGCACGTCTCCTAGACACATAAAAGTGTAGCACATTAACATGCTTCTACCCATGGGGCCGGTATTGATGCCATAGAGGTCTCTGGCGGCAAGGGTTAACAACCATGTTTACATTTATGGCTACTTGGTGACCAAGGATGGGCATATAAGCTATTAATTGGATTCCAGTACAATTGGCAGCTACTTATTGTTGATCATTGTAGATGCTATTGTCATTCCCATGACTATGATACATCGACATTGGATGGTGACTTTGGTGGAGCTCTCTTTAATCCAGGTGGTCATTTGGCTCATCATCTTGGTGGATCATTGGATGGAGCTTCCTTCAGTACATGTGGATCACTCGTTCTTAGGACTTTGATTTGACCCAGGATATTGTGTGATGATTGAGGATGCATGGCTACATCATCTTTTTGACCTAGGTGGCATCATGTTTTATAGCTTTGGAGTTAGTCCATTGGGTTTTCCATATGATCCAAGAAGCTACATGGGCCTTTTGATGTTGATGTTATTTGTGCATTGACATTCGTGGTTCTCCATTTGATCTTGGTGGACTCGGTTTATTATATGGGATCATATGGTCTATGACTCCACATGTTGTGGGTTGAATTTGGTTTGTTTTCTATGACTACCCTTTGATTTTGGTTTGTTTACTACCCTTTGATTTTGAGGACGAAATCATTGAAGGAGTGGATGGTTTATAGTGTAGGAAATTATGTGCTTGGATGTATCCCACATACACATGTGGGATGATGAGGGCCTAAGCACATGATATAGGACATAGGAGTTAGGTTTATGGGGGGTAGCCCATGTGTGAAAGGGTCCTAGGATTAAGTAACTATACTTTTTGGATAGTTTGTACATCTTTTTGACATTTACCATTTTGGTCATCTTCTTGCCTAGATAAAGCTTTCATGGTGACCTCTCCCTCATTATGAGTGCAAACCGTGGTACTCCGGTTGAGTGCACTATTTGTCTTTTTTGCAAACTGCCTATTAGGCTTGGTGTTTCACCAAATTTAGAGAGTATTGCATTTGTCAAATAATTGAGCTATGGTAACATAGTCTTAGTCCTACATGTACATGCCACATCTTATAGAGGAGAGGCCACATAAGCATCTTGCCATCTCATCATGTATTCTCATTATGCCACCTCGGCTTGGCCAACAAGGTTGACTTCCTAAAGCCTACATGGCACACCACACCACATGTATATATGTCATTGCCACATAATCAAGAATGTTTATATCATCTTGCCACCTCAGCATAATAAACTTGGTTGACTACCTTTGCTTACATGGAATGCCACATCATATACATGCATAGCATTCCACCTCACCTTTGAGTATGAGAAATGTCCACATGGAGGTTCCATGTCAGCAAATATTTTCCACGTGGAAAAGCGCCTGCCACCTCACTAGCACCTCACCATCATTTTCTTGCTTTTTAATTTCTAGAAAATAGATATTCATTATTATATTTTATTTTTTAATATTAAATTTTAAAATGAATGTATATAAATTTATTTATTAATTATATATTATTTAATAAATAAATAATTTTATTTAAAAAAATATGTCAATATTAATTTTTAATTAAGTAAATATTATGAAATAATTAAATAAATAATAATTATTAAATAAATAACACATTTTTTAAATTTTTTTTAATTTTTTGGAGAAAAATTTGAGATATGTATTATAAGTAGATCTATAAAAAGTTACATATTATATATTAAATAATAAATTTTATGTATTCAATAAGAAATTATTAAATAAATAAATATATTTATTAAAAAATTATATATTTATTATTTAAAATAATTAATTAAATTTTAATTCTAAAAAGTTTCATTATCTTTTAACACATTTTCAGTGTTAAAAAAATATTGTTATCTTTCAAAAGATTAGATAAATTGGTTAAAATCAAGATTTTATCCATAATTTAATCTAACCAATGAAATGCTAATTCGCTTAGTATATATAGCCTAATTTTTTGAGTCACCCCCATTCTTGGAGCTTCACCAGTTTTAGAGCTGGCTCCATTCTAAGCATATGTTAATCTTATTCTAGTATTACTGTAATCTTAATTACCTTCAGGTTTAAGCTTAACCTCTTTTTGCGCTAACCTCTTAGCATGGGTTCATAAAGTCATAGGAGTAGACAAAGTAATAGACGATACCCCAATTCACTTTATTCATGAGGAGTAAGCAAGGGTTCTCATGGTGGATCAGAGGAGAAGAGATCGTGAGCGCGAAGAAAGGGCTCGAGCATTACAGAGCAGTGGGTTCGATTGATGAGGCATTATCTCCTCCTGCCGCCCATTCTCCATCTCTCCCCACCTTACTCCACCTTCTCCTCCTCTTCATTCTCCCATAATTGTTTCTCCTCCTCTTCATTCTCCCATTACAGAGCAGTGGGTTCGATTGATGAGGCATTATCTCCTCCTGCCCCCATTCTCCATCTCTCCCCACCTTACTCCACCTTCTCCTCCTCTTCATTCTCCCATAATTGTTTCTCCATACTATTTGAAGCCCTTTGCCACTCCTCCATTCCATGTTGCCCATGCGATTGCCACTCCACCCTTGGGCATTGCCCATGAGGTGGACACTTCTATCTTCAATGCCTCTCCACCTTTTAGCACACGACTCCGAGTTTGGCACTTGTCTCTTGGGTGTCTCCCACCATGAGCTGGCCACTCCTCCATTGGGTGCCTCTCCATCTTTGGGTGCACCCTCCGAGCTTGCCACTCCTTTCTCAAGCACCTCCCATGAGCTTGCCACTCCTCTACCAGGTGCCTCTTCACCCTCGAGTGTGGCCCTCAAGTTGCCTCACGTCTCTTGGGCGCGAAACCTACGAGCTCACCACTCCATCTAGTGTGAAACATGAGCTTGATGTCACTCCTCCTTGAAGTGGCCCATGTGTTTTCCATCGCTACTCTTGACTTTAGCAATGCTGATGACATTGTTGACTATGTGCTTGCCATTCCACCCTTCGGTGTCACTCATGAGGCATTTCCTCATGGGAAATCCCTTTCCAAGTCTGGTGCACCATGCCAATGCTATCTTTAAACAAGTATTTTGTTGACCTCGATGTGGCATCACAGTCTAGTGTGCTAGATGTGCTACTAAGGCACTCGTCCATGGCACATTGTACCGCCGCTTCCATGATTTGCAGCCCACATTCTAGGAGGGACGATGTTGGTGTTGTGCTAGGTAGTGAGCCTGAGATTGTCCTACAGCACACTCAAATATAAGATGCCTTCAAATGGATTGGTTGCTAGATGGGTGCTTACAACAATTGTTTCTAGTGGTGTCCTACTAGGTATGCATCATGCTACTTCTCGCATACTTCACATTCGTCTTTGGGAACTTCAACGGCAGGGTTTATGAGGAGACAAAGCTTGAAGAGTGGGGTTGAGCATGCTCTATGGGATAGTAGTGGTTGTGCACCTAGATGCACTCGTTTATTGGACCCTAAGAGGGATGAGGGCAAGGATAGAGAGGTTTTGGGAGAGTGGGGTTGAGTGTGCTCTATGGGCTAGTAGTGGTCGTGCACCTAGATGCACCCGTTTATTGGACCCTAAGATGAGGGCGATGATAGAGGGGTTTTGGGAGGAGCATTGTCATGCATCACCATAGTACAAGAAGTCATTGCGACATGGGGTTCATCATGTTGGCGATTACATAGTGCATGGGGCATGCTTCCTTAAGATGACATAGACAGAGCTGTACTTTGAGTTCAGGTCTTCACACCCTAATATCACCATCAACCATCGTTCATTCAAACCTTGCAAGCCTTGGTTTGTGCACTACTTGAGGTAGTGTGACACATGTCTTTGTAGGTACTACATTGGATTTCAGATTTTGTATGATCTTTTGTGGCTTATCTGAGCATCCGGGGGGGGGGGGGTGCCAGAGGATGGCATCTACCATGGGATGACTTGTGTTATACCTCGTGTGGCAGCTTGGCCATGCTTCACTTGTGCAAGGAGGATTCCTTCGCCGAGGTGGTGACATGGTGATAGTATAAGTATGTGACACATGGGTAGTTGAGGACATTATGGCTAGTGGAGCACCATTTTCGGGCTAGACAAAGAGTTCATGAGCACATTAAATGTGGGATCCCACTGCCCCCTCCGCGCATCGGCGGATTCCTGATTGTTTGCTGGCAGACAGCGGAAGCAGCTCCCTCTTGCACGGGGCCGGGTTTCCCACTCGGGGCCTTGCCCTCTAATGTTTGGGCACGAGACTAAGCTAGTGGTCATTCCAAAAACCGAAACTGGGAAAATTTCACATGCCTGGAGGATTCCACCATTTTAATTTCTTACAAATTTTTCTAACGAGGTCAAGATACTGAACTAACCTTCATCTGAATAAACCAGATAGAAGGGAAACTATTACAGACTTATCTTGAAGGAATCAAGATAAGTCTGGCACAGCCATTGATCTATTCATTTGAGAAGTCTTCAGGTTACTATTTAACTATTCGAGTTCTAAGCGTATTCCTATTCATCAATTTTATTATTAAAACTCTATACTGATTCCAGTCTAACCCCATCCGGCCCATGGGTTAGCCACCGCCCAACCACTGGAATTGGTAGAACCAGACAAGTACTCACCCACCCATAATTGAATGCCTTTCTTAACCTTTGCTTTAGAATATAGATACGCACACACTCCTCTTTAAACTTTAATTTATAAAACAATCCATTGACAAATAATTATTGGTTACAGATGTCATAACTCAAAGTTTCCATTCAATCCTTGTTTCTCACAAAACAGTATCACTCTGGACTCTCTGTTGAGACCAGCAGGTGAGCAACGAGATCTAGTAACAGATTACAATACTTTTCTCGTCATCATACATATATATATCTTCCATGACATACGCATGGGTGTCCTAAGTACCGCGAGCCCATGCATCGCCTGGTTAGAACCCTCCAGGATCCTCCTTAGGTGTCCTGGCACTTCACTCAGGGACCGCTTCGTCAGCCCTCACCCATCGTACCGGAATCACACCATTTTATACCATACCCAGGCTGGTCAGGTTTTTACCGCGTGAGCTGTTCTTTGAACACTCCCCGCCACCAGCTGTTGTAACCAAACTTCCCTTAGAAAAACACATATACCAAATGCTCCCTCCAGCATTCTAGCGTAAGACAGTCCTTTAAGAAAACATGGTTTGTTTTGAATACAATGAGTATATCTTAATTCCGTATCCCAAGACTTCTAGATCACAGGTCTAGATTCCCAAGCAGAATTCCTTGAATTCTAAATTCTTGATCCTCAGATAAAAATCAAAGGTGTCAACTAAGTTTCAGATTCGGTGGGTGATTTGAGTGTAGATTACTGAATCGGTCACATTGTCTTTTCTTGAAACTGACGAAGGAGTTACGTCTAGGTCATAGTCTAATTCAGGGTTTGAGTCTGAAAGGTTCTCCTTGAATTATCTTTCTCGAAGGGTAATATTTCAATTACTACTTTACTGAATTTCATTCATTGAGTATTTTGCTTAACTGAATTCAAAACTAGTCACGAATTCCTATGAGAAATAAATTAATCATTTATCTAAAATTTCGACTTCGATAGTTTTTCCGAATTTTCTCATTACCATCCTAGAGAATATGAAATGGTATAATTTTCCTTCACTGAGTATTTACTTATTCATTTTTCAATATTCATGGGATTTAAACATAGGATTAAAGAGAACTCTTATTTTGATATAAAAAATTATGTGTGCATCTATTTATACATAAAATCCAACTTCTATGGAAATAAAATTTTTATATAAAAGAAAAATCCTTTTATGCATCTATTTATGCATAAAATCAATATTGGTGAAAGCAACACTTTTGCAATAAAAAAAATTCTTTTATGCATCATTTTATGCATAAAAATCAATATTGATGAAAGTAACACTTTTATAATAAAAAAAATTCTTTTATGCATAAAAATCAATATTGATGAAAGTAACACTTTTATAATAAAAAAATCTTTTATGCATTAATTTATGCATAAAAATCAATATTGATGAAAGTAACACTTTTATAATAAAAAAATTCTTTTATGCATAAAAATCAATATTGATGAAAGTAACACTTTTATAATAAAAAAAATCTTTTATGCAGCTATTTATGCATAAAAATCAATATTGATGAAAGTAAAACTTTTATATAAAAAAAATCAATATGCATCTTTCTATGCATAGATATTAAATCTAATAAAAATCACTCTTTTATAAAAAAAATAATAATCAACATGCATCTTTCTATGCATAGATAATAAATCTAATGAAAATCACTCTTTCATAATAAAAATAATAATCAATATGCATCTTTCTATGCATAGAATTTAAATCTAATGAAAATCACTCTTTTATAATTAAAAAAATAATCAATATGCATCTTTCTATACATAGAATTTAAATCTAATGAAAATCACTCTTTTATAATAAAAAAATAATCAATATGCATCTTTCTATGCATAGAATTTAAATCTAATGAAAATCACTCTTTTATAATTAAAAAAATAATCAATATGCATCTTTCTATACATAGAATTTAAATCCAATGAAAATCACTCTTTTATAATAAAAATAATAATCAATATGCATCTTTCTATGCATAGATATTAAATCTAATGAAAATCACTCTTTTATAATAAAAAATAATCAATATGCATCTTTTTATGCATAGATATTAAATCTAATGAAAATCACTCTTTTATAATAAAAAATAATCAATATGCATCTTTCTATGCATAGATATTAAATCTAATGAAAATCACTCTTTTATAATAAAAAAATAATCAATATGCATCTTTGTATGCACAGAATTTATTTTTAATGAAAATAACACTTTTGTAATAAAAATATTTCTACTATGCATTTTCCAATGCATAGAATGAAAATAACACTTTTAGAATACACAAACGATGGGGATTACTCTTTTTGAATAATAAAAGGTAATACCTATTTCACAAAATTTAAGAAAATTTTGCCATAACCTCCTTTGTATGGCTGACCATTTTTCAAAATGTTCTATTCTTAATTTACTTAAAAATTATCCCCAATTTGTTTAAAGCATTCTAAACTAATCAAATTTCACTTTTAAAAGAGAAACAATATGAAAAGTTTAATTCTAACAATTTGATTACTTAACTAGGATAAAGAAGGGCTGAATTTAAGAATGAGAGAGGGGGAAAGCCTTTCCAGCAAGGCATAGCATCAAATTATCATTTTAAAGATAACAAAAAATTAGAAAACCATTAAAAGAATAAGAAAAGTTAGGATTTCTAACTTACATGAAATTCTAGGAGCTTTCGTTTGGGTTGGTGGTTTGAGGGATCTACTCTTGTTTGCAACAAGAGTGGCCACCAGTTCTTTAGAAGAGGGAAAGGTCAAAAACTAATGAATTATTAAGAAATTCACAGTTTTTGGCTCTGGGAAGAGGAGTAGAGTAATAGTGCATAAAACACTATTAAGCTTCAACAAAGGGGGAGGCTTCTATTTATAGGAAGAAGTGAGCTTCTAACCAAGCAAACTGATTCTAGAATTTTCCAGATCAGTTTGGTCAATTTTTGACCATTTCTGGGTCAGTTTAGCTTACTTTTTGGAACTAGACTTGAATTAGGAGAGAGGATGAAATATCTCAATTTTTGGGAATTTAAAACTCCACCACACATGTGAAATAGGTGCCTCCTTCACGGGGAATCCCCACTCCGAGGTGTTAAAAATTTATTTCTTTAGTATTTCCTTTGGTCCTTAGTCCACTCTTCATCTTATGTGAGTATTTACTCATTTTTGGGGAGATTTTCTTTATTTCTTCTATTTAACTCCTCCACACATTTGGATGAATCTGATTGGCCCCTCAAAACCTTAATCTGGACCCCTAGGGGATAAGGCCTTTTGAACAGATTATAATTGATTTGTAATGCACCTTTTGAAAATCTTTTGAAAATCTTTTTGAACTTCTGTTTCGGGGGAATTTATTTTAATAAGAAGAGATATTTTTCCATCCAAAAATATCTAAAATCTGAATAACCTCTCTCTAAAACATTTTCTCTCTCTAAGCCAAAATAGGTAGAAACAAGATCTTTTATATATCTGAAGAGGGATTTGATTACAGGGGAAGACACTAGACATCTTGAGAGGCTAGGGAGGAATCTTACATGCTCTCCCACTTGAAAAACATGAGATGTCCTCATCTCGCAAACTGGGGGTAATCTCGTAACAGTTTGGCTTCTTTCTCCCAGGTGGCATCTTCAAAAGGATAGAACTTCCATCTGACCAAGAATTCTCTTAGAATTCTATTCCTCAGAACCTTTTCTCGAACATCAAGGATTTCTTGAGGTTGGAGTTCCATGTGCCCTTGGGCTGAAGAAGTTAAGATTTCATCATCAAGCACATGATTTGGGCCTGGTATATACTTTTTAAGAAGGCTGACATGAAATACATTATGTACTTTAAGATGAGGAGGCAGAAGAAGCTCATAGGCTAAGTCACCTACTTTCTTTGTAATCAGATATGGTCCACAATATCTAGGGGATAACTTCTTATACTTCCCAAGAGATAGAGAACTTCTTTTGGGGCATACTCGAATGAAGACCATATCTACTTCTTCGAATTTTCTGTCTGACCTCTTCCTATCTACATACTGCTTCTGTCTATTCTGCGCAGCTTTTATATCTTTACGAATTGACTGCATCTGTTTCTCCATGTCATCAAGCATCTGTCTGGACATCTCGACCCTAATCAATGGGTCGGACCAAGTTAATGGAGTTAAGCAATCTTGTCCATACAAAGCTTTGAAAGGGCTCATCCCAATACTTCTGTGATAAGAAGCATTGTAGGCAAACTCGACTAGGTGCAGATAGCTTAGCCACTTCTTAAGTTCCCTACTACAGCATGACCAAAGTATATCTTCAATTACTTGCTTCACCCTTTCAGTTTGACCATCGGTCTCGGGGTGGAAAGCTGTGCTGAGATCCAAGAAAGTTCCTACTACTTCAAAAAATGAAGTCCAAAATCTTGACGTGAATTTGGGATCTCGATCACTTACTATTCTTCTGGGTAGGCCATGCAATCTGAAGATTTCTTTGAGGAACACTTTGGCCACATCCACTGCAGTGTAGGTTTCTTTTACTGGAATTAGATTGGTTAGTCTATCAACTACCACGAAGATGGAGTTGTAACCTGACTGCACTGAAGGTAATCCAGTAATAAAATCCATATTGATGCATTTCCACTTCATCTGGGGGATGTCTAATGGATGTAACTTCCCAGGCATTTTTACTCTCTCGGCCTTGACTTTTTGATAGGTCAGACATTGACATACATGATTAAGCACATTCTTTTTTAGACCAGGCCAAAAGAAGCTTTTCTTTACAGACATGTAGGTTTTGATGAAACCTGAATAAGGTTGTCATGGGCTTCATTCAGAATTTGACCTTTAGTTCCCTCATCATTGGGAATGCATAGTCTGCGATTGTAATACATAATTCCATCATCCAGGTTGTACCCTTGAACTCGGTTCAACTCCTGTGGAGTTTTGCTTTCCTGCATAAGTAGGGTAGCAATAGGGCCAAAGAATCTATCCTGCACGATCTTCTCACTTGCTTCAATAATCAAAGGATTTGACACTACAGTAATTGCAAGCAAGGAGGATTTTTTGCTAAGGGCATATGCTACCACATTTTCTTTGCGTGGGCGGTACTTGATTTTAAAATTAAATTCCTACAGGGTCTGCATCCACCGTCTTTGGTGCATGTTGAGATCCTTCTGAGTGAAGATCCACTTTAAGCTCTGATGATCTGTCATCAAAGTGAATCTTTGACCTAGTAGGTAATGTCTCCACAACTTCAGGGCATATACTACTGAAAGTAGTTCCAGATCGTGAGGACAACATAATTCCTCTCATGCATTTTGAGTTTTCGGGATTCATAGGCCACTGCATGACCTTCCTGCATGAGTGCACCTCCCACGGGAAAAAAACCACTAGCATCAGTTACTACCTCAAAGGGTAGAGAGAAATCTGGCAGCTTTAGAACGGGATTGGTTACCAAGGCGGTCTTCAGCTTATCAAAAGCACTCTGGCACTTGGCAGACCATTGAAACAGGATATTCTTCTTGAGAAGATTAGTCAGGGGGGAAGCTATGAGAGCATACTTTGGTATAAAAATTCTATACCAACCAGTCAATCCTAAGAATCCTCTGACTTCTTTCACTGTCTTTGGTTCAGGCCAATCTATGACTGCTTAGACTTTAGCAAAATCTAGAGAAATTCCATCTTTAGATACCAGAAAGCCCAAGTATGCAACATGGTCGTCGGCAGAGAAAGTGCATTTGCTCTTTTTTGCAAAGAGTTGGTGCTTCCTTAGGATCTCAAGAACTCTTCTGACATGAGCTTCATGGGGTCAGTTGCATTCTTTGAGTAAATCAGAATATTATCAAAGAAAACAAGAACAAAATCATCCAAGTATTCTCTGAGAATGTCTTGCATTAATCGATTGAATATAGCTGGGGCATTTGTCAATCCAAATGGCATGACAGTGAATTCATAATGCCCATACCGAGTATTGATGGCTGTCTTCGGGATATCTTGCTCATTAATATGTCCCATCTAACCCCAGAGAAATCTTTATCGTACTTTTAATTAGAAAAATGCATAAATTAAAATTGGTAACAAAAGAGAAGGTTTCACCATATTTTACGTAGATAAATTAGGGCATGTCAATGCCAAGATTCAAATAGAGAAAAGAAAATTTTAGTATAATTTTATGTGAACATTTTAAATAAATGATGTATACATATTCACAAAAAGGATCATTGGAAAAAGAAATATTCTTGTTAAATTCCATCATTACGATTGAAAATCACAGTTATTTTATTAGGTAAATAGGAGAAAAATCTTTAGGAAACAAATCTAGGATTAAATCGAGCAATTCAGGGTTAGACTATGACGGCGTGAGAAAGGTGCGTCAGTAAGATGCCTACCCATATCTTGAATCAAGACTTATGACCAATCCCAATTCTTCAGTACGAAGAATGAATAACCGAGGCTGATCTAGAGAAGTTTTCCCTAAGACCCGAAATCGTCTAGAAATCGTCTAGAAACAAGTTACAAATTTGTTATAATTGAGGGATGGATCACCGAGATACGTGAGTCGTGATTTTCATTGAGAAAGCCTGGGTTGAAGATAATGGATTCTCACGAAACCAAACTCAATGGGAAATTCTTACTTGCATAGAAACTCTATTTTTTTAAAAAAGGACAATCTTACGCCGCCAGAATGCTAGAGGAAGCATTTGGCTATGGTTTAATCTAAGGATAGTTATGTTGCAACAACAGCTGGTGGGGAGTCATCGAAGGACGTCTCCCGTGGCAAAGCCTTCCAAGGTCTTGACTAGCCTCGGTATGGTTGAAAATGGTGCGCTTTCGGTATGATGGGCGAGGGCTGACGAAGAGGTCCCTGAGTGAAGTACTAGGATACCTAAGGAGGATCCTAGAGGGTTCTTACCAGGCGATGCACGGGCTCATAACGGCGGCAGTTGTTAGGATACCCATGCGTATGGAGAGGAAGATATTCATGGATTGGCGAGAAATTATCTAAGTGAACTGGAAACTTGAAATTAGATCTTGTTGGTTGACTAGCTGGTCTTTAATGGAGAGTCCGGATGACAAATTGATTAAAATAATGGAACTAGAATTTTGAGGATTATGATGGAAACACTATGATTTCATTCTAATTCTGTTTGAAGTTAGTTGAATATGAGAAAATGCAATTTCATATTGGTGCGTAAGCGGTGTGTCTATTTTGCATTTTGCATGAGTGCCGGCTAGGGGGCCTGGGAACTCTTTTCCCTGGTACCCGGGACAAAACACAACCAAATTTTTATAAAAAGGAATCCCACCAATACAGTGGTTGGGCGGTTGGCTTGGGCGATTGGCTAACCCATGGGTCGGTTGGGGTTAGGCTGGATTGGTGGATTCCTACAACTAAGTTCAGTTAAGATTAAATTATGATAGTTAAAGTAAGTCCCAAGAAGATTCTTGTTCTATGGGAAAGAATCAACGACGGCCGTGCCTCGCTTAAGGGGAAAAAAGCGATGATTTCTATGAGCCTTGGTGCAAGTTCCTCCTTGATTTAGCCATGTGACCCACGGGTTTGGTCAGAATACAAAGGATAGATAAGGCCCTTGACTACATTAGAAGATTTTTCTGGAGGAATCACCTATGCTTTCTCGGCGAGGGAAGTTTTTTCCGGGTTCGATTTTTGAAGAACCACTGGATTAGTCTCTTGTCCGGACATTTGTGGGTGAGGCCCCGAGTGGGAAGCCCTGCCCTGCATGCATGGTTGCTATTTTCGCTGCCAATACACTCCAGAGTTTGATGCACAGAGGGGGCAGAGGTCTCACAATAGTGGAGGGTTACCCCTCCACATTATTGTGTAAAGTCTCATTGTTGCCATCAGGTTTGGGTATGATGGCATGGGGAGGAGTTAATGAGATCTCTCAAGGAACATGAGACTCTAGAAAATGGTGTTGCTCACAATAGCAAATGATACTTTGTAGAGCTGTGGAGGGGGGACACTACCCCTTCTAAAGTCCCCTTTTACATTCATGCCCTTCCTATGCACATGTACATGATTTAAAACCCCAACACACATATATTCTAATCTAGTTGAGTGTAGTATCTATTTGAGTTTTCTTCTATTCTCCTCATCTCAAACACAGCCACCTTCGAGGCCAATGACATGCAGTTGTGAAAGAGTTTCATAGCTTGAATTGGCTTGGCCCCTTTGTCATGATGTTCTGTCCAAAGTTTGTCCATATGAGAAAATTGCATTCATCTCCACTTGTGATCTATTTTGCATTGATGTAAATCTATCCTATCTCAAAATAGCTCCTCATGGTCAACCAAGTGAGATCATCATCAGTGTGAGATAAAAAACATGTGAGATTAACATAATTGTAGCAAATGGACATGTGTGGACATAAAACACATACATACGTGCAAGGATCACACAATATCAAAATGAGACCTTCAATAACTTCAATGAGGAAATGTGTCCCCCTATCAGATACAAGTTTGGTTGGAGCTCTAAAATGACAAATGATTTGCTCAATCAAGAAATTATGAGTGGTGGCTTGTGCATCATCTTTTCTAATAGTGAGGAAAAAAGCGTTGGTCTCTATGATCCAAGTGCAATCTTTTCCCTGATCTGACTTGGGACTTACGGGTCTGGTCAGATCAGTTCAGTTAGTTAAGGCTTTTGACTACGTTAGAGAAAAGTTATCCTGGAGGAATCGCTCGTGCTTTCCGGTCAAGGGAAGTTTTTTCGGGATCGATTTTGGAAGAACCGATGGATTAGTCTCTTGTCCGGATATCCGTGGGCAAGGCCCCGAGTGTGAGACCCTGCCCATGCAAGAAGTGCTACTTCTGCTAGAACCCCTGAATTCATTGCGCGGTGGGGATAGGGACCTCACAATTCACTAATTGTACACAAAATTTCCAAACTAGGTGGAAATTCAATAAGGAAGTGGATGTTTGGATCATATGAGCAGGATGCTACTTTGATGAGAGGAAAATAAAACCCCAATTGGGAAGAAAACCTTGATACTACTTTGATGAGAGGAAAACAAAACCCCCATTGGGAAGAAGACTTTGATGCTACTTTGATGAGAGGAAAAGAAAACTCCCATTGGAAAGAAGTAAAAAGTAAAAATATGTGATTGACTAGTTGTACATAGAATTTTGAAAGTTTAACCCTAATGGGTGAAAATTCAATAAAAAATGGGTGTTGTAGCATATACATAAACATAATGCTACTTTGATGCTGAGAGGTAAAGAAATCCCTCACCGAGAATAAGTAAAAAATAAATTTTGACAAGAAGACTATGTTTTTTATCACATGATTTTGCTAGCAACATTACATATATTCAGGAATTAATAAGCCTTTGCACTATAAAAAGAGTGCAAGAAAAAACTAAGGTCATGGGGATTTGCCCAACCACACTTGGGACATAAAATAGCTCAATCAAGAAGCTAATCTTCCATAACCTAGCTCACAATTGCATGGGCAAGGTGTGTCACTCACCTCTTGATGATGAACACTTGTGCTCAGATTCTTGTAGGAGATGATGTTGTCATGCAGCCACACTCCGCTATCCTGCCACACTCCAAAGGAAGCTCGACCCTCCTCTCACTCAATATCCCTCTCTCACATACACAATGAGCATATAATAGTTGTAATTTAATTAGATCAAGAGAGTAGAAAAAAAGAGCACTTATATATGCTCTTATTTCATTAGAGCAAGAGAGTAGAGAAGAAGAGCACTTATATATGCTCTAATTTCATTAGAGCAAGAGAGTAGAGAAGAAGAGCACTTATATATGCTTTGATTTAATTAGAGCATATAGTAGCTCTAGTTTAATTAGGCAAGCAAGCAAGACACACAAGAGAGAAAGAGAGTAAAGAAGAAGAGCACTGTTGCATGACGAATGAAGATCAATACAAGGATGCAACAAAAAAGACACTTAGGGCTCTTGAAAAGAGTTCCAAGTTGTAGATGAATGTGGGAGAGGGCTTGACAATAATCCCACATGGGAACTTTTGGGAGTTCTAGAATTTTTGTATAAAAGGTGGCCCATTTGAGAGCTTGAGGACTCTTTGGTCATTTGGTTGAGAGGCTCATAGAGAGAGCTTGCTCCATAGCTCCATCTCAAGTGCTCTCCCAAGGCTCTCCATCTCCATTCTTGCTTCAATCTTGTACTCTCTATTCTTTACATTTTCAATGATATGAAGTTTTGGTCTATACACTTGCTAATCTAGATTTCTTAATGATGTTTTGATTTGTGAGTTGTAGAGTGCATGTGATGAAGCTTGTGCATGAAATGATGTGTAGTTGAGGCTTGTATGATAGCTCTTTGCATGTTAGGTTCTTTGCATAAGTTGCATTTTTGTGCTTAAGTGTAGCCTAATCTTGATGCTTTGATTATGTAAGATTGATTGCTTGAGTGATGAAGAAGGATTGAGTAGGACTAGAAGTCATTAGTGTCTGGTTAACTCATCTTCTCCCATTCGGGATAGCCTCTATGCGCTAACCGGGTTGCATTCACGGATTGACAAAGTGTGTGGGTTGGAGTGTAGCCTCCGCTATGCTATGATGTCCCAAACAATGGCGCCGCTGCCGGGGAACGCACACCTAAGTTAGTGAAGGGTGTTAACCATTACTTCTTACTAAGTGCTCCATTGATTGCAAAATCGTGGATTAGGATAGATTAGAGTAGAGTTTGCAAGGGCATTGAGTGTGTGATCTCAAGGGCGCCTTGTGTGTTTTCGTTTTTTTGATTAGAAGCAAAAAATAAAATAAAAATAAAACCCCATTGCGGTAGAGAAATCCCGCCATTAATCAAATTTATGCACTTTTTGTTTTTTCATCTTTGACGGGGTTGGCGAGAGATAGGGAGGAAGTAGTGGAAGCGGCCTTCTTCCTTTTATTGTTTTGTTGTTTTGTTGGATGGTGGGGAGGCGTCTGCAGCAAGGAAAAATATATATATATATATATATATATATATATATATATATATATATCTATTCATGCATCTGTAAGGCAACCAGTTGAAGCGCAACCAAAGGCGGCTTTAAAAAAAGAAAATATATCTATATATATATATATATTATACAGTGACGTAGAAGGGCCTGCATCGAAACGCTGGCGTGAAGCGCTGGTAGAAGGAGGGGGTGAAGGTGCTGTCTGGAGTGGGCAAAGCGGAAGTAGGCGCTTGCAGTGGGAAGAGAAGGAAGGTAGAAACGCCAACGTTGGCTGCATCAAGACGGCTGGTCGAAGAAGTAGGCGGCAGCTGAAAGTGTAGAAGGTGACCTTAAAATATATATATGTATATATATATATATATATATATATATATATATCTATACAGTGATGAGCGCTGCATCAAGCGCTGGGCTGGAAGAGTAACGGCGTCTGGCGTGGGAAGGCACTGTGTGTCGAAGGCGACTGGCCTGTGTCGAAGGCGACTGACCATAAGGCTGTGAAGTGGGCGCAAGAAGCCGACAGAAGGCAAGAAGCTGTGGCCGGGCACGTGGCCTGCAAGAAGAAGCTTGAGAGCAGCGAGCAAAGGCCGGGCACGTGGCCTGCAAGAAGAAGCGGCCGGCTGCTGCAGCAGCACCAGTGGTGGCCGTTCAAGAAGGAGCAAAAGGGTGGAGTAGCAGAGCGAAGTCGTGCAGGCGTTGAAGGCAACCCACGTGGGTGCGGCGACGAATCTGGGAGCCTGCAAACGGCAGAGGATAAGGTAGGTGCAATTTTCATTTTTTTATTTTTTTATTTTTATTAATTTTTCATGTTTTTTTATTTTTAAATAAAAAATAATAATAATAAATAATATTTTTTTAATAAAAAAAGAGATTAAAAAAAAAGAAAGAAAAAAGAAGAAAAAAGAAAAATAAAGAAAAAAGAAAGAAAAAAAAACCCATAAAATAATAAATTTATTTTTTTAAAAAAAAGAAAAAAAAACAATTTTTATTTTTTTCCATTGTTCATTATTTAAATTTTTGAATAATTAAAGTAGCTTGCATTTTTTTATTTTTTATTTTTTTAGAATTTTTGTAATTGATGCATAATTAGTAAATTCATATTTTTTATATTTGGCACGAAATTTATTAGTTAAAAAAAAACAAACAAACAAACCAAAAAAAAACAACAAAAGGAGAAGAAAACAAAAGAAAATTAAAAAAAAATTTGATAAATTAAGTGTTTTTTAGGAGTCTACTTTTTTTGCATAATTTGTAATTCTTCATTTTTTTAATTTTTTACATAATTAGTGTAACTTGCATTTTTTTTAGTTTTTTGTAACTTTGTGCATAATTAGTATCTTTTTTAGTGTGATTCATAATTTTTGTAATTAATTTTTTTTAAAAAAAGAAGTAAAAATCATAAAATTATTAAAAAAAATCATTTAAAAAAATAAAAATAAAAAAATAGGATAGATAGTTACACCACACATACTCATTTTAGTTGCATTTAGTGATTAGGTAGGTTAAAAAATATATATATATATACATATATATATATATATATTAATAAAAAAAAAAAAACAAAACAAAACAAAAACACATAAAAAACCAAAATTTTTTTGACCTTATGCACTTGCGGTCGGGACGTCTTATAGATTCTGCCATAGGGCCTAGGGCACCTTCTAGAGTACCTACGCAGGAAAGTGGGACCCAATCGGTAGGAAATTTGGCGGATATTGCTGAAACCCTTTCTGATTCCCAATCCGATACCCTTTCCTCCAGAACAACTAGTTCATTGTCCATGGACAATCTAGGGCCGACAAATAGTCATCCCGTAGCCCCAAATAGAACACCCACAAGATCCTTTAATCCATTTGAAGCCGACACCATGGGGTTAATACTTAATGTGCGACTCCAATATGTCTACACAAATGCTCAAGGAGCTGAGATCTTTAGGGATCCACAACAACGGTATCTTGTTAAGATCGCATACATTTTCTCAGAACTTGATAGAGCACCTCTAGTCAATGACCAGGGTAATATGTACATGGGTGGAGATGGTGTTCGCTACGAAGTCACCTACCATCCAGAAAAGGTAGACAAATTAGGGGAGCTCTCTAAAATCGAGTTCTTAGACTTATCACAACTTTTTAGAGCAAGGGAGTCTAGAGATGAGTGGCTCATTGAGCCGGACATGCCTGGACCCTCCAATGCCCAGTCCTCAAAACCATCCATAGATGATTTACTTTTTGTAGATCTAAATTTGGAAAGGGATAGGAAAGGCAAGATCAAAATAGATCAGGGGGCTGAGAACCAATGGGAGTTTGTACGACAAATTCCAGTGACAAAGGTCTTACAGGATGATCCACTTCAAGAGGTCTATAAGGACTCGTTAGAGGGATATTATGCCACAACTAGATTGCCACAGCTAGATCTTCCTCTAGCTCATGTGGTGGTAGTTGAGAAGCTTGCAGGACACATGAACAGAATAATTGATAAATGGGCCAATGAATACCGAACCTTAGATTGGAAAGAGATTCGGGAACTCACGTGGAAAGGACAACCATTATTCATGGAAGTGTTCTCAACAAATACAGCCAAACCAGGAGAGACAGCCTTTCTTGGAGAAACTGTTGCTCCTCCCCTACGAGAGTTCACTAGAGAGGGACCTTCAACATCCAAGTGGACCACTGCTAGTAGCCCAACTCTAGCACCAAGATATCGTCCTACACCAAATGTGCGACCACCCACCGGTCACACCACAACAACATCTTTCTCACTATGACAATTGGAGGAGAGGGGAGCCAACTCGGCCTCCCATTAATGCACCTCCTGAAATGCGGGTGACAAGATCTTTGGAGGGGTTTGGTGAGGTTGGTAATAGGGTACCCACACCAAATTTGGAAACATGTGGACCATCTTTCCAAAGAGAGGAACAATTCCCACTGAGAGTGAGAGGCCGTAGGCCCTATGATGAGTATTCAAGACAAGTAAGGCCATCAACTCTTCAGAAACTGGTAAAGAAGTATGAAGGGTCGGGAGATCCATACGACCATGTAGCAGCATTTAGGCAAGCAGTTCGAGCTGAGTAAGTGGCTGATAAGCATACTCAAATTGAAGGATTTGGACTCACTCTTGAGGGAAAAGACCTGGCTTGGTTTCAGGCATTAGAGGCTTCAGACAAATCTTCTTTACGAGTTTTGGAAGAGAGATTCATTGCTGCTTTTTCCTTGATGGGAATTCAACATGACACGGTAGCACACATCTACTCTTTCAAGCAAGGCGAGAATGAGAGTGTTAGAGACTGTGTAAATAGAATGAAGCAGTACATTAATCGTTGCCCAGAGGATGAGAAGCCCACCCAAAGTCGATTAATTTCTCTCTTCTTAAAAGGACTCAAAAATTCGACTCTGCATACACATCTCTATGCAAAGAAGCATACAAATTTCAATGAGTGTTGCCATGATGCTATGGATTTCACCGATAACTTCAAATTCCAAGATGGTTCTGGCCTAGAGGTGAAACCTAGAGATCAGTGGGGAGATGACCAAAGTTCAGGGTCTAGCGCGCTAGTAAATCCAGACTAGATAGCTAACCTAGTACTACGGAGATTGGGACAGACCTATCGTCCACCCATGCAGCCACAACAACAGCAGCAGAGAATGAGGAGTGTACTTTCTACAGGTCCTCATCTTTGTGGAGCATGTGGCGGTAACCATAAAACAGAGGATTGTAACACCTTTTCTTCTCTAGTCACAAACCAACCCACAAAAAAGTGGTGCCAAGCCTGTGCTTGGAACTTTACCCATACCACACAGGAATGTACTCGCATTGCGAGAATGAGACAGGAACGTGAGCAGCCAAGGAGTGGAGTGGCTCCACAAATGTATCAACAGTATACTAATTTTGAACGTAAGCCACCGATGGCACAAGAGCAAGCACGACCTGTTCTTGGTGCTCAACCTCCTGCTCCAGGGACTGCTCCTGTGAGGGTTGTTGACTACGACAATTCAAATATGTGTAGAGACTTGGTAAACCTAGGCTATGTGGAGGAAGAATATGTATCATATTTATCCAAAGAAAATATCTTTGAAAGTCCCACATACCCAAGCCCAGCACTCGAGACTCAAGGGGAACAAAACTCTTTAATGCTGCTAAGGCAGCTACCAACCTAGGACTCCAGGCCCCTCAAGTCAATGGCAGCCAAGGAAAGTAGAGGCCAAACCAATGGGCCCCTGTTATGAGTGCGGAGAACCCCATTGGGCTCGTGATTGTCCACATCGCTCAAGGCAAGCATCTCGATCCAATACAATAGTACAACATTTTCCACCAATTGAAAGATATTGTCTAGGGTGTTGTGTAGAACACTTCCCAAAAGATTGTCTGCTGAAACCACATGAGGAGGGCACCTCTCAACCAAAGGTCTCACTCAACCTTGTAGGCACAGTTCCATTGCCACCTTCATCTGAGAATGAGGATGTCGTGCCACTTAGAGTCATGACTAGATCACAGACACGAAATGCAGAAATGCAAACTGATGAGACACCTCGAACTAGAGATGCAAAGACAAATCTAGTGGACAAGACCCTACAGTCCAATAGAAAAAACACCACTCGGAGGAAGAAGAACCGAAACAAGCAAACTAAAAGTGCATCCACTAGGTCTCAAGAAGCCTCTAAACAAAACATGAGGGATAAAACTTTTACATCCCAAGAAGTGCATGAGGAACATCAACCTCAACCTGAGCCTAGTGCTAAACAAGATGAGGCTAGTACGACTGAGGATAGTTCTGGGGGTTTTGTTTTTGTGGATAAAGTGAATGAGACTCTAGAGGCCATCATTGATGCTCATAGAAGTCGCATTGCAGCTTTATCTGAGCTACCCAAGAAGCTTCAAGAATACCCAATTCCTCATGAGGAGAAGATCAATCTAGCTGTACATCAGCAACTCATTAGGGAAGCTCAGTCAATACTTGAGGGACCACCACCACCTATACCTCGGGGCCCAACCTCTCTTAAGCCAACATTAGAAACCATACCAGAAGTGTCATCGAGTCGGGAAATGAAAAGTGAGCTCATTTCACAAGCTCATAGCGAAAGGTCTGCACCAATTGACACCCAATTGAAAGGAGGTATTCTGCCACCACCTAGCCTTGTCTTCCCATGCAATGATGAAGTTATTGATGCTAATGAGGACATGGCAAATGAGATGTGGGCTGCAGTTCATGAGAAAGTTAATGAGAACATGTCTTCTATTAGTTCGCCTCCATTCTCTGAGGTGGATTTTACCAGAGGCACGGAAAACAACTTTAGACGCCCAAGCATCCAGGAGGAAGTTCAAACAATTGTTTCTCCGAGAAGTAAGCAGACAATGAAAACCTTACCATTATATTTGGGAGAATATGAGAACTGTTCTCAAACCTTGAGGATACCCTCCATGCATAAAAGGTCGACAAAGGAGAAGGATATGAGTATGGTGCAAGCTATTTTGTCAGCACCAGTGGCTTGTACCTTACCATTGCTTGATTTGATAAAAATTCGACCTGAGTATTGGAATGATACTGCCACATGTTTGTCAGAGCAGGTATTGCTGTAAAAGGGTCACCATGAGTGTACTATACACCCTGAGACAAAGCATGTAATGCCAGTTTCTATCAACAAAGTAGGAAAATTTTGTGAGGACGATCAGGGAAATGCTACCCTCCCATTAGAAGTGCGAAAAGTAGCTTCAACTGCAATACTTGATAGTGGTGCAGGAGTGGGCATTGTGACAAGGTCCATTTGGGAAAAGTGGGGCAAACCAGCTATTAGGAGTACCAGGATGCGCTTGGAGCTAGCAGATGGAAGCTTAGAACATCCCCTTGGGCTGCTTGAGAACATATTGGTCACCACATGTGGGATTGAATATGAGCACACCTTTGCAGTAGTGGATTTTGGAAAACATCCAAACTATGAAGTGATATTGGGTAGACCATTCATGCGACAATTTCAAATGATTCAAGATTGGGGATACAATTATTTGTACCTCCGACATGATTCTGTCATCACAAGGGTCAACCTAAGGAATCACTCATATCGTGATGTAACAAGGTCTCCAATAGATGAGTTTGATTCTGCTTCATCTGAGGGCTCAAGAGTTACATTGTCCGATGGGCGAGAAGATCTGTGGATGTATGGAGCCTCATGTAGGGATTTCAACACTGAGAGACTTAAGGGTAATCGAAGTGTATCAGACGAGGCATACATTCCACAACCCTTCCCTGAGCATTTAATTGATCCATTAGAATGGAGTCATGCCTTGCAACATTATCGACATGTGCTTTACCGAAGCCAATTCATTTTTGTGACTCAGATGGATATGACATTATTCCTATACGAATGGTACAACCACGTGCCCTTCTAGATGATTTGTACTATAGGGATGCATCAACAATAGCTCTGCATGTAGAGGAAGTCTCTGCTACTCCACGAGCTTTATCGTGTCAAAAGGGTAATGTTTCTACCTTACCCAACCCACAATCAAATTCTGCTCTTGAAGCTCCAAAACAAATGATGTGGATAATTGATGAGTACTCAAGTGAGGGCCATGGCTGGCATGTTCCAACTACTCTAGTTGCTGCTCAAAGAAGGCCAGGCAAGAAGGAATTATCAATGTGGCTACCCAAAGATGCGTACAAACTTGTACCATCTAGTCCAGTTGCTAAGCCTCTTAAGAAGCACATCATTTCCAAGCCTAAACCTCGGATTGTTACTCGATGGGTCCCAAAACATGTTCTTAAAGCACAAGGCTATTATGAGGGTGCAACAACAATTTGGATTCCAAAATGCCTTGGTTTGCTAGGGATAAAAGAGTGTTTCCGAAAGATGCCAAAAGCCACCCTTGATTTTCCATATCAGTGGGTGCAAAAGAAATCAACACAAACTCTTCAAGATAGGATAGGTGGCTGTGATAGCACCTACAAATCTACTAGTGTTGATCTTCCTAAAACATGTAATGAGTCACCAATTGTCCCGATTTCTCCTTGTTATACAATTCCACCATCAACTGGTGTACCTAAGACACATCCAACTTCACATGAGTCTCATTTAAGCATAGATTCTAGCATTTCAATGCCTAAATCCTCTTACCTTGCTCAAATTCCAAGACAATTGATAAAATTTCCACCCAAGAAGGACATACCTAAAACCAAAGATAAGGCATTAACACTACAATTGAAGCTCTTTGGTAGATCAATGTTTGCATAGTGTGGTTCCTTATGCCTTTAGAGGATTATGTTCTTTTTGAGATGATCTCCACTACTAGGGAAAGGGTAAGCTCAGCGACTCCACAATAAGATCGACAAGCCAGGGCACTTTTCTCCCACTGGGTTTTTCCCCTCGGCTATATTCGGTGTTTGGCACCAATGGCAAATTTTATTCTTTTCTTTTCTTTTCTTGTTTGTTAATAAAAATTTTGCAGAGATCTTCGCTAAAACAAGAGCATCAAACACGCCCCAATAGTCCACCTATCGTGCACACAAATTAGGAAGGGGGGAGACATGCTACGCCTACAAAGATCAAGGAGGAGCAATCTGCACAAAATCAGCAATTCATCAATGCAAATGAACAACATCAACAGGGCACTACAACAGGTGTATTCAAATCTTAATCTTTATTTCTTTATGTGCTCTTATCTTTCGAATATATGGTTTGCATGTTCACACAATGTTGGCTGGTTTAAGTTTTTGATTAGTTGTTAAAATATGGTGAGTGAATTCTAGAGTCTTAGAAGACTTAGTAAAAGATATTTCTATCTAAAGATAGTGTAGGATATATACCAAGGGAGTATGCCAAGTTCTTATGCTTTCAAGGTATATTAGTTATCCCTAGTGGTAGCTACCTCTTAGATATGAGCTAGGTGCTAGGAGTAATAAAAATTTATAAAAATTATACCCTTAAAAAAAAATATGTACAAAGTAAATTGAGACCTGACGTGTCTACAGCCATGAGAAATGCTTGGTAGGACCTGGGGTTGTCTTAGCACCTTGGGGCCGATGCCTTGGTTTCCATGGGGTGAACTCTGATGTCTAAAAGCTTCAGAAAAAGACCTTTGAGGAATCTATCGCCTTGATAGATGTTGGTAGGACTCTGGGGTACACTATGGGCCCTCGAGACCGATGCCCTCATCTTCAAGGGATACTCCTTATGTCATAAAAGAAAGAAAAAGGGTTTGTCGCCCTTGAGATACTTAGCGGTCTTTAGATTCTCTTGGCGGAGGTCTCTTGGCCATTGCTTGGGTCTCTTTGGGATGGAACCTTAATCTTTATCACCTTCTACACACACATCAAAAAAAAAAAAAGAGTTCCAATCACCTTTGCTCATATTTAGGAGTAGGGTTGCCACTTAGGAATAACTTACATACTTGTAGGACATTGAGACTGCGGTCATAACCGGCGGTGTACAAAGCACACTTGCCTTTGCGTAGCACTATCTACCACTTAGGTCTCACTTTGACTAGTCTTTACTCACCTATTTTAGTACTCATTAAAACTTTAATCAGCCTTGCACTTGTATGGTCACGTGTGAAATTATCATTGCTGGTTTTTCTTTTCTTTTCTTTTCTTTTTTTCAATAAAAGACTTTACTTGTATCCATTGTTTTTTTGTTGCAGCTCTTGCTACTACCGCGCTCGAGGACGTGCGCAAAATAGGAAGGGGGGAGTGTTGCATGACGAATGAGATAAATACAAGGATGCAACAAAAAAGACACTTAGGGCTCTTGAAAAGAGTTCCAAGTTGTAGATGAATGTGGGAGAGAGCTTGACAATAATCCCACATGGGAACTTTTGGGAGTTCTAGAATTTTTGTATAAAAGGTGGCCCATTTGAGAGCTTGAGGACTCTTTGGTCATTTGGTTGAGAGGCTCATAGAGAGAGCTTGCTCCATAGCTCCATCTCAAGTGCTCTCCCAAGGCTCTCCATCTCCATTCTTGCTTCAATCTTGTACTCTCTATTCTCTACATTTTCAATGATATGAAGTTTTGGTCTACACACTTGCTAATCTAGATTTCTTAATGATGTTTTGATTTGTGAGTTGTAGAGTGCATGTGATGAAGCTTGTGCATGAAATGATGTGTAGTTGAGGCTTGTGTGATAGCTCTTTGCATGTTAGGTTCTTTGCATAAGTTGCATTTTTGTGCTTAAGTGTAGCCTAATCTTGATGCTTTGATTATGTAAGATTGATTGCTTGAGTGATGAAGAAGGATTGAGTAGGACTAGAAGTCATTAGTGTGTGGTTAACTCATCTTCTCCCATTCGGGATAGCCTCTATGCGCTAACCAGGTTGCATTCACGGATTGACAAAGTGTGTGGGTTGGAGTGTAGCCTCCGCTATGCTATGATGTCCCAAACAAGCACTCTATTAGTTGCATAAGAGAATGAATGGTGAGAATACAAATTGACCCTTATATTGCATTCACACCTTGGCTAGCCATACTTAAAATATAGGTCTATGGCTATCTAGGGCCACCTAGGCTTGTGCAAACACATAATCTAAGCATATCTCCATAATTAATCACCTGTTGTGCCTTTTATAGACAAGTGATGATCACACACATAAATAATGTTAGCATTTTTAATGTCACTATCCAAATGAAGTGATGGTTGCCAATGGATGGCATTGACAGGTGTGCAATGAGGGTTAACATACCCCCCGTCTTGATGTAGATTCCGTCCTTGGAAAATGTCAATGAAGATTCATCGAGGCTGTTATCTGTGGATGCATGTTGGCGTTGGAAATGTCGAAGGCCTTGGAAGATCTGCAAGGCAACATGGTACAACGGTAAGGTGCTCTTCTCAAAAATATTGAAATTTAAGCATAATGGAAACACCTAATCAAGTATTGAGGAAAGATTTTTTGTGAGACTGTGGTTAAATTTTCTAGTTAAGACAAGGGTAATATTAAGGTTAGTCATCCGAGTTTGATCTAAACTAAGATAGAGCAAAAATCATGCCTTGGGTTATGACCTTAGTCTTGACACACTATCACTTTGGTGAAACCATCTCTAGCTATTATCTAATGTGATTATTAAAAGAATTTGGATTCTAAAAATAAATGGTTTTTTTAAAGCCCTTTATTAATAGGTTTTTAGCCACAAGGTCCCATCCCATGTAGATCAAGGCTATGGTCCTAAGGCTCATCACTAAGAGCCAAAAGTCCTACCTAGATCGTACATGGCGATGGTTATCTTCTTGTGGGTTTTTTTAAGTATTTGCTTTGTTTTTTTGTTTAAACTAGTTTCAATTTCTGAAAGGCTCTATTCTAACTAAAGAAGGCACACTAAGGAAGGTGGAGTACTTGGCATACTCCTTTGGAAGACTCTAAGGTCATCTCAAACACAAAGAATTGAACAAGGACCAAATCATAAATAGTTATCCAAGTAATAACTAGACATTTGATAAACCAGTCACATAACTATGAAAGAAGGCACTCAAACACTAATGGAGAATCATAAAAAAGAATAAAATTTTAAAAAATTACAATTTAGACAACAATCTGAGTGCATCCTCACGACGATGATGGCATGGGTACTAGAAATAAATGAGCTAAATAGCTACTGCGATCTAAGCTATCCAGGAAATCACCCACCATGCTTCAAAAGGGACAAGGAGTGGATAACATTACTTCATAGAATCACAGTGTAATTCCATAAGTTCTTGCCCTTCTCTACCCTACTCTATAAGCTGTTCTTGTGCAGTTCTATCTTGATAGGGTCTTCCCACCAGGTAATGTACACCCACATGATAGTGTCGTTGTGGTGTCTCTCCTACCACCACGAACTATAATAGTCTTGTCCCATAGCACCTAAAATAGGCTCTACAATGCCAACACAAGTAGGATGTTGTGTACCACATGCGATGCCTTACATGTATGCGATGCATACATGTAAGGCATGGTGCAAGGGGATGGAACTATAGGTAGAACAGGTACACAAAGGTGGCTCCACAACATCTGTCCCCTAGTGGTGCATAAAAATAGCGTGAGTGGGTTTGGAAAGGAGGAATACTTAGCTATCCTTGATAGTACCACTCCTGGCAATCCAAGTCCAGGATAGGGTCACTCGTGTCGATCCACAAAAAGTCCATTCTCTCAGGTTGTAGTCGCAGCAACAAATTCGTACTTCATTCTCTTATTTGACATGTGCTATTTCTCATTATCTTTTTTCTTAATGGTTAGTCATATTTTTAGTATGTGTATAGTTCCTATGTTGCTATACACTATTGGTTCAAGCTATATTGTCATGGGTTAGCTTTTTTCGACATGCTTCCTCTTGATATGGACATGAACTTTGTCATGTTCTCTTTCTCATTATCTTTTTTTAATGGTTAGTCAGATTTTTAGTATGTGTATAGTTTCTATATTGCTGTACACTATTGGTTCAAGCTATATTGTCATGGGTTAGCTTTTTCCAACAAGCTTCCTCTTGATATGAACACGAACTTTGTCGAGGAGAAAAACGTGGAGGGTAAAAGTAATAATATTAGCAAAAGTTACCCTTCCTGCTTTTTATCATACCTTGACCTCACGGAAGGTATTGTAGGTTTTTTGTAACCATCCCTTCCAACTTTGCTCCATCAATGTTGTTGTGGCTAGGAGCGCCCCATTATTTTCCCTAGAGTGACCCACTATGCAATTGTCAACTCCATTTCTCATCTATAAGGGAGAACCCATAAGATCCATTCAGTGTTATGAGAGCCCTTTATTGCCATTAAAGCTGGAAATTAACATGCCACGACAAGTATTGGGGCTTGGATAGCCAACAATGGCTTTGTAACCTTTAGTGATGTAGAAGCTTCACCATTAACCACCACCATATCTCATGTGATAGGTAAAGAGAATGTGGGGGAGAGGGAAAGCTTCAACAAGTAAGGCCATCAACTCTTCAGAAACTGGTAAAGAAGTATGAAGGGTCGGGAGATCCATATGACCATGTAGCAGCATTTAGGCAAGCAGTTCGAGCTGAGCAAGTGGCTGACAAGCATACTCAAATTGAAGGATTTGGACTCACTCTTGAGGGAAAAGCCCTTGCTTGGTTTCGGGCACTAGAGGCTTCAGACAAATCTTCTTTACGAGTTTTGGAAGAGAGATTCATTGCTGCTTTTTCCTTGATGGGAATTCAACATGACACGGTAGCACACATCTACTCTTTCAAGCAAGGCAAGAATGAGAGTGTTAGAGACTGTGTAAATAGAATGAAGCAGTACATTAATCGTTGCCCAGAAGATGAGAAGCCCGCCCAAAGTCGATTAATTTCTCTCTTCTTAAAAGGACTCAAAAATTCAACACTACAAATTTCAATGAGTGTTGCCATGATGCTATGGATTTCACCGATAACTTCAAATTCCAAGATGGTTCTGGCCCAGGGGTGAAACCTAGAGATCAGTGGGGTGATGACCAAAGTTTAGGGTCTAGCGCTCTAGTAAATCCAGACCAGATAGCTAACCTAGTACTAAGGAGATTGGGACAGACCTATCGTCCACCCATGCAGCCACAACAACAGTAGCAGAGAATGAGGAGTGTACTTCCTACATGTCCTCATCTTTGTGGAGCATGTGGCGGTAATCATAAAACAGAGGAATGTAATACCTTTTCTCCTCTAATCTCAAACCAACCCACAAAAAAGTGGTGCCAAGCCTGTGCTTGGAACTTTACCCATACCACACAGGAATGTACTCACATTGCAAGAATGAGACAGGAGCTTGAGCAGCCAAGGGGTGGAGTGGCTCCACAAATGTATCAACAGTATACTAATTTTGAACGTAAGCCACCGATGGCACAAGAGCAAGCACGACCTGTTCTTGGTGCTCAACCTCCTACTCCTGGGACTGCTCCTGTAAGGGTTGTGGACTACGACAATTCAAATATGTGTAGAGACTTGGTAAACCCAGGCTATGTGGAGGAGGAATACGCATCATATTCATCCAAGGAAAATCTCTTTGAAAGTCCCGCATACCCAAGCCAAGCACTGGGGAGGCTCAACCAGGGGAACAAAACTCTTTGATGTTGCTAGGCGGCTACCAACCTAGGACTCCAGGCCCCTCAGGTCAATGGCAGCCAAGGAAAGTAGAGGCCAAACTAATGGGCCCCTGTTATGAGTGTGGAGAACCCCATTGGGCTCGTTATTGTCCACATCGCTCAAGGCAAGCATCTCGATCCAATACAATAGTACAACAGTTTCCACCAATTGAAAGATATTGTCTAGGGTGTTGTGTAGAACACTTCCCAAAGGATTGTCTGCTGAAACCACATGAGGAAGGCACCTCTCAACCAAAGGTCTCACTCAACCTTGTGGGGGCAGTTCCATCTCCACCTTCATCTGAGAATGAGGATGTCGTGCCACTTAGAGTCATGACTAGATCACAGACACGAAATGCCGAAATACAGACTGATGAGACACCTCGAACTAGGGATGCAAAGGCAAATCTAAGTGGACAATAGAAAAAAGACCACTAGGAGGAAGAAGAACCGAAACAAGCGAACTAAAAGTGCATCCACTAGTTCTCAAGAAGCCTCTAAACAAAACATGAGGGATAAAACTTTTACATCCCAAGAAGTGCATGAGGAACATCAACCTCAACCTGGGCCTAGTGCTAAACAAGATGAGACTAGTACGACCGAGGATAGTTCTGGGGGTTCAGTTTTTGTGGATAAAGTGAATGAGACTCTAGATGCCATCATTGATGCTCATAGAAGTCACATTGCAGCTTTATCTGAGCTACCCAAGAAGCTTCAAGAATACCCAAACCCTCGTGAGGAGAAGATCAATCTAGCTGTACATCAGCAACTCATTCGGGAAGCTCAGTCAATACTTGAGGGACCACCACCACCTATTCCTTGGGGTCCAACCTCTCTTAAGCCAACATTGGAAACCATACCAGAAGTGTCATCAAGTCGGGAAATGAAAAGTGAGCTCATTTCACAAGCTCATAGCGAAAGGTCTGCACCAATTGACACCCAATTGAAAGGAGGTATTCTGCCACCACCTAGCCTTGTCTTCCCATGCAATGATGAAGTTATTGATGCTAATGAGGACATGGCAAATGAGATGTGGGCCGCAGTTCATGAGAAAGTTAATGAGAACATGTACTCTATTAGTTCGCCTCCATTCTCTGAGGTGGATTTTACCAGGGGCACGGAAAACAACTTTGGACGTCCAAGCATCTAGGAGGAAGTTCAAACAATTGTTTCTCCTAGAAGTAAGCATACAATGAAAACCTTACCATCATATATGGGAGAATATGAGAACTATTCTCAAACCTTGAGGATACCCTCCGTGCATAAAAGGTTGACAAAGGAGAAGGATATGAATACCGTGCAAGCTATTTTGTCAGCACCAGTGGCTTGTACCTTACCTTTGCTTGATTTGATAAAAATTCAACCTGAGTTGTGGAATGATATTGCCACATGTTTGTCAGAGCAGGTATTGCTACAAAAGGGTCACCATGAGTGTACTATACACCCTGAGACAAAGCATGTTATGCCAGTTCCTATCAACAAAGTAGGAAAATTTTGTGAGGACGATCAGGGAAATGCTACCCTCCCATTAGAAGTGCGAAAAGTAGCTTCAACTGCAATACTTGATAGTGGTGCAGAAGTGGGCATTGTGACAAGGTCCATTTGGGAAAAGTGGGGCAAACCAGCTATTAGGAGTACCAAGATGCGCTTGCAGCTAGCAGATGGAAGCTTAGAACATCCCCTTGGGCTACTTGAGAACATATTGGTCACCACATGTGGGATTGAATATGAGCACACCTTTGCAGTAGTGGATTTTGGAAAACATCCAAACTATGAAGTTATATTGGGTAGACCATTCATGCGACAATTTCAAATGATTCAAGATTGAGGATACAATTATTTGTACCTCCGACATGATTCTGTCATCACAAGGGTCAACCTAAGGAATCACTCATATCATGATGTAACAAGGTCTCCAATAGATGAGTTTGATTCTGCTTCATCTGAGGGCTCAAGAGTTACATTGTCAGACGGGCGAGAAGATCTATGGATGTGTGGAGCCTCATGTAGGGATTTCAACACTGAGAGACTTAAGGGTAATCGAAGTGTATCAGACGAGGCATACATTCCATAACCCTTCCCTGAGCATTTAATTGATCCACTAGAATGGAGTCATGTCCTTGCAACATTATCGACATGTGCTTTACCGAAGCCAATTCAATTTTGTGACTCAGATGGATATGATATTATTCCTATACGAATGGTACAACCACGTGCCCTTCTAGATGATTTGTACTATAGGAATGCATCCACAACAGCCCTGCATGTCGAGGAAGTCTCAGTAGAGGATTTAACACTCGAATCTGCTAATGATGCTGATAAGGAAGATGGATGGGACTCTGATTTTAATAATGATGTGACAATCCCTGAGGAAGAGTTAGGAAAGGCACGCCTACTCTTGAGAGGAAGGGAGGTTCAAGTAGAGATCCCTCGAAGCCGACCTAAACGTAAATGCTGTAAGAGCCATAAGAGAATCAGTAGACAAGATGAGCGGGAACAACAAGAGAGACTACAAAAAGAAAAGGAGGAGTCTAAGAGTGAACACTCTCGACCACCACCTCACTTCTCAGGAAAGAACGGATATCTATACTATGTCCAAGCACGAAATAGTATCAAAGACCAAGTAAAACGATCAAATGGATTCCAAGCAGGAGAAAAGCTAACAACTATTAGCAAAACTCGTAAAAAAACGAAGAAACAAAAACCAAAACTCAAGTCTAAAACCGATTCAAAAGAGAGTGTTGGAAGTGCAAAGACAACGGTTGAACAAAAAAATCCGATGCAAGATGGCAAAGGAGAGCTCAAAACCGCATGGTCTTCAATGAGTGAAGACTCAAGTGGACAAGAACAAGGTCTCAATGTTCCGCCCAATTTCACACAGTACACTCTTCAAGATCGGAAGATTGTTCTTCAACAGCCCATGCGACAAAAACCAAGCGTGCCAAGGGTTTCATATGATGGTCCAGAAGATGCAAAAAAGATTGATATTGCTAAGCCAAGAGAAGAGCCTCGCTATGTGTGGATTGCCACAGACTTGTCCTTAGATGAGGAGAAGTTATTAATTCAAACAATAAAGGAGTATCGCGATGTTTTTGCTTGGAGTTATAAAGACTCAAAGGAGTTGATCCAAGCATATGTCAGCATACAATTCCATTGCGAGAGGATGCAAAGCCTTCCAAGCAACGTCCTTATACTTACAATGAGAATTTTGCACGGAAGATAAAGGAAGAAATAAACAAGCTCTTAGAGGCAGAATTTATCTATGAGATTGAACACACTGAATGGGTCTCCCCTATTGTAGTGGTGCCCAAGAAAAATGGAAAGCTTCGAGTATGTGTAAACCTCAAGAAGGTAAATGCAGCAATTGTACGTGATCATTACCCACTTCTAATCACGGATCATGTTCTGGAACGAGTTGCAGGGAAAAAAGCATATAGTTTCTTGGATGGATTCTCCGGTTACAATCAAGTGTCAATTGATCCAAAGGATCAACACAAGACAACCTTTGCTACTGAAGATGGCATCTTTGCCTATCGTGTTATGCCATTTGGTCTAACAAATGCACCAGCAACTTTTCAGCGGTTAATGAGTCATGTATATAAGGAGTACCTTAGGCAATTTCTTGAGATCTTCATGGATGATTTATGTGTTCACTCACAAGAGCATGATGATCATATAGAACACCTCAGACTTGTGTTTCAAAAGTGTCAACTTTATCGTATATGCTTGAATCCTGACAAGTGCAAATTCATGGTAAGACAAGGGAAATTTTTGGGCCATATTGTTTCTCGCAATGGGATTTCAACAGATATGAATAAAATTGATATCATTGTCTCATTACCTCGGCCTATCAACCCTAAAGGGGTACAAACATTCATGGGACATTGTGGCTATTACCGTAGATTCATCTACATGTACGGTGTCCTAGCCAGACCATTATATGCTCTTCTTGTAAAGTTTAATTGGACTGATGAGTGTGAGGAATCCTTTGAAAAGTTGAAGCAAGCATTAGTGACTGCACCCATCTTACGAGCACCAGATTGGAACCAAATCTTTCATGTCCATATTGATGCTTCAAACTTTGCAATTGGATGTATTTTGGCTCAATCGGGAGAACATAATAAGGATTTCCCAATCTCATATGCTAGTCGACAGTTGAACAATGTTGAGAAGAATTACACCACAACAGAAAGAGAAGGATTGTCCATGATATATGCAGTGAAAAAGTTTTGCCATTACCTTTTGGCAAACAAATTCATATTTTTTGTGGACCATCAAGCATTGCTATATTTGGTGAATAAGCCTTGTGCAACTGGAAGGATTGTAAGGTGGTTTATCATCCTTCTTGAGTTTGATTTTGAAGTGGCAGTTCGAAAAGGAACAACTCATCTTAGGACAGATCATTTGTCTCGAATCACCTCTGGCGAAGCTCCTGTGGGTGTGGATGATGATATGTTAGATTCAACACTTTTCCTTGTAGAGACAGCTCCTAGATGGTCTGAATCCATTTTAGAAATTTTGACAAGTGGGCAGATACAACTAGCGGGTCCTAATGTGGACCTATGGCGACCATTCAAGTTAATCTCAGGAAGATTATATCGTCAAGGTAATGATGGAGTGTTGCGGCTTATACCTAGACCCGACCAATATGAGGAGATCTTGGAATGGGCACATGCAGGTATCGATGGAATCCATGCATCAGCTACTACTTGTGTGCGACGTATATCTCAGGATGGGCAATGGTGGCCTACCATGCATGCGGATGCTGAAAAATTTATTCGTAACTGTGCTTCATGTCAAATTCAACAGCCAATTCATAATGTCACATTATTCCAAATTTCAACTACACCAAGTTGGAGTAAGTATCTTGTGGACTATCTTCAGCATGGTCATATGGATCAAAAAATTCCTAAACATCGAAAGCATGCTATTAAAGTTGAAGCGGCAAACTATATGCTGATAGAGGGCCAACTCTACAAGAGGGGCAAGGATGGCAACTTACGCATGTGTGTATGTGAAGCTGACTACTTGAAAATCTTAACTCATGCACATGCAGGTGTTGGGGGTGGACACTTTTTGGGCAATACCATAGCTAAGTTGATTAGGTGGTCTGGGCTTTGGTGGCCAACCTTACAAATGGATGCTGAAGAATATGTAAAACGTTGTGACGATTGTCAAAGGACCAAACCTTCCATCAGAAAGGACAATATGCCATTGCGGCCTATGTTAAGCACACGTGCTTTTGCAAAATGGGGTATTGATTTTGTCGGTCCCATTAAACCTCCAGCTCGTCACATGCATGCTGAATATATTATAGTCGCAACTGACTATTTGACCAAATGGGTTGAGGCAAAGGTAACAGTCAAAAATGATGCCAGAACCACAACCAAGTTCTTGTATGAGTACGTGTTTACACGCTATGGCTTACCTATTGAGATCGTTAGTGATCAAGGTGTACACTTTGTGAATGAGGTCATAGAGTTTTTGCTTCAAGAATTTATGGTAATTCACAAGCGTTCTGCACCCTATCATCCCCAGACAAATGGACAAGCTGAGAGTACTAACAAGATTCTCTGCACAGCACTCACAAAGATTGTTGAGGGACATAGGACTGATTGGGAGCAAAAGTTGCACTCAGTTCTTTGGGCATATAGGACAGCCTATAAAACATATGTGGGCACAACCCCATTTGAGCTTGCTTTTGGGCTAGATGCAATTCTTCCCATTGAATTTCTTGTACCTACTCTACGAGTAGCTAAACAATTGGATTGGACTGGTCATGAGATTTCACAACGCATTGATGAATTGGAAAAGCTTGATGAGACCCGCTTATTGGTGGTAATGGGGATGTATGCCGAGAAGAGGAGACAAAAGCAATGGTATGATAGAAATGTAACAACTGGCCGATTCAAAAAAGGAGACCTTGTGCTCTTGTACACACTTAAGAAGCATAAGAGAAAGCTCAAGAAACGTGGCCTAGGACCGTTTGTGATTAATGAGCTTACTCCAAGTGGCCTAGGACCGTTTGTGATTAATGAGCTTACTCCAAGTGGTGCAATGCGTTTAGAGACACTAGAAGGTGAGCAAATGCCTAACTTCATTAATGGAAGTCGTCTCAAGAAATACAATGAACCATTAACTGAAGCCATGCTTCAACAGATGCATGCTGCACAAACACGGAAAGAAGCACTTGACCTACTTAAACGTCAGGCGCAAGAAGAGGCTAAAGCTAGAGTTGCAAAAGCCAAGGAGCGTCGCAAAGCTTCTATGATGGCCTTACAGTTGGCTACCGATGAACCATATGTCGATCCATTCAATATTCAAGTGTGCCTTCATCTTCATGAGACTACCTACTTTGTCTCTGCCTTAATTGACTCTGGTGCAGATTATAATGTTCTCTCGTTTGACACATGGATAGCCTTGGGTCAACCCACACTTGTACACATTCCTGTGGACCTACGAAGCTTCTCAGGGGAAGATAACCCTATAGAGGAAAAATGTGTCATTATGATGTCCATTCAGGATCACCAGATGTCAGTGCCCTTTTATGTGGCACGTAAGTCCAAGGCAGTAGTAGAGGCTGTTCTCGGTCGATCGTGGTTAAGTGCTACAAATTGCTCATTAGATTGGAAGAATAGACAGTACAAGTTGCAAATTGATTCTGATTGCATCTTGGGATCTGCTACTCCACGAGCTTTATCGTGTCAAAAGGGTAATGTTTCTACCTTACACAACCCACTCTCAAAATCTGCTCTTGAAGCTCCAAAAAAAATGATGTGGATAATTGATGAGTACTCAAGTGAGGGCCATGGCTGGCATGTTCCAACTACTCTAGTTGCTGCTCAAAGAAGGCCAGGCAAGAAGGAATTATCAATTTGGCTACCCAAAGATGCGTACAAACTTGTACCATCTAGTCCAGTTGCTAAGCCTCCTAAAAAGCACATCATTTCCAAGCCTAAACCTCGGATTGTTACTCGATGGGTCCCAAAACATGTTCTTAAAGCACAAGGCTATTATGAGGGGGCAACAGCAATTTGGCTTCCAAAATGCCATGGTTTGCTAGGGGTAAAAGAGTGTTTCAGAAAGATTCCAAAAGCCACCCTTGATTTTTCATATCAGTGGGTGCAAAAGAAATCAACACAAACTCTTCAAGATAGGATAGGTGGCTGTGATAGCACCTACAAATCTACTTGTGTTGATCTTCCTAAAACATGTATTGAAACACCGGTTGTCCCAATTTCTCCTTATTACCCAATTCCACCATCAACTTGTGTACCTGAGACAAGTCCAAATGAGTCTCATTTGAGCATAGATTCTAGCATTTCAATGCCTAAATCCTCTTATCTTGCTCAAATTCCAAGACAATTGCTAAAATTCCCACCTCTTAAAAAGGATATACCTAAAACCAAAGATAAGGCATTAACACTACAATTGAAGCTCTTTGGTAGATCAATGTTTGAATAATGTGGTTCCTTATGCCTTTAAAGGATTGTGTTCTTTTTGAGATAATCTTGTTTTTGATTGGAAGTGTAATGATGGATATGAGTGTTCTAAATTTCATTGTTCTACGTCCAGATAACTCCTGATGGATATTTGGTGAGATACATGTCCACCATGCATTGACCCTGATAGTACTCGACCTGATCATCGCGGGGGATATAGTGCTCCTCCATTTCAAACTCATTCTAGGTACTTCTATGCTCCCTTAGGTGAAAATTACTCTGGGCATCACTTTGTCACGTTATTCTATCAACAGCATCACCCATTTCCACATTGTCAAGAGTGTGCACGACTCGTATTAGGAGAAGCTTCACATATTTGTTGGATATGCCGCTCTTACTTTAGACGGTATGGCACGGGCTTAGTGAAGCAAATTGTGGGAATTACACCCCAACGCCATAATCTTCTTAATGTGAGAATACCAGAGAGAGGACCAAATCAACGTAGATTACCTGAGGAGGTTCAAGCACAACAATGGAGGGATACAAGCTTAAATGACTTGCAACCACCGATCTTGCAAGCCCTCCTTCCCCAAGCCTCAACATGTCAATATTGGATCAATATGAGTACCTATATTGCGCAGTTCCAAAATCGAAATTGTCTACTTAACCTTCCCATAGAACCAATGCCATATTTTAGTGAGGAAGCACTCCTTCCTCTACCACCTTCTCCAGAGGCCGGTTTTTGTGAAGGGTTGTCCCTGCATCCTGAGGAAATTGATACCATATTTCCAGCAGAAGTGGACACAGATCCATCACCAGCGCAAGGGTAAGCTCAGCGACTCCACAATAAGATCGACAAGCCAGGGCACTTTTCTCCCATTGGGTCTTTCCTCTCGGTGATTGGCACCAATAGCAAATTTTATTCTTTTCTTTTCTTTTCTTGTTTGTTAATAACCATTTTGCAGAGATCTCAGCTAAACAAGAGCATCAAACACGCCCCAATAGTCCACCTACCGTGCACACAAATTAGGAAGGGGGGAGACATGCTACGCCTACAAAGACCAAGGAGGAGCAATTTGCACAAAATCAGCAATGCATCAATGCAAACAAACAACATCAACGGGCACTACAACAGGTGTATTCAAATCATAATCTTTTGTTCTTTATGTGCTTTTATCTTTTGGATATATGGTTTGCATGTTCACACAATATTGGCTGGTTTAAGTTTTTGATTAGTTGTTAAAATATGGTGAGTGAATTCTAGATTCTTAGAGGACTTAGTAAAAGATATTTCTATTTAAAGACAATGTAGGATATATACCACTGGAGTATGCCAAGTTCTTATGCTTTCAAGGTATATTAATTATCCCTAGTGGTAGTTACCTCTTAGGTATGAGCTAGGTGCTAGGAGTAATAAAAATTTATGAAAATATACCCAAAAAAAATATATACAAAGTGAATTGAGACATGACGTGTCTACAACCATGAGGAATGCTTGGTAGGACCTGGGGTTGTCTTAGCACCTTGGGGACGATGCCTTGGTTTCCATGGGGTGAACACTGACGTCTAAAAGCTTCAGAAAAAGACCTTCAAGGAATCTATCGCCTTGATAGATGTTGGTAGGACTCTGGGGTACATTATGGACCCTCGAGACCGATGCCCTCATCTTCATGGGGTACTCCTTATGTCATAAAAGAAAGAAAAAGGGTCTGTCGCCCTTGAGATACTTAGCGGTTTTTAGATTCTCTTGGCGGAGGTCTCTTGGCCATTGCTTGGGTCTCATTGGGATGGAACCTTAATCTTTATCATCTTCTACACACACATAAAAAAAAAAAGAGTTTCAATCACCTTTGCTCATATTTAGGAGTAGGTTTGCCACTTAGGAATAACTTAAATACTTGTAGGACATTGAGACTGCGGTCATAACCTGTGGTGTGCAAGCACACTTGCCTTTGCATAGCACTATCTACCACTTGGTCTCACTTTGACTAGTCTTTACTCACCTATTTTAGTACTCTTTAAAACTTTAATCAGCCTTGCACTTGTATGCTCACGTGTGAAATTATCATTGCTGGTTTCTTTTCTTTTCTTTTCTTTTCTTTTTCTCAATAAAAGGCATTACTTGTATCCATTGTTTTTTTGTAGCTCGTGCTCCTACCGCGCTCGAGGACGTGCGCAAAAGAGGAAGGGGGGAGTGTTGCATGACGAATGAAGATCAATGCAAGGATGCAACAAAAAAGACACTTAGGGCTCTTGTAAAGAGTTCCAAGTTGTAGATGAATGTGGGAGTGGGCTTGACAATAATCCCACATGGGAACTTTTGGGAGTTTTAGAGTTTTTGTATAAAAAGTGGCCCATTTGAGAGCTAGGGAGGACTCTTTGGTCATTTGGTTGAGAGGCTCATAGAGAGAGCTTGCTCCATAGCTCCTTCTCATGTGCTCTTCCAAGGCTCTCCATCTCCATTCTTGCTTCAATCTTGTACTCTCTATTCTCTACGTATTCACAATGATTTGAGGTTGCGGTCTACACACTTGCTAATTTAGATTTGCGGTCTACACACTTGCTAATCTAGATTTCTTAATGATGTTTTGATGCTAAAATCTGATTTGTGAATTGTAGAGTGCATGTGATGAAGCTTGTGCATGAAATGATGTGTAGTTGAGGCTTGTGTGATAGCTCTTTGCATGTTAGATTCTTTGCATAAGTTGCATTTTTGTGCTTAAGTGTAGCCTAATCTTGATGCGTTGATTATGTTAGATTGAGAAGGAATCAACGATTGATTGCTTGATTGTTGAAGAAGGATTGAGTAGGATTAGAAGTCATTAGTGTGTGGGTTGGAGTGTAGCCTCCGCTATGCTATGATGTCCCAAACAGCATTTTTGGGCAAGTGAGAGCCAAATCATAAGTTTGGGAGCTTCTCTACAAGTCTATATCATCACATTCAATTTTCCCCTTAATTTGAAGGGCCAATTGATCACTTGAACATCAGCAATTTTCTACGTAAAAATAGCCTTGTGGAAGCCCGACTTAATGTGTGCAATAACTTCATAATGCCCAATGTGAACTGATTGCAATGTGAGTTCCCTTTTATGATTTTATGGCTTACAAGTTATTTTCATGGAAACTTGCTAAAGACATGTTACTCCACATTGATATCACCTTAGGGTTGTACACCTTATCCAAAATTATGATTATGATTATTATTTTGCCTCTGATTGTACCGCTGGCGCTGGGCTACCTCTGTTGGCGGTGGAGTTTTGCGTATGATGCTTCTCTACTCGTTGTGCGCTTTTGGGTAGTCCTCCAGCTTCTCAGCTGATTCTTCTCTACTCATTTTCTGCACTTTTGGGTAGTCCTCCACCTTCTCAACTTCCTTGATCTATTCTCTCTTTACTACTAGCTCGCCTTCTCTATTACAAATGCTCTTCTTCTGCTTGTGTGAAGCAAGATCTTTACTTCCTCACCTTCGATAAATTTGGAGTTGATATGCTCAAGTTATGGCTTCCCACTAAAAGATAGATCTCAATGATTGTGAAATCCATGTTAAAGTCCTGGAAAAGTAGATTCTAAATCCGCCACCTCCTTCGATAGATTTGGAGTTGATATGCTCAAGTTAAGGCTTCTCCACTAAAAGGTATATTTCAACGATCGTGGTAGATTCTTAATCTACCACATCCAAAAGATTTGGAGTTGACATGCTCAAGTCATGGCTTCCCCACTAAAAGGTAGATTTTAATGATTGTGACATCCATGTAATGCACCAATTGATATACTCAAAGACATTCGAATGTAAGATTTTGTATTACCCTTCATTATTTAGTTGCACCCTCTTCTAGACATTCGAATGTAAGATTTTGTATTTCCCTTCATTATTTAGTTGCACATTCTTCTAGTCATTCCAATGTAAGATTTTGTATTACCCTTCATTATTTAGTTGCACCTTCTTCTAGACATTCAAATGTAAGATTTTGTGCTAGTTATGGCTATTTATTTTCTTTATGCTTTTCATTTTGTTTTTTTGTTTTATATCTAGAAAGGCCTTTGGAATGAATCGATTGATGTATATTGTTTGTTTACTAGTTTAAATTTTATGAAGCAAGTTATTTGTGTTTTTTTCAAGATTGATTTCTATATTCAATGTCTATGATAGTCATTTCTACATTTGAATGACGAGGTTGTAAAAATAAAGTGTAAAGTATATTGAACTATTTTTGCTAGCACCCATTTCTCTATGAAAAGGTGGCTTTCATGATGGCAGTATTTATGTGGGCTAGATTCCTAAAAAATAGCACTCACTACTTGGAGAATGGTGGCTTCCAATGGTTAGTATAGAGTGTAGTAGATTATAACATGCATGCGTCAATGATTGTGTACGCTTTAGGGGTGATTACAAAAAGGAAGGGATTTATCAATTTTCAAACATAATTGGCAAGCATGCTAACAATGAATTCCAAATGAACCACATCCACATGTATTTAAAATTTGTGATGGAATGGAATGCTACATGTTGCTTAAAGAAGAAAGAATAAAGGAGGCCACTTTTAAAACTTGATTTTCACAAACTTTACACAAACTAGAGATAGTTAAACCATACTCACAACCTTTAAAACCTTTACACAAACTAGAGACAGTTAAACCATACTCACAACCTTTACACAAACTAGAGACAGTTAAACCATACTCACAACCTTCACACAAACCATAAACACCTAAACTGTACATGTTTTTTGAAACATCACATCCACACTAAGTTTCGCAAGTGCAAGTGTCAATCAACTACTTGAAGCATTGTAGTGCACATTGTAGTGACTTCTTAAACCATCAAACGTGGAATCTGCAATGTATGATGGTGTTTTTATATTGGAGGTGACAATGGTATATGACTTGTCAAAAAAAGAAAAAGCATTTGTTTATGCACAGAAGTTATGAGCAATGAAAAGACTTGGCAAAAGTGTTAAAACCTCCAAGTTATTGAGGGACTATTATCCACCAGACCGCCAACCCACCAATCCATCCATTTTTTTTCTCGAGAACTTTTTTTTTTTCAAAGCCCCCTTTCTAGGGGATACAGCCGAGCTAGAGGCGACACCACTCACATGGACAACCTTACGGTGTGAAGGCTCGAACCCAGGACCTCTTGGGTAAGGGGGGGAGAAGAGATTTGACTAAAAAGCTTTAGCCAATTTTAATGTTTTTATTTTGTATAGTATCAAACAGTACCTAAATAATAGTCCCTAAATAATAATCGAGGGGGATCTTCCCACATGGTCGTAGTGAAAAAGGCGTTGCCGTGCTGAGGCTAGCAAAAAGGCTGCAAACGCTAGTCCCGTCTATTTGATTAAAATAAAAATAAAATTCACAGTTCACCACCGCAAATAATGGATTGGATATCCGTTTCAAATAAAAAGCACCCCAAAAATAAAATAAAATATGTGCAATCCGTATGTTGAAGAATGATGGTAGAGGGCGATGTTTGGCCGTGCTTGGGAAGGAAGGTGGAGGTTATAGAAGGAGTAGGCACGGTGCGAGGAGGAGCTTTCCTCTGTGTGTGTGTGTGTGTGTGTGAGAGAGAGAGAGAGAGAGAGAGAGAGAGAGAAAAGGAGCTTTCCTCTGTGTGTGTGAGAGAGATATCGAGAGAGAGAGGAGAGAGAGAGAGAGAGAAGGAGCTTTCCTCTGTGTGTGTGAGAGAGAGATCGAGAGAGAAGGAGCTTTCCTCTGTGTGTGTGTGTGAGAGAGAGAGAGAGAGAGAGAGAGAGAGAGAGAGAGATATATGGGACTTCAGTCGAAGAAGAAGCTTCTTCCAGAAGCTGCGTTGGCCTTTGCACTTGCGTTACTGCAACCTCTCGTATTCGCCCACGCTGCCACCCCGCCTTCCAGCCTCACTGTCTACAACTACCTCTCTATCCAAGGCGCCAATAGCACCACCGCCTACAACTCAGCCCAATGTGGCCAGCCTCTCCTTCCCCAACCCAACTCCTTCGGCCAAACCTTCTGCTTCGACATGCCCTTATTGGCCCAGCAAGACCTTAACTCCCAGCTCCTTGGTAAAGTCCAAGGAACGTATGTGTTCGTCTCTCTCACGGGCGGTACCTTGTTTGTCAGTGAGAGCTTCACCATCAATAACTCTGTCAACCAAGGCACCTTCACCGGGGTTGGCTTGGAGCAGGTCGGCCAATTCAGCTCCAAGCCCATCACTGGTGGCACAGGTGACTTTGCCCTTGTCTCTGGTGTTGCCTTCACCACCCCCCTTAGCAATGGCACTGATAGCTATGGCAACTTCTACTCTTGGTTCATGTACAACTTCACCTTCCATTAAGGTTCATATCAACTTCTACTTATATAGGTTGGTCCTTCCTCTTCCCTCCTTTCATTTGGTTTTTTCATTGTTTGAATGCAAGAAAATCCCAAAAATCTACTCGCAGAGTTGTGGGAAAAATAAGTAAAAACGTGTTGTAATGGATGGTGTTGAAGCTCAGACAATTTATCTTTGTTACATTTCAATTTATTGATGCCATACACACTTACTACAATGTTTTGTACCCCTTCATTGAATGCAATAAAAGTCCAAAGAGCCTCTCACAGGTTTGTGACTCAACACAAAGTCTTCCTTCTAATGGATGGTGTGGAAGCTCAAAAAGCACTTACCTCTATGACATTTCATTTTGTTGATGTCATTTGCACTCATTATGTTAAGAGAACCCCTTCATGTCAACAAATCATCGTTTATGTTTTTGAATCAATTTCATTTGCCACTCACGTGAGTATAATGTGCGTCGTTTGAATGAATGACCTAAAAGCATACCCTTTAAAACACTCAATATTTATTTTTTTCTTTGATTTGAGACGTGCATTATCCCTTTATGTTGTGTTCAATTATTCTTTGATGGAACGATATGTACCATTACTTTTTATAGGATATTGAATCTTAGAGAGTTTTTACTAACTCATATAGAATTGTGATATTGAATCTTAGAGAGTTTTTACTAACTCATATAGAATTGTGATATAAATCCACAATATGGTTAACTATATCTTAGGACAAAACAATGCTATTGGTGGACGGGTTTAACTAGAAACCAAGCAAGCAAGGGTCAAAACCGAGTGACATTAATCCAAGTAAGTCAGTAATAAATAGCCAAGATTGCTTGTTGTCTATGAAAAAACTGTGAGAGAATGAGAAAGAGAGACCATTTCTTCTTATTTGTAGAGATATATGAAACAAAAATTCCAAACTCTTTTTGGAAACCTAAAACATCACCATAAAGACAACCAACATCCAAGATATTTTTTTAGCAAGTCCCAAAACCTAGCCCTCTTTGGTCTCATGACCAGTGAACTTGCAACCTGAATGACTCTTCTTTTCTTTTTTGGGCACTTCATCACAATACTTGTCTTCACATATTTGCTTTGCAACCTTTTTCGTATAGCAAGGTAGCACACTACAAAAAATCAAGTGAGAAATATGAGTCACGACTCATTCAAACTCATAATAACATAACATGTTCTCACATAAGTCTCATGTTATTTGATAAGAGATATGTAAACAAACCCAAGGTAGATCCTTAAAAAATGATGTAAACAGAAACACTTCATAGCCATCTCATGTCATAGAATGTAAGCAAGAATGTCAACAGCACAACCATCATCAAATCACGCATATAAACCTTGCATTGCCATATCACGTGATCCTAAGTGTCACTTGCAATGTCACATGATTCTAAATATCATAAAGCAAGTAACAAAATGTGGCTATATACCGCGAACATAAATGCCACACACCAAAGGAAGGACCTAACTAGGCAAAATGTCTTAGATTATAATCCGTGTATCGAACCCAAAAAAGAATCCAACATAGCTCCAACGCTCGAGAGCAGAGTGTCTACTAATCAAAAGGGTAGACTTATGCCTCATCATCAACCTCAGTGCCTGTGCTCTCCCTGTCTAAGGGGGAACTCTCATTGATGATGCTCATCACAAATACATCAAAAATTAAAACAAAGACTTGAATCAAATTGATATCAAAGAGCATAGCATAGCATAAGACAAGAAAAATAGAATAACATCACCATCAAGACAAGATTGGGTGCAATCTCCCCCCTCATGCATGTAGCTCCACTTCCACGGCATGCGTATTTAGAGAATTATATTCCATAAAAATAGCCCAAGGAGCTAATAATAGTTGTGCGTATAATTTGGGCTTGCTTTTTCTACTTTTGCGTTTTGCTTTACATATTATTAACCATATCAAAGTTCCTACGGTTTGTACATATCAAAACCTTTGTCCAAATATATAAATGCTAATAGGTCTTTACACATGAAATAACTTTGTGCACACTCGCACACATAATAATCTCATGCACATTTGCACATTTAATAACCTTATGCACATTCGCACATTTAATAACCTTGTGCACATTCCAGTAAGCTGATTTCTACTCACATCAAATCAAGCATATTTTTCTATGATTATTAAGCATAAAAAACATGATAAAATATATACCTGTAACAGTCCTACCGTTTGAGGAAACAAACTGTTCTCAGTTGTGTGTAGAAGAAAGTGCTACAACAACAACATCATGCTTGTAGCTATTGATGTCATAAATTGCAATATAAACTTAGAGGTCCAAACATAGCTCAGAGGCTAATTAGGCATGGCTCATAGGTTCTTATGGACATGGAATACCACAAACAAACTCAGAGGTTCATTGTCTGAGCATGGCTTAGAGGCACATGGGCATGGGTCAGAGGCTCGGGTGAACATGGAACGCAATAACAAAACTCATGCAGTGACACCTAAATTGGTGACCCTCGCACTCATCATCAAATCACAAATCATATGTACACAAAATAGCCTAGCAACATGAAAGGCTATAGATGCCATAAAATTCTAATACATGATTAACAAAATGATCTTTATCTTCATGCCATTGCTCAATCCACCATCTATAAAACACCTCAATCGGTACCCTCACACATCTCATGCCCTACGACAACTCAATCGGTACCCTTGTATGGTGTGGGTACCTATACTCATAGACACAATCCATGTTAGTCAAATAATTAATTGAACACATCAATTAATCCCAATGTTTTCATGAGATATAAGCAGCCATAAAATCAAAATACATGTACCAACAGGAACGACACACACGGGCATCCCCGATAAAATAAGAAATATAATTCCCAGTAAACAAGAGTTAATTCTCATATCATTTTCTCTTGCTGGGTTTGCAACTGTCCTCAGTTGCGTAAATCCATGAGAGGATGGCTTCATGACTAGTGTGGAAGACTAGATCAACACATAATGTATATGCAATGAACCAATCAAATGAATGTATGTGAAATGAGTCTAAGTGTCCCATACCACATAGGCACATTCCACATACACACCTAGGATGGTAAAAGATAGAAGACATAAATGTGTCTGGAATAAGTATATGAAACGAATCTGATGTCCCATACCACCAGATTAATTCCACATATTATCACTCCTTCAAAATACATCCAAATTAATTCCACATATCACTCCTTTAGAATAGAAGTTTGGCTAGTTCCCTCTAAAACTTAAATCCTGACACAAATTTCTTTATCTTAAAATTTTATTTAATTTACTGAATTTGAACTAATCTTAATGTTGAATCTATGGTTTATTAATTAGGTTCTTATGTTGTAAATATATTATAGAAATACTTATGAAAAAGTTTTACAAAAGGAAGTGAATATATACATACCTCCATCGTTGTGGTGTTAGCCCAAGTGTCAGCGTTTGGGCTTGGGCCATCATGGTTGCTCCTTTGAGGGATATCATGGTCAATGCCTTGGTTTAGGCCATCATGGTTGCATCTTGAGAGGCATGATTGCAACTTGAAGGCCATAATAGGGCAGCTTGATGCCCTATGCGCACTAAAGCCATGTTAGCCCAAGTGTCGACACTTGGGCTTTGGCCATCATGGTTGAGAGCCCAAGGGATTATTTCCCAAGCTCATGGCACACCATTCCCTTAGATATCAATAATTAGTCTACCCTAAATTGTAGCCAAGTGATTGTGGGGTCAAAGCCTTATTGTGGAGTCCTTGGTCACCCCCCCCGACTTGCTCCAATTGACGCTTCATCCATTTTGATGGTAGCCTATGGGGCAACGACACCTTATGCCCAAACATAGCTAGCCCAAGCGCTATACTAAGGCAATATATGCCCAAGCGTCAGTGCTTGGGCATATAGGCTGATAGCAAGGGCTCAATGCTATGCACTTGATGCCCTATGCACTTATGAGGTTGATGACCATGCACTTGTTGATGACCATGCACTTGTTGATGCCCAATGCGCTTGATGCCCAAGATGCCCTATGCCCTATGCACTTGATGCTCGATGCGCTTGTTGATGCCCAAGATCATGAGGTTGCCCATCACCAAGTGCTATTAGACCAAGTGTCGGTGCTTGGGCTAAGAGCCACCATGGTAGCCCAAGCACATAGGGCCCAAGCGCTCTGTGCCACCATGGTAGCCCAAACATTTCTTGCAAACGCTTACAGTCGCACATAGTGAAGAAACCCGCTTACAGCCACACATAGTGAAGAAACCCACTTACAGCCGCACACAACAACGCAAGGATTTAAAGAGGAGCCGAAATAAAATAAAGATTGAGAAGATCTTGGACTTACCGATTTTGGCAGATTTGTAGGTCGTAGTTTGTAAAAATGAAGATTTGCAAGTGCCCAATGCTATGCACTTGATGCCCTATGCACTTATGAGGTTGATGCCTTGTGCGCTTGATGCCCAATGCTATGAACTTGATGCTCGACGCGCTTGATGCCCTATGCCCTATGCACTTTCAAGATGCCCGATGCACTTGATGCCCAAGCTCATGTGGTTGCCCATGCCTAAGCACTGTTATCCCAAGCATTGGGGTGCTTGGGCTAAGGTCCACCATGTTAGCCCAAGCATGTGGTGCTTGGGCTAAGGGCAACCATGGTAGCCCAAGTGCACAGGGCCTAAGAACTTTGAGCCACCACGGTAGCCCAATCGTTTCTTTTGCAAACACTTATAGCCGCACACAGTGAAGAAACCCGCTTACCACCGCACACATCCCAAGCATTTTAAGAGCCAGAAGAAAACAAAGATTGAAGAAAATGAAGATTGAAGAGCGCTTGGGCTTACCAATTTTGGCAGGTTTGTAGGTCATAGTTTGAAAAAATGAAGATTTGCAGATTTGCAGGGGCCCAATGCTATGCACTTGATGCCCTATGCTATGCACTCATGAGCACTTGGGGTTACCAATTTTGGTAGATTTGTAGGTCATAGTTTGCAAAATGGAATATTTGTAGATTTGTAGGTGCACAATGATATGCACTTGATGTCCTATGCACTCATGATGTTGATGCCCTATGCGCTTGATGCCTTGTGCGCTTGATGCCCATTGTTATGCACTTGATGCCTTGTGCACTTGATGCCCATTGTTATGCACTTGATGCTCAATGAGCTTGATGCCCAAGCTCATGAGGTTTCCCATGCTTAAGCACTGTTAATCCAAGCGCAAACACTAAGTCTAAGGGCCACCATGGTAGCCCAAGTGTTTAGAAATGCTTAGAGACATAGACAGCAAAGAAACCCGCTTATAGAGCCACACACAACCCAAGCATTTCAAGAGTTGGAAGAAAACAAAGATTAAAGAAAATGAAGATTGAAGAGTACTTGGGCTTAGTGATTTTGGCATATTTGCACGTCGTACTTTACAAAAATGAAGATTTGTAGATTTGTAGGTGCCCAATGCTATGCACTTGATGCTCTATACACTCATGAGCTTGATGCCCAATGCTATGCACTTGATGCCAGATGCGCTTGATGCCCTCCTATGCCTTATGCACTTGATGCCTCAAGAATAGGCTACTTCAAGAATATTTCTTTGTAGGGCCAAGATAATTATCTATAAGCTACTAGAATCTTGGCCCCATCACCTATGTAGAGAAGATTCAACTTGAAAGATCCATGCCCCCTCCGCGCAATGAATTTTGGGGTGCTAGCAACGGAAGTAGCACTTCTTGCGCAAGGCATAGCCTCTCACTCTCGGGGCCTTGCCCACGGATATTTGGACAAGAGACTAATCCCTCGGTTCTTCCAAAACCAAACTTGAAAAAACTTCCCTCGCCCAGCAGACATATGCGATTCCTCCGGGATATTTTATTTTAACGTAGTCAAGGTCTTCACTAACCAAATTGATCCAACCAACCCGTAAGTCTCATGGTCAAATCAAGGAAGAGACTTGCACTTAGATCATAGAGTCCAACACATTTTTCCTCATCAAAAGGCATAGCTGTTGATTCTTTTCCATAGAACAAGGGTATCGAGGATTTACTTCAACTATATAATTTAACAAAATTGAGTCTCATTTTAGGGGTCCATTAGTCCAGCCTAACTCCATCCAATCCCATGGGTTAGCCAACCGCCCAACCACTATAGTAAAATATATTCAATATTCTTCTTTTTGAGTAAAAGATTCATGGGATTTACAAAAATCAATTCTGCCCATATTTTCCAATAAAATTAATAATGCTCAAAATTTTACTTTTGATAAATACTCATAATTTGAATTATGCCAAAAATTCCTCTTTTACCATTTAATTACTTGGATCTCAAATATCATGAGAAATTTACTCTTTTCTCTCATAGTCAATTAATTATGCATAATTACAAAAATTTATTTCTCATGAATATGATGAAAATCAATCTTTTTGCATAGGATGTCCAATCCTAGAATATGGTAGGAAGTCCTCTTTTAGCATTATGCATAAAAATAAGATATGTATTATTTTTTAAAAATTTTACCATAGCTTCGCTGTTGCTATTACTAATAATTCTCATTTTTTTTCTAAAGAATAAAAGCTTGTAATGAAAATATGATACTAGTTCCTCTTTTATGCTTAAAATCAAACTATGAATTTAAATCATAATTGTAACCATAAAATTAAATATAACTATGATTATCCCACTAGATTAAGCTAATTTCAACATTCCTCTTTTCCTAAATTGTTAGGATAATCCATTTCTCATTTAGAATGAATTAAAGTAGTTTTTAACTACTCATAAATAATCTAAAAGAATTTATCATTATTTTAATAGTACAAAATCATGAAAATATCATTTTCTTAATCTCTAGCTTATCAAGCCTAGATTTTAGCTTTGAATTAAGAGACTATCATTGAGAAGCATCCTTTTTCCAAGGGATCTAGCCATAAAGATGGCTATTCTTTTAGAGAGAGAGATTTACTTAAAGAAAGCATTACAATTTAAGCATAAAGGTTAACTTAATGCTAATTAAATATTAAAAAACTTATGGAAAGCTTGATTTGAATTAAAACAATCATTTTGAAATCTTCTCAAGCTTGAGAGGGGTTGAGAACAAGAAAGTTATAGAGAAAATTGGAGAAAACCATAAAAAATCGATCTTACCTTTAAGTTTGGCTTGATTTTCTAATTGTGCAATGAGGCCCCCGACCAATCAATTGGTCCACCAAGAGAAGAAGAGCAACTCCAAGAGTTTTTGTAGAGAGAGAGAGAGAGAGAGAGCTCCAAGCTCCTAAGAGAGGAAAATTTAAGAGATAATATAAAATATGATTATTTTAATATAATACTGGCATGGTATAGCTCCAATATTTTTTTACAAATGACTAAGGGTCTATTTATCGGTGAGGGAGGCCACTAGCCAAGTCCAACTGGGTTCTAGAATTTTCCAAGTTCAGTTTGACTCAATTTGGACAAGATTTATACCAGTTTGGCTCCCTTTTTTATTTGGTTTGATCTAGGAGAGAGAGGAGAGATAAAAATATCACAATGTCTTTGAATTAAAAATCCTTCCACACATGTGAAAGAGGTGCCTACCTAAGAGTACCCCTTTCCTTACCAAGGTGTCAAAAATGCATCATTATTCTAAAATATATCATTTTTTTAGTAATATCTCATAATTTTTAACTAATGAACCTTGTACTCAGTCAACTCTTCATCTTATGTGAGTATTTACTCATTTTTGGGTATTTTATTTTATTCTTTGGATTTATCTCACCCCAACACTTGGATTAATCCAATTGGCCCATTGGAACCTTAATTGAACCATAATCTAAATTTTTTTGAAAATGTAGACCCTTAGGCTAAGGTCCCTTATACCATTTTCAATTAATTCCTAATGCACATTAAAAAGTTCATTTTGAACTTCTGTTTCAGGGGAATTCATTTTAGACACTTAGAGGATTTTTATATCCAAAGATATCTTAATTTTAGATTATCTCTCTCTAGACATTTTCTCTCTCTAGGCTAAAACAGGGTAAAACAAGATCTTTCTTCTATTTCAGAGAGGGGAATAATTACAAGAACAGAAGGGGAGGTTCTTACACCTTTACACCTCAAAAGGTGGAGAGAGAAATCTTACACAACTAACGAGTGGTGTTTATGCATTCAAGCTATCATGCCCTTTTGTGTCAAGAGAGTACAAAATCTCCACCTTGAATAATGCATCAGTTTCTTCTCACATATACTACATGCCTACCTTTGAAGGCCTTGCTTTACCTAAGTTTGGTTATGGAGAATCTAGCAAGCACGTTATTTGCCTAGATTTGAAGCATGAAGATGAACCCCTTGGGATGCCCTTGATTAACACTCTGCTAAGTCTTACCAAACCTTTGATGTGCCATCCCCTGGAAGACAAAGTTCATAGCATCCTCTTGTTAGAAGGTTTCCATTGTTGAATGATTCCTTACTACTGGTTGCCGTGCTGATGAAATAAAGCAAGTTGAGGAACTTCCAAAACTTTATGATAGTAATGTGGTTTTTGAATTACCAATATCACCAAATGGCAAACCAATGGCCAGTATGGAGCAAAGATACGACAACCATATTTGGGTGGAGTACAGGACTTGCATGAAAGAATAATTCACATGTGTTGTTTGAAGAAGTGTCTATGGTGGTCACTTGTGTTGTTGCAATGTGGAGTGCCCTTTATTTGAAAGAAAAAAACAATACAATCAATCTCAATGGAAGGGTAAGTTGAAGCAAGTGCCATGCATTATAATCTGGAGAAATTCCATCTTTGGATACCAGAAAGCCCAAGTATTCAACATGGTCGGTAGAGAAAGTGCATTTGCTCTTTTTTTGTAAAGAGTTGGTGCTTTCTTAGAATCTCAAGAACTTTTCTGACATGAGCTTCATGGTCAGCTGCATTCTTTGGGTAAATCAGAATATCATCAAAGAAAACAAGAACAAAATCATCCAAGTATTCTCTGAGAATGTCTTGCATTAGGCGATTGAATGTAGCTGGGGCATTTGTCAATCCAAACGGCATGACAGTGAATTCATAATGCCCATACCGAGTATTGATGGCTATCTTCGGGATATCTTGCTCATTAATCCTGATCTGATAATACCCTGATTTGAGATCTATCTTTGTGAAGATCTGGGCTCCACTTAGCCTGTCCAGAAGCTCATCAATTCTGGGGATACTATCAGTTGATTGAGACCTCTATAGTCCACACAGAGTCTTAGCATTCCATCTTTCTTTTTCTGAAAGAGAACTGGTGCACACTGGGTCTTACAAACCCTTGTTCTAATAGCTCTTCAAGAACTGGCATTTTGTACGTGTGCAGGGCTACTGGCTGAGCTTTGGGGGTCAATTCTATCTCATGATCTACTTCTCGGAATCGGAGGCATCTCAGTTAATTCTACTGGGAATAAATCATCATAATCACTTAACCATTCAGCCTCTTTAGCTTTTAACTTTGAGTATACTGGATTCATTTTGACAACATAAATGAGCTGCTTCTTTCTAAGTCCTTTTAGTAACTTAGAAGCTTTTACTAGTTGCAAACTTGGGGATCCTGAAATTACAGTTCCTTGAACTTTATTTCCGTGAAGGTCACGGAAGGAAATGGTTCCATTATGACAGTGAATGTCAGCTTGATTTTTGTGGAGTCAATCCATTCCAAGGATCCCCTCGAAAACTCCCAAAGGTATAACTCTGAACTAACAGTCACTTAAATTCCCATCTAGATTGAACTGAATACAATCTGTCTCAAGGTGAGTGAAAAGAATCTTCCCACTGGCCAATTCAACTTGCATAGGTTTCCCTGATTTCTGTTCTAAGACTAGCTTACGCAAGCATCCTAGTAGGGAAATGAAAGAATGAGTACTGCCTAAAACAATCAAAAGCTTAAAAGGCTTACCCTGATACTCAGGTAGAGTATGGATGACTGAGAATTAACGGTTTGGCCCTTGGTTTTCAATTGCTGCATAAATCTATAATCTTTCCTCTTCCACTACTTCTGCTATTGTGACTGCTCTGGCTACTACAGTCTGAGGCAGAACTCTTTCTCTTTGGTTGCCCCAGTTCTGGGAAGGATTTTTGAGGCTACTCTGGACAGAGGCAGATGGCTGAGTTGGAGTTCTCTTGGGATTTCCCTAATTTGGGCAAGATGGGGACCCTCATCTGGGATTGGTCTGTGCACTCTGGGTCCTTGACTTCCCTGTCCCCTTGACATGGCAAGAGTCAGGCAGTCTTCAGCAGCAGCAGCTGGTGACCAAAACCCTGGCATCCAAAACACCGGTTCTCACTTTTGAGCTCGTCACTCTGAATCCTTGAAAGAGGTGGGGCTCCTGAGAAAGTGTTCTGGGGAATGGTCTTCCTTCACTTCTGAATCTTCTTGCATTCTGATTCTGAATTGGGCCTTGCTGCCTATTTGGGGGTGGAAAGTTTGAAGGACTTCCCCGGGTTTGGAATCTTTTAAAATTAGAGGGTGCAGGCTTTTGCGGGACCTTAACTACAAAGACTTTGGCAAAGTCCTTTGCCATTCTTACTGCTTCGGCCATTGAGACAGGTTTGGCATTCTTTACTAAGGTGTCCAATGGCTCGTTAACTACAAAGACTTTGGCAAAGTCCTTTGCCATTCTTACTGCTTCGGCCATTGAGACAGGTTTGGCATTCTTTACTAAGGTGTCCAATGGCTCGTTCATTCCTTGAATGAACCTGGCCATCAGCTACTCTTCATCCAATTGTGGAGAATATTTGAGGAGAAGGGCAAAAGCTTGATGGTCCTCTTCAATTGTCCGGCTATCCTGCTTTAGTTCCAAGAACTCATTCATTTTAGTTTCAAGGAAGCCCGTAGGGGACAAAACCTCTTTTTGAGGTAAGCTTTAAGATCGGTCCAGGTCTGGGTATTCCGGTCGAGCCTCAATCCACTTTTCCACTACTTCACCTAAGTGCTCCCCTTCACCCTTGAAGGGACCAGGTTGGGATCTGTGCACAGTGCTTTTCGAACATCCGGATCTAACTCTTCGTCTCATTGGTTAGAGGATCCGGTTGCCTTGCACGGGCCGTGCGCCTCATGACTCTGACAAAACGAGATTTTTGTCAGCTTAACTTTGACAATAGATTTATGATTATTTAATTTTTGATATTTATCTTTAAACAGATAATTATTTCATCATACTTCTTGAACAAGATTAACCAAATTCACAATCATGAAAGCAATTTGGATTTTTTTTTTGCAAAACCTCATTTATTATCAAAAGTTTTCGATATATACATAGAGCATCACGGCTCCAAAGTCACTGCCTCAATCGCGTATGCATAAAGAAGCGAAAATGCGAAGGAGACATGCCATGGTACACACGATTCATTACAGAAAGAGGTGCTGTAATTCTACTTCTAGGGATAAAGTGGCTAAGAAGCCTAAAAACTCGGCATGACATTCTGAAGTTCCTGGGTGAATGATTAAAGAGTTGTACATGCTGAACAAACCCTAGCCTTATCAGAATCATAGCTAAGGAAATATTTTGCCTGAGCCTCTGACGACGCTGATTGGTACTGATATTAATACATCCTCCTCCTCCAAAGAACCACATATATACTAACGTCCCTCTACACGATCAGGAAAGTAAAGACTCAAAATGATGTGCGAGTCTCACTCTGCTTACTTGGGTCGTAGCAGAGTTGATGAGGTGCTCGAATGCAAAGGCTATCATATCTTGACTCTGGGAGAGTTCAGGAATGCCAGATAGATTCGCGGTATGCATCTATAAATTTCCAATTCAATTTATGAGTTTTTAATTTTTGAAGTTCATTCAACATAATATTAACAAGCGAAAACTTATTTCCCAGATTTACTTTAAAATTTTAAGCAATTTCTGTTGTTGTTACGTAAATTTACAACAGCGCTCTGATATCGCTCTGATACCAACTGTGAGATCCCACTGCCCCCTCCGCACACCGGATCCCCGCCGGTAGCTGGCAGCAAAAGCAACTCCCTCATACGCCGAGCAGGGTTTCCCACTGTGAGATCCCACTGCCCCCTCCGCACACCGGATCCTCGGTAGCTGGCAGCAAAAGCAGCTCCCTCATACGCCAAGCAGGGTTTCCCACTCAGGGCCTCACCCTCGAATGTCTAGGCACGAGACTAAGCTGGTGGCCCATGCATCGCTTGTTGGTCAGAACCCTCTAGGATCCTCCTTAGGTGTCTTGGCACTTCACTCAGGGACTGCCTCGTTGACCCTCGCCCATCGTACTGGAAGCACACCATTTTTCACCATACCAAGGCTGGTCAAGACCAGGGTAGGTTTTTTCCGCGTGAGCCGTCCTTTGAACACTCCCCACTAGCTGTGAGACAACCGAACTTCCCTTAGAAAAACACATATACCAAATGGTCCCTCCAGCATTTTGGCATAAGACAATCCTTTAAGAAAACTGGGTTTCTATGCAAGTTTTTATTTTTTATTTTCTTTTGAATATAATGAGTATATATCCTAAATCCGTATCCCAATACTTCTAAATCACAAGTCTAAATTCCAACAGAATTTCATGAATTCTGTAACCCTGATTCTCAGATCCGAATCAAAGGGTCTTAACTTGATTTCAGATTCGGTGGGGGTGATTTGAGTGAATTTTTGTGAACTAGTCACATCGTCTTTTCTTAACGAAGGAGTTATGTCTTGGTCATAGTCTGATTCAAGGTTTGAGTCTGGTGTGAGATCCCTGTCCCCACCATGCGACGGATTTGGGGTACTAGCAGCGGAAGTAGCACTTCATGCGCGGGGCAGGGACCCACACTCGGGGCCTCGTCCACGGATATCCGGACAAGAGACTAATCCGTCGGTTTTTCCAAAACCGATCCCGGAAAAAAACTTCCCTTACCCGGAAAGCACGGGAAATTCCACCAAGATAACTTTGTACTCTAACGTAGTCAAGATCATTACTGATCACACTGATCCGACTGCACCTATAAAGATACTCCGTCGGATCAAGAAACTTGCACTTGGATCATTGGGATCAACGCTTTTTTCCCCATCAAGAGGCACAGCCGTTGATTCCTATCCATAGAACAATTACTATCCGGGATTTACTTTATCTATCGTAATAACAGAAATTGAGTCTCGATCTACGGATCCATCAGTCCAGCCTAACCCCATCCGACCGATCCCATGGGTTAGCCAACCGCCCAACCACTGTAGTGATGGGATCCAATTTGGAATTTGGTTAGGTTTTGTCCCGGGTACCAAGGAAAAGAGTTCCAAGGCCCCCTAGCCGGAAGTTCATGCAAACATAAAACTAGCCATACCACTTACACACCCAATATGAAATTGCCTTTTTCTTAGCATCAGCTAACTTTAAAACAATCCTTTAATGAAACCATAGTACGACTGATCACAATCTTTCAATTTATCCGGTTGATTCATAATTTCCCATCATTCCTTCATCAGAGTATCTATGGCATCATTGGCAACTAGAACGCTCACCACCTGTCCACACAGGGGCCTTTTCAATAGTTCCTAGCCCATAATACTCGGCAATATAATCACTTAAAAAATCAAGATGGACTCTCGTTGAAGATCAGCAAGATCAACCAACAGATCCATATAAAGAGCCATGGACTCATCCATTGAAGACCAGCAAGGTCAATCAACCAGATCCATGCCCGGTTTCACAAAACAACTCTTACTCCTTGTTCCAATATCTTCCTCGATGCACGTGTGGGTATCCTAGGCGACCCAGAGCCCGAGCACCGTATGGTCAGCACCCTCTAGGATCCTTCGCAGGTGACCTAGCGCTTTACTCATAGGCCGCTTCCTTGGTCCCTCATCCACCGTACCGGAAGCTCACCATTTTTAATCGAACCGAGGCTGGTCAAGACCTCGGTCGACCTTGCTACGCGAGACGTCCTCCATTGACTCTCCGTCACAGCAGTTGCAACTTTAACAGTTAGGTCTCCACGACCTTAATCACAAGACGGTCAAAATGCTTCCCCAGCATTCTTGACATAAAACAGCCATTTACAAACAGCATTTACAATAATTTACAAATACAGTTTCTATATTAACTCTCATTTTTCCACATTATCCCCCATTAATCCACATTACTTATTCCACATTCCATTTATATATGTACTCAACCAATCACATCATTTTCCATCTCTTCACTTCAGATTCCTTCACATCACATATCATATATTCACATCCATACATCCACATCCACATCCACATTCACATCCATACATCCACATCTACATGCTTACCTCCATTTTCACATCCTCATTTATACATCCACATCCCGTATCCACATTCATACATACACATCCATATCCACATCCATACATCCACACCCACATGCATACATCCACTATCACGTCCTCATTCATACATCCACATCCACATATATACATACATCCACATTCACATTTTCATTCACATCTATACATCCACATCTACATCCACATACATACATCCATCCACATCCACATTCCACATTCACATCTATACATTCACATCTACATCCACATTCACATACATCCACATCCACATTCCCATTCACATCTATACATCCACATCTACATCCACATACATACATACATCCACATCCACATTCTAGCCAACAGCCCAACCACTGTAGTGATGGGATCCAATTAATAATTTGGTTAGGTTTTGTCCTGGGTACCAAGGAAAAGAGTTCCAAGGCCCCCTAGCTGGATGTTCAGGCAAAATAAAACTAGTCACACCACTCACACACCCAATATGAAATTGCCTTTTCACAGATTCAACCAGTTTAAAACAATCCTTTTAATAAAACCATAGTATCACTGATCACCATCTTCCAATTTATCCAGTTGATTCTTAATTTTTCCATCATTCCTTCATCAGAGTATCTATGGCATCATTGGCAACTAGGACGCTCACCACCTGTCCACTCAGGGGCCGTTTCCTAATCCCTAGCCCATAATACTTGGCAATATAATCACTTATTCCATAAGCATCTTATCACCTCTTATCACATCTTATACACCTCTTATCACATCCTATCACATCTCATTTCTATTTATAGAATACAAGAGAATTCTTATATTTGATATAAGATTTCTTTACACATTTATTTATGCATAAATTCCATTTAAGGAGATTAATACTTTCGAAGTAAAAATCAATCTTTTATGCATCTTCCTATGCATAAATTCATTTTAAATGAAAATGACACTTTTGAATTAAAATTTAATCTTTTATGCATCTTCCTATGCATGAATTCAATTTAGATGAGAATGACACTTTTGAATCAATCTTTTATGCATCTTCCTATGCATAAATTCAATTTGGTAGGAATTACACTTTTAGAATAAAAGAATTTCTCTTATGCATCTAAGTTATGCATAAAATCTCTTTATGATGAAAATCACACTTTTAGTATAAAAAGAATATCTTTTATATGCATACTTCTATGCATGAAATCCAAATATGATAAAAGTAACACTTTTATAATAAAATAATCAACTCTTATGCATACTTCTATGCATGAAATTCAATTGTGATATAAGTAACACTTTTATAATAAAATAATCAACTTTTATGCATACCTCTATGCATGAAATTCAATTGTGGTAAAAGTAACACTTTTATGTTAAAATATTAATCTTTTATGCATACCTCTATGCATGAAAATAAAAATGATAAAAGTAACACTTTTTATATAAAAATTTATCCATTATGCATACTTCTATGCATGAAAATAAAAATGATAAAAGTAACACTTTTGATATAAAAACTTATCCTTTATGCATAATATAAAAATTTGATTTCTCCATGATTACAATGAAATTCTTTCAATTAATCTAGGATGATAATTCCTAGAATATGATAGGAAGTCCTCTTTTTATGCTTTGAATGAAATTATTTTATGCGTAATTTTTATAAAAATTTTGCCATAGCTCCGCTGCTATGACTGATAAATCTCAATTTTTCTAAGGGATAAAGCTTATCATTAAGGAAATAATTAGAATGGTCTCTAATTGGATCATCAATCCATAATGGATTGAATCATCAATATACATAAACTAAAAGCATAGAAAAAAGCCATTAATTTAGCCTCAAGCATAGCTTAATCTTGGATTAAGGAAAAGCTTTATGAAAAGCTTCATTTGGATTGAGAATGGGTCATGAGTATGACCATTTCTTGAGTGAGAGAGAGAAATTACATAAAAACCATTAGAATTAAGCATAAATGAAAATTTATGTAATTCTTAACTATCATTAATCAATTAACTTCAATAGCATTCATCAAATTATGTAACTCTTCACTAACATTCATCAATTAACTTGAATAGCATTCAAAAACCATTCCAATTAAGCTTCTCAAGCTTGAGAGGGGTTGAGAAGAGAGAAACATTGAGAAATTATAGAAAATGATCAAAATTCACTAATTACCTTACAATTTGCTTGATTCTTTGTTCACGGTAGAGGCCCCCAACCAATCAATTGGTTAAGTATGTTGATGGAGCCACTAATGGGGATTGAAGAAAGAGGGAAGCTCCAAAAACTAGTGAATTATTAATGAATTCACAGTTCTTGGCTTAGGTGGAGTAGAGTAACGATGCATAAACACTATATTTTTTTCAACAAGGGGAGGCTTCTATTTATAGGAAAAATTGAGCTCCTAACCAACAATCTGATTCTAGAATTTTCCAAGTTAGTCAGTTAAGCTAACTTTTTGGAACTAGACTTGAATGAGGGAGAGGAGAGATAAAATATCTCAATTTTTATGAGTTTAAAACTCATTCAAGCATGTGAAATATGCACCTCCTTTAAAGAACTCCCCTTCCTTACATATGTGTCAAAATGGAATCATTATACCTAAAATATTTCATATTTTTCATATTGCTCATAGTTTTTTTACTAATAAACCTTGTACATTTTCAACTCTTCATCTTATGTGAAATATGCACCTCCTTTAAAGAACTCCCCTTCCTTACATATGTGTCAAAATGGAATCATTATACCCAAAATATCTCATATTTTTAATATTGCTCATAGTTTTTTACTAATAAACCTTGTATATTATTTACTCTTCATCTTATGTGAGCATTTACTCATTTTTGGATACCTAAAATATCTCATATTTTTAATATTGCTCATAGTTTTTTACTAATAAACCTTGTACATTTTCAACTCTTCATCTTATGTGAGCATTTACTCATTTTTGGATACCCAAAATATCTCATATTTTTAATATTGCTCATAGTTTTTTACTAATAAACGTTATACATTTTCAACTCTTCATCTTATGTGAGCATTTACTCATTTTTGGGTATCTTCTTTTACAAATTGGATTTATCTCCTCCCTACACATGGATTGATGCTAGTGACCCATAGGAACCTTAATTGGACCATAATCCAAAAATTTCTGAAAATCTAGACCCTTAGGCTAAGGTCCTTTATACCCATTTCTAATAAATTCTAATTGCATATTGGAAAGTTCTTTTTGAATTTCTGTTTCAGGGGAACTTATTTTAATAAGATGAGATAATTTTCTATCCAAAAATATTAAAAATCTGAATATTCTCTCTCTAAGATATTTTCTCTCTCTAGGTTAAAACAGTTAGAAACAAGGTCTTTATATTTCTGAAGAGGGATTGATTACAGGGGAAGATACTAGACATCAAAAGAGGGTTGGGGGAGGAATCTTACATTCTACCCCACTTAAAAAATGCGAGATGTCCTCATCTCGCAACTTGGGATAATTTCGCAAGATGCACGAATAAAGATTAACCACCAAGAAAAGTCTCAAAGAGAGTAAGATTCAAGACAAGAATAAGATCTAACTTTTTGGAACTAGACTTGAATTAGGAGAGAGGAGAGATGAAATATCTCAATTTTTATGAGTTTAAAACTCATTCAAGCATGTGAAATATGCACCTCCTTTAAAGAACTCCCCTTCCTTACATATGTCATATTTTTAATATTGCTCATAGTTTTTTTTACTAATAAACCTTGTACATTTTCAACTCACTTATGTGAAATATGCACCTCCTTTAAAGAACTCCCCTTCCTTACATATGTCATATTTTTAATATTGTTCATAGTTTTTTTACTAATAAACCTTGTACATTTTCAACTCTTCATCTTATGTGAAATATGCACCTCCTTTAAAGAACTCCCCTTCCTTACATATGTCATATTTTTAATATTGCTCATAGTTTTTTACTAATAAACCTTGTACATTTTCAACTCTTCATCTTATGTGAAATATGCACCTCTTTTAAAGAACCCCCCTTCCTTACATATCTCATATTTTTAATATTGCTCATAGTTTTTTACTAATAAACATTGTACATTTTTAACTCTTCATCTTATGTGAGCATTTACTCATTTTTTTGGGTATCTTCTTTACAAATTGGATTTATCTCCTCCCTACACATGGATTGATGCTATTGGCCCATAGAACCTTAATTGGACCATAATCCAAAAATTTCTGAAAATCTAGACCCTTAGGCTAAGGTCCTTTATACCCATTTCTAATTAATTCCAATTGCACATTGGAAAGTTCTTTTTTAATTTCTGTTTCAGGAGAACTTATTTTAATAAGATGAGATAATTTTCTATCCAAAAATATTAAAATTCTGAATATTCTCTCTCTCTAGGTTAAAACAGTTAGAAACAAGTCTTTTATATTTCTGAAGAGGGATTGATTACAGGAGAAGATGCTGGACATTTTGAGAGGCTGGGGAGGAATCTTACATCTGGAAAGGTTCTCCCTGAACTATCTTTCTCGAAGGGTAATATTTTAATTTACTACTTTACTAAATTTCATTCATTGAGTATTTGCTTAACTGAATTCAAAACTAATCACATGAATTCCTATGAGGAATAAATTAATCATTTTCTATTTATGCATAAAAATCAATTTTGATGAAAGTAACACTTTTAGAATTTAAAAAAATTCTCCAATATGCATCTTTCTATGCATAGAAATTAATTCTAATGGAAACAACACTTTTATAATAAAAATATTTCTAATATGCATTTTTCTATGCATAGAATAAAAATAACACTTTTAGAATACACAAACGGTGGGGATTACTCTTTTTGATTAATAAAAGATAAAACTTATTTCACAAAATTTAAATTTTTTTTACCATAACCTCCTTTGTATGGCTGACCATTTTTCAATTTTTTTCATTCTCAAGTTACTTAGAAATTATCCCAAATGGTTTAAAGCATTCTCAACTAATCAAATTCCACTTTTTAAAGAGAAACAATATGAAAAGTTTAATTCTAAGAATTTGATTACATATCTAGGATAAAGAAAGGCTGAATTCAAGAATGAAGAGAGGGGGAAAGCCTTTCCAACAAGGCATAACATCATTTTTCATTTTAAAGAAAACAAAAATTAGAAAACCATCAAATGGAATAAAGAAAAAGTAGGATTTCTAGCTTACATGAATTTTTGTGAGCTTTCCTTTGGCTTGATGGTTTGATGGGTCTACTCTTGTTTGCAACAACATTGGCCACCAATTCTTTTGAAGAGAAAATGGTCAAAAACTAATGAATTATCAATAAATTGACTATTTTTGGCTCTAGGGAGAAGTGGAGTAACAATGCATAAAACACTATTAAGCGTCTAGAAAGGAGGAGGCTTCTATTTATAGGAAAAAGTGACCTTCTAACCAAGCAAACTGATTCTAGAATTTTCCAGATCAGTTTGGTCAATTTTTGACCATTGTTTGGTCAGTTTAGTTCACTTTTTGGATCCAGTTTTGAATTAGGAGAGAGGAGAGATGAAATATCTAATTTTATTGATTTAAAATTCAAAAGAAATGATGGGAAAAAGGTGCCTACTTCATGAGGGGGAATCCCCACTCCGAGGTGTCAAAAATCAGCTTTTTAACTATTTTCCTTGGTCCTTAGTCCACTCTTCATTTTATGTGAACATTAACTCATTTTTGGGGATTTTTTCTTTTATTTTTCAATTTATCTCCTCCCTACATTTGGATTAATCTTATTGGTCCATAGGAACCTTAATTTAAAATTTTTAGAAAATCTGGACCCTTAGGAGATAAGGCCTTTTGAATAGATTATAATTTATTTCTAATGTACCTTTTGAAATTCTTTTTGAACTTTTGTTTCGGGGGAATTTATTTTAATAAGATGAGATATTTTTTCATCCAAAAATATTTAAAAACTGAATCACCTCTCTCTAGAAGATTTTCTTTCTAGGCCAAAACAGGTAGAAACAAGATCTTTTATATTTCTGAAGAGGGATTTGATTACAGGGGAAGATATTGGACTTCTTGAGAGGCTAGGGAGGAATCTTACACTGGACGACTATGAGTGCACATGTTTATCGTCCATTTTTATGTGAGCTTCTTACTATTGGCAATTGGAGAGTTTGAAACAATGTAGTGATGTGGTGGGTATGGGGGCTGCCTAGTTTAATGGCTTTATGGGAGGCTGATGAAGCATAGGCCAATTGGTTGGTTGTTCGAATAGTCTTCATAGAGGTGAAAAAAATGTTATGCTACACAAAGAAAGATCATGCTCATTTTATTGGGAGAAAAGTATGTTGGAGCATGCCAAGTGTATAAAGCCACAATATTAAGAGGAGCACAAACAACTATTTGGGCAATGCAGAGATGCACTAAGCAAGGTTACTACAAAAACGACAAAAGACAAACTTGTCTCTTTTTGGAGTTTGGGGCATACACGAGAGGACGACATCCCATCATTAGAGACATGGCTTGCTTGGTGGGAAGTGCATGGATTCCATTGGTCAAAATGGATGTTGTGCCGGGAGAATGGTGGTCACTTTGTTCCCAATGTTAATCTCTCAGAGTCAAAGAATGCATCTATAAGGACTACCCTGGGATATTCACAACAAGCCAATCTTTGGTTCTTTGTTTGTGTAAGATTCCTCTCTCGAGCAAGTCAGTCTGGTTCTTTGTTTGTGTAAGATTCCTCTCTTGAGCTTTTGAGATGTAAAGATGTAAGAATCTCCCCTTCAGTCTCTTGTAATCATTTCCCCCTTCAAAAGTGGAAAAAGATCTTGTTTGACCCTATTTTGGTCTAGAGAGAGAAAATATTCTAGAGAAAGGTAATACAATTTTGAAATATTTTTGGATCAATATTTTCTTCCAAACAATAGGAAGTGATCCCCTGAAACAAAATTTCAATCTGAAATTCCTAAGTTGCATTAGATTTGGATGGTGTGAACTAAGGAGTCCCCTAGTTCAAAGTTCTAAGCTTTATTAAATTCTTTTCAATTTAAAAATGTGATATCCTTATTCATTAATGTTGGAGAATAAAAATAAAAGAAAAATGGTAAACAAGAAAATAATAAAGAAAGGCTCACATGAGGTGAAGGTTCCTTAATTATGAATTTCTAGATATTTTAGGAGACTTTTTGGAGGTTTTGTGACACCTCAGGAGAGGGAAAACCCTCCATCAAGGAGGCTCCTAGAAATCACATCAAGGAGGCATTTTTCTATTCAAAAATATCATAAAGTGGCTAGATATTTCACAAGAGGAAATATGGGTATATATGATTTTGTAAATCCCATGAGATCGTATGCATAAATCTTTTATTCAAAAAGAGGAATATTGAGCATATTTTATTTTGGGAAAATCGAGAAAAGAATGTGAAAAATATTCATAGGAATGCATCGCGAAATCATGAATAAATTTTAATCAAAAAGAGGAACTACAAACATAATTGATTTTTGAAGATTATGAAGTATATGTCTATATTCTCAAGAAATGGATTCTTAAGTACACTCTGAACGGGAAAAGGGATTTCCCAAAAAGAGATCGGAAACACGCTTGATGAACGTGAATACTTGTGATGACTGACTTATTCCTAGATTCCTTGGGAAAGGAATCTGGAACTCTTGAAAGGATCGAGGATCCAAAAGTGAACGGAAATTTAGATTTAATTGAGTCGAGAAAAGTTTCCCTTAACTGAGTCAAGTAATGGCCGAGACTTAGAAGTTTTGCTAGTATAAAAAGTAGAGTAGCTATACTTTTAATTTGGTTGATTGTGGAACAAAAATTTTGATTAACTAGATCAAAGAAAGTTGATAATCAAACCTGATTCGCTCAAAGCGAAAAGAGACCATCTTGTTCGTAGAAATTAGAATTGATGTAGAGTGATGTGGATTAATATGGATTGATGTGTGGAGTGATGAGGATTGATGAGGATTGATGTGGTTGATGAGGATAGATGTGTGGATTGATAAGGATTGATGTGGATTGATGTGATTGATGAGGATTCATGTGGATTCATGTGATTGATCTGGATTGATGTGGATTGATCTGGATTCATGTGATTGATCTGGATTGATGTGGATTGATCTGGATTCATGTGATTGATCTGGATTGATGTGGATGTTGTGTGGATTGATGTGGTTGATATGAATGAATGTAGAAATGATGTAGGATGATGTGAATGAATGTGGAAATGATGTGGAATAATGTGAATGAATGTGGGAATAATGTGGGAAGATGTGAATGGGTGAAAATTGGTGTGGAATGATGTGATGTGAATTGATGTGGAAAAATGAGAAATGACATGGAATGATGTTGAAGATGTGAAATGATGAAGAATGATGAAAATTTTGATTGGAAACTGTATTTGTATGTGAAACCTGTTTTTTAAAGATTGTTTTACGCTAAGAGTGCTGGGGGAAACATTTTGACTATCTTATGGAATGAGGTATGTGTTGAGATTCAAGCTCGATGTCAGTGTGAGCCAGCTATGATATGTGCTGGCATGTTAGGTAGGAACATGTGTGAGACATAAATGACCGCGTGTCCAGCTGGTCATAGTGTGTGGACATTAGCTAGGGTGAGATGTGTGTGGACACAACTCATAGTGTTGTGTGTATTATGGATTATGGCATTATGCTTTGTGTGAGAGTGGAGATGGCTTCCCTCTATGGTTAGGGTTTGCAATATACATTAGGGTTTTCTCCTGTGTGTGTGTCTCCTCCCCCTCTACCGTTCTTTCAACATGGTATCAGAGCCTTGTGCTGTTTATTAGGGTTTATGAGTGAGTGAGAGAAGAGGGAGAAGAAGCTGTGAAGCTTGCCATTGGAGCTGTGAAGCTTGGAGCACACCAACTACTATCAGATCTGAGAGCTTGGCCTATCGGGTAAGGTCTTCTAAACATCCTTGAGCGGATTGCAGGTGATACAGGCAAAAACAAAGCAATTTAGAGCAAATCAAAGCAAAGCAAATTTTTGGTTTTTGGAAGCTTTCCACCATTAAAGCTTGAAAGCATTGATGTATGGTGGAAATACATGCAAATTTGGCAAAACAAACATGTATCTGACAATGAGAGATGTATTGGCAACTCCTATGCAAGCCCTACTGTGATTTTGGAGCATTTTGGAAGCATTTAGATGTGTGAAAAACTCTGGTTTTTGAGCTCTCACAAAACAGAGAAAAGGAGGTGAAAAATTGATGCATTTGGAGCGTGTTTTTGGCAAAAATCCAACCATTGACTGGTTGCACACATACCCAAGTGTGTTGGGGACTCAAACCCATCATCAAATAGTACTTCAAACCTTCCCAGATCACTGTAGAGCAGGCGGCACAGCCAGCACATAGAAAACAGGGCAGTTTGTGTTCATTTTGAAGCGAGGAGATCAAATTCTCATTGGTTGCTTGTTATATTTCACAATTGCTTTAGCAATTGGTTGCTACACACATTAGAGAAGAGGGCTATGTGATTGGATTGACCAATTATGCTTAATTGGGCTGGGAATGAGCTGATTAAACAAGCTGTCCACTGGTTGCAGAGAAATAGAGCATTTTTAATTGAGCAATTAATCTTTGGTCTTATCCAATTGGACAAATTCCTCTTACATGGAGTTGATGGACACTATTGCTAAGCTAATGAATGCCTGGTTGCTCAATTTGGACAAATATTGAAGAAATTAGAGCCATTTTCCTACTGGTTTTTTTTGGTTTTTTCCAAAACAGAGAAAGGGGTTTTCAAAAATTGATATGTACACATGTCAGATGGTGTTGATACTCTACATTGAGGTTGTTTAGGTGTCAATACAAGTTGCCCATACTTGATTGCACCACTACATTGTGATTTGGAGCCGTGGAAGCGCATCAAAACAGGGTATCTCGGACTGCGTGAGTCAGTTCATCTTGGATGCATACAGGTTGATTTTCTACATTAAATTTGAAGATTTGTGATTACTTTGGAGTATCTGGAACACTCATTGGAGTGTGGTTGAGCTGAGGAAGGCTCGGTTACAGATTTGGATGAGTGCAAAAGGTGCACATTAAGCAAACATGTCGGATAATCCAGTACAGATTGTTGGTGAAAAGCTGGATAGGAAGAACTTCCAGGCATGGAAGTATAGGATAAAAAGTTTCTTGAAAGGAAAAGGATTTTGGAATCTCATTATAGGTGCTGAGCCAGAGCCTGAGCTACCACGACAACCTACACAGCAGCAGCTTATTGCTCATAAGCAATGGTCAGAAAGAGCATTCAAAGTGCTGCATTATCTGTCTATATGTATTTCTGATGCTATGCTCATACACATACAGGATGCTGAGAATCCTAAAGATGCATGGGATACTTTGGTCAAGATGTTTGATACAGACACGAGTGCTCGCAAGTCTCAGTTGCGACAGCAGATCCATAATGTGAAAAGGAATAAAAGAAGCATACATGATTATGTGCAAGAAATCAAGAAGTTTGCAGATGCATTGGCCAAAATAAATGCCCCCATGCCTGATGATGATTTGGTGGATATTACCTTGCGTGGTCTTGGCAAGGAATACAAATCTTTTGATACATCTATCTCAGTGAGGAGTACAGGTTTACCAGACTTTGATGAGTTGGTTTCACTCTTGCTAGTTGAGGAAATCAAACTCAGTGATTCATTTCTGGATGCATCTACTAGCCATGATGATAATGGTAGAAATCAGGCCTTTTATTCTCAGAGAGGTTTTAGAGGCAGGGAGAGATTCGCATCACGTGGACGTGGTGGTAATGGTCGTGGATGGCAGGATAGGTCACCACAACAGACTTTTCAACCTTCATATGGTGCTAGAGGTGGTCGTGGATATACACCTCAAAGAGGCAGAGGTAACCCCCGTGTGGTAGAGGACGTTGGCAAGGTCAACAAAATTCTATGCAAGATGTGGAATGCCATTACTGTGGCAAATTTGGTCATATGGCGAGAGATTGTTTCCGCAAACAGAATGATTTGAGAGGGGGTAGAGCACAACGTGGTGGTCATTATGGTGGAAATTATGCACAACATGATGGTGGAAATTATGCATCAAGCAGTAATGATGGCACTGCAAATCATTTGTTTGCCATGAAACATGTTGTGGGGTCGATGATGACAAATGCTGAGAATGATGATACTTGGTATATGGACTCAGGAGCATCAAACCATATGACATGTCATGGTGAATGGTTTGAGCATATGAAGCCTATGGATGTGAAAGGCTATGTGGAGACAGGTGATGATACCCAGCATGTCATTACACATGTTGGAAGTGTACCATTGGTCATGCACAATGGTCAAACAAAGTCTATGTCAGATGTGTTGTATGTGCCTTCTATCACAAAGAGCTTGGCCTCAGTTGGTCAAATGGTGGAACAGGGATTACAGGTTCGTTTCAACGAGCATGGTTGCTTCGTTGAGGATTTCAAACATGGATGTAGAGTCATTGCTAAAGGCAAGAAAGAAGGCAGGTTGTTTAAGCTGGATGCTGGAATTCCTGAGCTAAAATCAGCCATGTTCTCTAAAAGCAGAAATGTGGTACATGACATTAATATGTGGTATAAGAGGATTGGACATGTCAATATACAAAGGTTAAAGAACATGCAGACAAGAGGCATTGTCAGTGGATTGCCTAGATTCAAGTATGATGAAAATATGCATGTTTGTGAAGCCTGTCAGTTTGGAAAGTAGGCAAGGTTGAGATTTCCTAGAGAAGGAAATATGAGTAGCAGGCCACTTGAGATAGTACATAGTGATGTATGGGGTCCTGCACAAAACCCATCTATCAAAGGCAGTTTATACTATGTGACATTCATAGATGATTTCAGCAGGATGACATGGATATACTTTCTCAGAGAGAGAGAGAAGAGTGAAGTATTGGAAAAGTTTATGGATTTCAAAGCTTTTGCAGAAAAGCAATATGGCTGTTGGATTAAATGTTTGAGGACAGATGGAGGTGGTGAATACACCTCAAAGGCTTTTGAGCATTTCTTGAGGAAGCATGGAATAAGAAGACAGTTGACTTCTAGGTATACACCTCAGCAAAATGGTGTGTGGCTAGGATCCTTTGCAGGTGACCTAGCGCTTCACTCATAGGCCGCTTCCTTTGTCCCTCATCCACCGTAGCGGAAACTCACCATTTGAATCAAACCGAGGCTGGTCAAGACCTCGGCCGACCTTGCTACGCAAGACGTCCTCCATTAACTCTCCATTAGATGTTGCAACTTTATCAGACTAGGTCTCCACAACCTCATTCACAAGACAGTCAAAATGCTTCCCTAGCATTCTTGACATAAAACAGCCATTTAAAAACAGGTCATAAATATAGTTTCTATAACGAACTTTCGTCTTTCCACATTGTTCCACATCAATTCTCATTTATTTCATGTGTATTCCCATTCTCATCACATCATTTTCCATTTCATCATATCTTCTCTCATTTACTTGCATCAGATCTCATCCACTCGCATCTACCCATATCCACATCTCATCACATCACATTCATTCACATCTCATCCATTCAAACCACATCACATTCACTCACATCACATCTCATTCATTTTACCTCACATCTCATTCATTCACATCTATCCCAATTCACATCCCATCACATCACATTCATTCATATCCATCATATTCGCATTCATTCATATCCATCACATTCACATCCACATATATTTATGACACATCACATCTCTTTCCATCACATCACATTCTTTCACATACACATCTATATCCATTCTCGTTACATCTATTCATAGAATTTAAACATAGAATTTAAGAGAATTCTAATTTTTGCTATACAGATTCTTTACGCATCTATTTATGCATAAAAATCAACTTCAGTGAGAATAATACTTTTATAAAAATCTTTTTATGCATCTATTTATGCATAAATTCAATTTTAAGGAAAATAAAACTTTTGAAATAAAATTAAATCCTTTATGCATCTTTCAGGCATAAAATCAATTTTAATGAGAATAACACTTCTAAAAGAAAAATAAATCCTTTATACATCTTTCTATGTATAAAATCAATTACAATGAGATTAACATTTTTGAAATAAAAATAAATATTTTATGCATCTTTCTATGCATAAAATCAATTTTATTGAGAATAATACTTTTGAAATAAAAATAAATCTTTTATGCATCTTTCTAGGCATAAAATCAATTTGAATGAAAATGACACTTTTGAAAGAAAAATAAATCCTTTATACATCTTTCTATGCATAAAATAAATTTTAATGAGAATAACACTTTTGAAATAAAAATTGTTATGCATCTTTCTATGCATAAATCAATTTTAATGAGAACAACACTTTTGAAAGAGAAATAAATCGTTTTTGCATCTTTCTATGCATAAAATCAATTTTAATGAGAATAACACTTTTGAAATAAAAATAAATCCTTTATGCATCTTTCTATGCATAAAATCAATTTCAATGAGAATAACACTTTTGAAAGAGAATAAATCCTTTATGCATGTTTCTATGCAAAAAATCAATTTTAATGGAATAACACTTTTGAAATAAAAAAAATCTTTTATGCACATTTCTATGCATAAAATCAATTTTAATGAGAGTAACACTTTTGAAATAAAAATAAAATCTTTTATGCATCTTTCTAGGCATAAAATCAATTTTAATGAAACTGATAATTTTGAAAGAAAAATAAATCCTGTATGCATAAATCAATTTTAATGTGAAAAACACTTTTGAAAGAAAAATAAATCCTTTATGCATCTTTCTATGCATAAAATCAATTTTAATAAGAATAACACTTTTGAAATAAAAATAAATCTGCTATGCATCTTTCTATGCATAAATCAATTTTGATGAGAATAACACTTTTGAAAGAAAAATAAATCCTTTATGCATCTTTCTATGCATAAAATCAATTTTAATGAGAATAACACTTTTGAAATAAAAATAAATCTGTTATACATCTTTCTATGCATAAAATCAATTTTAATGAGAATAGCACTTTTGAAAGAAAAATAAATCCTTTATGCATCTTTCTATGCATAAAATCAATTTTAATGAGAATAACACTTTTAAAATAAAAATAAATCCTTTATGCATCTTTCTATGCATAAAATCAATTTCAATGAGAATACCACTTTTGAAATAAAAATAAATAGTTTATGCATCTTTCTAGGCATAAAATCAATTTTAATGAGAATGACACTTCTGAAAGAAAAATAAATTTCGTATGCATAAAATCAATTTTAATGAGAATAACACTTTTGAAATAAAAAAAATCTTTTATGCATCTTTCTATGCATAAAATCAATTTTAATGAGAATAATATTTTTGAAATAAAAATAAAATCTTTTATGCATCTTTCTAGGCATAAAATCAATTTTAATGAAACTGATAATTTTGAAAGAAAAATAAATCCTGTATGTATAAATCAATTTTAATGTGAAAAACACTTTTGAAAGAAAAATAAATCCTTTATGCATCTTTCTATACATAAAATCAATTTTAATAAGAATACCACTTTTGAAATAAAAATAAATCTGCTATGCATCTTTCTATGCATAAATCAATTTTGATGAGAATAACACTTTCGAAAGAAAAATAAATCCTTTATGCATCTTTCTATGCATAAAATCAATTTTAATGAGAATAACACTTTTGAAATAAAAATAAATCTGCTATGCATCTTTCTATGCATAAAATCAATTTTAATGAGAATAACACTTTTGAAAGAAAAATAAATCCTTTATGCATCTTTCTATGCATAAAATCAATTTTAATGAGAATAACACTTTTAAAATAAAAATAAATCCTTTATGCATATTTCTATGCATAAAATCAATTTCAATGAGAATACCACTTTTGAAATAAAAATAAATATTTTATGCATCTTTCTAGGCATAAAATCAATTTTAATGAGAATGACACTTTTGAAAGAAAAATAAATTTCGTATGCATCTTTCTATGCCTAAAATCAATTTTAATGAGAATAACAATTTTGAAAAATAAATAAATCTGTAATGCATCTTTCTATGCATAAATCAATTTTAATGAGAAAAACTATTTTGAAAGAAAAATAAGTCCTTTATGCATCTTTCTATGCATAAAATCAATTTTAATGAGAATAACACTTTTGAAATAAAAACAAATCTGTCATGCATCTTTCTATGCATAAATCAATTTTAATGAGAATAACACTTTTGAAAGAAAAATAAATCCTTTATGCATATTTCTATGCATAAAATCATTTTTAATGAGAATACCACTTTTGAAATAAAAATAAATCTGTTATGCATCTTTCATAAAATTAATTTTAATGAGAATAACACTTTTGAAAGAAAAATAAATCCTTTATGCATCTTTCTATGGATAAAATCAATTTTAATGAGAATAACACTTTTGAAATAAAAATAAATTTCTTATGTATTGTTTAATGCATAAAATCAATTTTAATGAGAATAACACTTTTGAAAGAAAAATAAATCTTTGATGCATCTTTCTATGAATAAAATCAATTTTAATGAAAAAAATACTTCTATAATAAGAATTTCCATTGTGCATCTTTCTATGCATAGAAATTAAATTCAATGAAAATAACACTTTTATAATAAAAAAATTTCCAATATGGGTCTTCCTATGCATAGAAATTTAATTCAATGAAAATAACACTTTTATAGTAAATTTTTTTAAATATGCATCTTTCTATGCATATAATTTAAATCCAATGAAAACAACACTTTTATAATAAAACAATTTCTAATATGCATCTTTCTATGCGTAGAAATTAATTTCAATAATTAATATCAATGATATCCATGCATATTCATAGGGGAATATATACATAGAGTAAATAAAAATATTTCTTTTAGAATGCACAAACGGTGGGAATTACTCTTTTAGAATAACATAAAAATAAACTTTTTTTTTCAAAAAATTTTAATTTTTTTTACCATAACCTCTTTTGTATGGCTGGCCTTTTCTCAATTTTTAACATTCTATTTTCAATTTAAAATTAACCCCAATTCGAAGTAAAGTACTCTAATTTACTCATTTTTCACTTTCTAGTGAGTAAACAATAAGAAAAGTTAATCAATTTATTTGTTACTCATTTTAGGATAAAGAAAGGTTGAATTCTTAAGGAAGAGAAGGGGGTAGCCTTTTCATCAAGGCATAACATCAGGATTCACTTTAATCAACTATTAAAAAAAACAAGGAAATCAAAAAACCATAGATTTGAAATTAAAAAGTAGAAATTTTAGCTTACATGGAGTTTTGTAAGCTTTCCTTTGGCTTGAGGGATTGAGGGTTCTACTCTTGTTTGGATCAAGAGTGGCCACCAATTTCTTTGGAGAGGATTTAGTCAAAAACAATTGAATTATAAAGTGAATTCAATGTAATTGGCTCTGGGTAGGAGTAGAGTAATAGTCCATAAACACTATTAACCTGTTACAAAGAGGGAGGCTTCTATTTATAGGAAAAAATGAGCCTCTAACCAAGCAAACTGATTCTAGAATTTTCCAGATTAGTTTGGTCAATTTTTGACCATTTTTTGGCTAGTTTAGCTTACTTTTTGGATCTAGTTGAAACAGGAGAGAGGAGAGATGAAAATATCTCATTATTTATGAGTTTAAAACTCCTCCACACTTGTTAAATAGGCACCTTCTTCACAATGAGTTTAAAACTCCTCCACACATGTGAAATAGGGGCCTCCTTCATGAGGGGAGATCCCCACACTGAGGTGTCAAAATGCATCATTTCTTCTAAATATCTCTTCTTGTTTAACTAATAAACCTTGTCCTTAGTCAACGCTTCATCTTATGTGAGCATTTACTCATTTTTGGGATTTTCTTTTATTCTTCAATTTATGTCCTCCCTACATTTGGATTAATATTACTGGTCCATAGGAACCTTAATTGGAGCATAATTCAAAAATTTCTGAAAATCGGGATGCTTAGGCTAAGGTACTTTTTACCTATTTTCAATTAGTTCCAATTGCACATTAGAAAGTTTTTTTTGAATTTCTTTTTAAGGGGAAACCATTTTAGACACTAGAAGGATCTTTATATCCAAAAATATCTCAATTTTGAATTATCTCCCTCTAGACATTTTCTCTCTCTAGGCCAAAATAGGGTAAAACAAGATCTTTCTTTTATTTCAGAGAGGGGAATAATTATAAGATCAGAAGGGAAGGTTCTTACACGTGCACACCTCAAAAACCAGAGAGAGGAATCTTACATCCTACCCCACTTGAAAAACGCGAGATTGATGTCCTCATCTTGCAGAATTAGAGGAGAAATCTTTCCCTTAAGATCCAACTGATTCTGGGGTTCCTTATAGTCTGGTGAACCCAACAAAATCTTGGGATAAAGATCCCTTATATAGAACTCATCATTAGATAACAATTCACTCAGATCATAACATTCAAATCCTTATCACAATAATGGTCCATTATTAGACTGAAATTTCTATCAGAACAGTCCTCCATGGGAATTTTCAATTATACAGATTTTTAATTTGACATCCCTCAACTTCATCCACCACTGGGTCAAGTGTTAACAGCAGCAATCTGTCAGCACAATCTACTAATCTCATAGTGATTTGCTGAAGTCATTAACATCAATCCAGTTTTGAACATCATCACATAGGGACTCGTCCCATTCATTCTCATTATGGTTTTGCTCCGCTTATTACATTTCAACCAAAATTCAGGAATCATCATTTTTCAATCAGAAAATCAACTCATCAGTTCTCAACCAGAATTTAAAAATCATATCAACCACATTGGAAATAATCGTCTGGATAGCATTTATGCTTATAATTTCAAGTCTGAGATTTACTCGTATATACTGCCAGTAAAGAGCTATAGAACTTTATACCCTTGGTATATACGGGTAGTCACGGTCCTTGGAACTATAAGGTAAATATTATCATGTCTAGGCCTCAAGCAAGTCTAGGATTCCATGCAATTGCGGTACTTCCATCTGAAGACCCAATTACCAATTTATGAAATTCAGTTTGAATATCAATTTGTGAAAGAAAGTAACAGGGGTGGGTTAGTCCCTCACCAAGGGAGTGGCTCATGAAGGAGTCACCACTTAGCATCTCACGGGAGAAGCTCACCATTGATTCTTGGAATAGATAACATTATCATGAATGAGCCATAATCCCATTTACATTGGTATTTATACTCCACCCAAGAGTTCACACCTACTTACTAGTTGTCCATGGCCTTGGGCCCATAATGCTTTCTTACAAACCATCCCTTCCCCAATGGTTTCGTCCTCGAAACCTCAAATGAATACCCCAAATTCGGAGAAGAATGTTCCATGTGGCTGAATTTACACCAACCCATATTGCTCTATCAATGCTTCATATCCCTCCAATGCTGAAATAGGTTGCCATGAAGCTTCTTCCTTAGGTAAACCTTTCCATTGAACAAGATACTCCACCAAGGTACGAGTGCGAAGTACCTTTTTCCTTGTACCCAAGATAGCTTCTGGAATGTATTCAATCATTCCCTCTTCATTCATTGGAGGTAACTCATCAACCATTTGATCGATCATACCCACATATCCTTTCAAGTGAGAGACATGAAACACATCATGAATCTTTGTTGTAGATGGAAGTAAGAGTTGATATGCAACCTCCCCAACTCTTCGTATCACTTGATAAGGACCATAATAGCGATGAGCTAGCTTGGTGTTGGTGCTTCCCTTCAAAGACGCATATCTTGACTTTGGTATTCTCAAAAGAACCCAATCTCCCACTTTGAATTCCAATGGTCTTCGATGAACATTGGCATATTGTCTCATTTTCTCTTGTGCAACCTTCAAATTACTTTTGCATTGTTGCAACAAAGCTTGCATCCTTTCAGCTTCCTCCTTGGCATTATGGTTACAAGTCTCATATGTATCCACCAACATAGGCAAATTGACCTTGTAACCATATAAAGCCTCAAAGGGTGACATGCCAATGCTCACATGATATGTTGAGTTGTAAGCAAACTCAGCCAAAGGTAACCAATCATCCCATGTGCTTTGAGTATCATGACAATAGTGGCGTAGATATGTTTCCACCCATTTGTTTACTCTTTCTGTTTGACCATCGGTTTCGGGATGATAGGCGGTGCTTGGAGTAAGCTTGGTTCCCATATATTCAAACAATGTTCTCCAAAAAGTGCTCATGAATTTGACATCGCGATCACTCACAATTTGTGACGGCATACCATGCAACTTGAAAACCCCATCAACAAATTGCTTGGCAACATTTTGGGCTGAATATGTGACCTTGGAAGAAATGAAATGGGCCACTTTGGTCAATCTATCCACCACAACATACAAGCTGTCCCACCCTTTCTTTGTGCGCGGAAGGTTAGTAATGAAATCCATTGATATATGACTCCATTTGCCTTCGGGAATGGGCAATGGCTGAAGCAAACCTCCCGGTTTATGTGTAGGATCCTTGTTCAATTGACATGACCGGCACCCACTTACATAAGCATGAATGCTCTTCCACATCTCCTTCCAAAAGAAACTTTTCCTTATTGCATCAAAGGTTTTGTAGACACCCAAATGACCAGCCATAGGAGTACAATGCATCTCTTCCATGATCTTCTTGATAAATGATGAAGTAGGAACCAATTAGACTTTTCCTTTGTAGTAGAGGAGACCATTTTTCAGCTCATAATGGGGTAACTCTTCACATACACCTTGCTGTAATTTCTGCACTATTTGTGAGGTTTCTTCATCAAACAAGTACTCTTCTTGTATCTCCATGATCCAATCTTTATGCACCTCAGAAATAGCATACAATGAGCAGGCCCACATACGAGACAAGGAATCGGCAACCACATTTTCTTTGCCCTTTGTGTATGTGATTTCAAAATCATAGTTTTGTAGTGTTGCTACCCACCTTCTTTGCTTAGGAGACAAATTGGGTTGTGTGAGGAAATACTTCAGCACCCTATGATCACTTCTCACATAAAAATGACTCCCATATAAGTAATGGTGCCATTTCTTGATAGCATGGAGTATAGCAATCATCTCTTGCTCATACACATGGAGTTCTCTTTCTTTGTCATTCAGCTTTCTACTTTCATAAGCAATGACTCCATGGTCTTGGTAAAGTACCGCACCAATCCCTCTTCCACTTGCATCCGCCCTTATTGTGAAAGGTTTGGTGAAGTCTGGACATACCAAAATAGGTGCTGATGTGAGCATCTTCTTCATATCTTCAAAGCTTTTGTTGGCAATGGCATCCCAAAAGAAGGTTTCCTTCTTCAATTTATCCGTCATTGGGGCTGCAATTTCTGCATAGTGGGCAATAAAGCGCCTATAGAATGAAGATAACCCCAAAAATCCCCTCAATTGAGTAGTGTTTGAAGGAACCGGCCAATTCCTAATACATTCCACTTTCTTTGGATCCACACAAATGCCATCCTTGCTCACAATGTGACCCAAATATTCCACCTCATGTGCCATGAAGGTACATTTTGTCTCCTTAACATACAACTTGTTTTGCCTCAAGACCTCCAAAACCTCTTTCACGTGCTTCAAATGCACTTCCTCATCTTTGCTATAGATAAGTATGTCGTCGAAAAAGACCAATACAAACTTGTAGAGGAAAGGTTGAAGCACTTTGTTCATCAATGCTTGAAAAGTTGCCGGTGCATTGCATAATCCAAACGGCATAACCATGAATTGGTAAAGACCCCTTTCTGTACGAAATGCTGTTTTGAACTCATCACCACTTTTCATCCTTATTTGATGGTATCCGGAATGCAAATCAATCTTTGAAAAGCATGTGGCACCCTTCAACTCATCCAAAAGATCATCCACCCTTGGTATTGGAAATCGATTTTTGATGGTGATCTTATTCAAATCACGGTAATCAATGCACATGCGGAAAGTACCATCCTTTTTCTTCACAAGTAGCACCGGAGAAGCAAAAGGAGATTGACTTGGTTCAACCCATCCCATGTCAATGAGTTCTTTGACTTGCTTTGCCACCTCTTCCTTTTCAACCTTTGACAAACGATAGGGAGGCTTGTTGATTGGTTTGGCATTTGGTTCCAAATCAATAGCATGATCAACACTCCTCTTTGGCGGCATTGATTTTGGCATGGTAAACACATCTTCATAATCCTTGAGTAGCTTAACCATGTCCACATTTTCGATGCAATCCTTTTTGCTATTATCTTCCTCTTTGCAAAGCTGTAGTACATAAACATAGCCCTCTTTCTTGAACTCTTTCTTCATTTGAGTAGCATTGATCATGAAGAGCTTGGACCCTTGCATTCCATTCAATGTAATAACCCCTCCATGATGCACAAAACTCATGAAACTTTTCTGTAAGTTCATGGTAAAAGAGTTCAAAGTGGACAGCCAATCACATCCAAGTACTATGTCAATTGGTCCCAACTCAATCACCAAAAGATCAACTTTGCAAGAGTAGTTCTTGGACAACTCCAATTCTGTACTTTGACACTTCATATTGCAACCCATTGAATCACCATTGGCCACTTGCACCATGTGCTTGTTTGGTAAAGAAGTTGGTTGCATTTTGAGAGTGTTCAAAGACCTTTTATTGACAAAACTATGCGTGCTTCCAGTATCAATGAGTGCATATGCTGTTCTCCCATTCACCTTGATCTTCAATCTCAATGTGTTGGCACCCTTACTTCCCGCATAAGCATCATGAGAGATTGTACACAAGGTAGTATGTGCACTATTGTTTTCATTCCACACGCATAGAGGCATCCCATCATCCATTTTGTCATGAGCAAACTTTAGTTTCCCACCCGGATCAAAAGGAAACTCGGGATTTTCTTCATCAAAACCATCATCATGAGAACCTCCACCCTCATGAGGATCTCCCCATCCTAAGGCATCATTGCATTCAAGGAATTCCTCCTCCTCATGATTAGCATTGTCCTCAGTGATAATGTAGCTTATGGAAATATCCTTGGATTTGCATACTTTGAAGTGATCCTTGTTCCATTTTTCTCCACATTTGAAACATAGACCTTTGAGCCTCATTTCATGCAAACGGTCCTCCTTGATAACCTTGCTTTTTGAACCCCCATTTGCTGGCTTGGACTCATTGTATGTAGCTTTGTTGGACATAAATGGTGGTTTAAATGGAAGTCTATTAGACCCTCTACCATACACGGTAGGAAATCTTGGAAGATTAGGTCTTGTGTTTGCATGAGAACCCATGTCAGTCCTTGTGATCACTTCCCCTTTGATATTCCCTTTGCTAGCCCACTTTGTCAAGTACTTCTCTTCATGAATTTCTGCAAGCATCATTGCCTTCTTCAAAGTGGCGGGTTCATGAGACTTGACATCACCACCAATAGGAGCTTTCAAGCCCCTTATATACTTGACAACAAGATAATGCTCATCAAAGTCATCCAAGTATAATAGAAGCTTTAGAAACTTGTGAGAATATTCCTTCACGGTAGTGATTTGCTCTAGCTTGTCCCATTCCACAATGTGATTGTCCCTTTGCATGCGAGAAGTAAACTCTTCTGCCATGTCATTCTTGAATTCTTCCCAAGTGGTGATGACATAACCATGAGATTGCTTCCTCCTCCACCAAGTGTGAGCAAAACCTTCAAGATGAAGTGAGGCAAAGTAGACTTTGGCAATCTCGCTCCTTGGGCTGATTTCGAAGTAGAGATCCATCTTGTTTGCCCACTCTTCAAAGTCTTCGATAGAATTTGATTCTCCTTTAAACTTATTAAATATTATTTTGTCCTTCACAGCATTGTCAAAATTACCATGCATTCTTGAACCCCTCTGCCGTGCTCTTGGATCATCAAATCCTCTTCCTTCACCCAAGTGTTTATGCATTTGCTCATCTTCCAATTGCCAATCACCTGCATCTTTAAATCCCTTCTGTTCATACCCTCTTCTTGCATCTTGCATAAAGGATGAAGTTCTTGGAATATTGGCATTGGATCTCTCATAAGAAGCATCACCCATAGGTCTCTTGCCCTTGTCCATGTAAGAAGAATGTGGCATCATTTGAGGTGGCATCATTTGTCTTACTTTGTTCTCTTCTGGCATAGAAGACTTTCCATCATATTTGGCATCATAATGTACACCATCCATTGCATTCATATCGGCTTCTTGGTTGAGGTTGAGAGGAGCCAATGCACTAATGGCTTTCTCCAAGTCTTTTAACCCTCTTTGCATCACGTCATCCAGGTAGTGGTGTCGCTTGTCGAACCGTTCCATGAGGTGTTCACCAAATTGTTGTTGCCGATTTGTTTGGTTATTTTCAATCCTTTGAAACATACTCTCCATAGCCATTAACATCATGTCCACTGTTAGCGGAGTAGTTCCCAAAGATTGAGGCATTTCCACTGGCTGAGATTCATCTGGAGATGGTGCTTTTATGGTTGAACTTTCTTCATTCCTCATTGATGAACTCGTTGCCATCATTGCTTCCGGTTGTCTTTGATCATTTTCATTCCGGGCTCCCTTGTTTTGACCTCCTCTAGTCATTTCCATGCGCGTAATTGATCCCTCCTTGCAAAGACCACTTACTTGATTTTTTTTTGTCTATTCAAACGGTATCCGATTTGGGTGATCTTTATATCAACGCGAAGCTCTCGACGAGACGAATAAGAATCCCCAAAAACAGATCTAAAAAAGTCAACAGCCTTTGACCAGTCAACTGTACCGGCTGAAAGTCAACTCTTGATGTTAACCGCTCAATTCTTATCCGATTTGGGTGATCTTTATATCGATACGAAGCTCTTGACGAGGCGAGTAAGGATCCCCAAAAATAGATTTAAAAAAGTCAACAGCCTTTGACCAGTCAACTGTTCTAGCTGAAAGTCAACTCTTGACTTTGACCGCTCAATACTACTCCAATTTGAGTGATCTTTAGCTTGTTTGAAAGAGGTTTTCGGGTAGATTGAAGGGCTTTCAGGAGAGATTTGAAAAGCTTTTGAAAAACCCTAGAAATTCAAGGATTTGTCCTGGCTGCAAGTAGGCAATTTTTGCAAAAATTTTGCCATAGTCTCCTCTCTTTTTGCACCAAATCTCAATCAAATCAAAGCATCTCAATCAAGTATTAAAATCCTTATGCATTTGACCACTGTAAGCAAATCAATCCTCAATCATTTTTCCATCTGAGCATGTGACCTTATGGCATCAATTTTGTCCTTTTTGCATAAGAAGTCGATGTAGAGGATTTGCTTGCTTGCTCAAGTCGAATGAAGTGGTCGATGAAGCGCGTCGATGCTTGCCGATCTCCCGGCCAAGCACTTCTCACCCCTTCACCAAGTTTATATCCAAGGTGAAGGTTGAGGCCATTTCTTTACCACCAAGTACCTAATCCTCTTCCTTACCGCGTTACCCGGCACTAACGGCAAGGAAGATTCAAGACATTCTCCCCTTGGCCTCTCCTCCAAATGCCAAGGTACCCTTACTTCATTCTAGATTCTAGGAATAAAGTGGGGTACAATCGTGAGTGGAATGTGGTTACAAGCTCAAATGAATGAGTAGAGTTGACTTACAATTGATTTATAGCATGACTCATGCTCATTCATATCATAATACATGGTTCATAGTGCTTCCTTCATCACATCCACTCATGGCAATGTCAATACATTTCCACATACATCAACAACATCCAAGTGTCACATAGCGGTGATCTCGAGTCGTGTTCTGGGTGCGAATTCCTGCTCGGGACTAGAAAATCCAGTATAAAAGTGAAAACAGAGAGCACTTGCTGAATCCTGCACCTCAAGACCTATAGCTCGTCTCGAAGAGGACGACGAGCCGGTCGTTTTAAGTACTAGAACTCCAAAAACGGAGTTCGTATGAGAGAGTTATGACCAAAAACGTGCAACCGGCAATGGAAAACGGTCACCAAAAAGTGGGCTTCCAACCCAAAACATTTTATTCAATCCCCCAAATGTGCCAAAAGCTATGCTCACTTATGCCAATATGCAAGGCATAGCATTGAATGGCTATGTGTAGCATTCAAGCATTCATAATGCATAAAGAGCAGCATGAATGGCCATGATTAAAGTCCAATTTCTGAAATTAGGGCTTTATGTGTAATAAAACCCTAATTCACTCCATAGCTTGAAAGAATGCTTCAAAATTGTAAGGAAGTGATGGAGCAACTCACCAATGTCACCCGGGAAGCCTTAATGCTTGAATTTGTTGAAGGAGATGAAGATTAGGGTCACTTTGGTGAAAAACGTGGGCAGCTTTGGTAGTGATTTTTAGCCACATTGGGAGCCCCATTGCTCATGGAAAATAGATGAAATACTTCATAAAACATTGCTAGATACATGAGAGACTCAATGCCCTTTGCTCATGTTGAGATTCCATGGCTAGGGTTTGCAAGAAAGCTCCCAAACAAAAAACGTTTTTGATTAACAACTGCTAATCAAGATTAGAAATTTTTCCCAATTTAGTCCACTCATTCAAAAAAAATAGGTCCATGTGCTGAGATTTGAACCACAAACTCTACCTTAGCCATATCCCCTTCCCCCATGAATCAAATGAAGCAGAAATTTCACGAAATGAGAAGAAGAAAAGAAAAATTAAAAATCATGGATCAAAAGCCAGGCTCTGATACCAATGAAAGAAAGTAACAGGGGTGGGTTAGTCCCTCACCAAGGGAGTGGCTCATGAAGGAGTCACCACTTAGCATCTCACGGGAGAAGCTCACCATTGATTCTTGGAATAGATAACATTATCATGAATGAGCCATAATCCCATTTACATTGGTATTTATACTCCACCCAAGAGTTCACACCTACTTACTAGTTGTCCATGGCCTTGGGCCCATAATGCTTTCTTACAATTTGTATGAATTTCATCACACAATTACAACCTTTTACTGTTTCTTCATAAATTTTTGACATTTTTGGCTTGTCGGTTGATCCACATTATCGATTGGCTCTGATACCAGCTGTGAGATCCCTGTCCCCACCGTGCAATGAATTCAGGGGTGCTAGCAGCAGCGAAATTAGCACTTCTTGCGCAGGGCACGGTCCCTCACTCGGGGCCTCTCCCACCACGGATATCCGGACAAGAGACTAATCCCTCGGTTCTTCCAAAAGCGAACCCGGAAAAACTTACCTCCCCGAAAAGCACGGGCGATTCCTCTAGGATAATTTTACCCTAACATAATCAAGAGCCTTACTAACTGAACTGATCTGACCGAACCCATAAGTCCCATAGTCAGATCAAGGAAAAGATTGCACTTGTATCATAGAGACCAATGCTTTTTTCCTCATTGAGAGGCACAGCCGTTGATTATTTTCTATAGAACAATTTTTATCCGCGATTTACCTTATCTATCGTACCATAACAGAATTGAGTCTCATTTTAGGGATCAATCAGTCTAGCCTAACCCCATTCAATCCCGTGGGTTAGCCAACTGCCCCCAACTGCCCAACCATTGTAGTGATGGGATCCAATTAAGAATTTGGTTAAGTTTTGTCCGGGGTACCAGGGAAAAGAGTTCCCAGGCCCCCCAGCCGGTATTCATGAAAACTTAAAATTAGTCACACCAGTTACACACCCAATATGAAATTGCCTTTTTCACAAAATAAGTTGTCTTTAAATCAATCATTTAATGAAATCATAGAGTCACTGATCATAATCCTCAAAAATCTCCAGTTGAATCCTGTACCTATGGCATCATTGGCAACCAGAATGCTCACCACATGTCCACTCAGGGGGTCTTTTCGATAGTTCCTAGCTCATAGTAACTCCCAATATATTCACATATCAAATGAAAATTTCGTTGAAGATCAGCAAGGTCAACCAAAAGATCTATATAAAAGAGCCATGGAGTCGTCCGTTGAGGACCAGCAAGGTCAATCAACTAGATCCTTGCCCGAATTCAGAAAACAACTCTTACTCCTTGTTCCAATATCTTCCTCGACGCACGTGTGGGTATCTTCAGTGACGAAGAGCCCGAGCAACCATATGGTCAGCACCCTCTAGGATCCTTCTCAAGTGACCTAGCGCTTCACTCATAGGCCGCTTCCTTGGTCCCTCATCCACTGTAGCGGAAGCTCACCATTTGAATCAAACCGAGGCTGGTCAAGACCTCGGCTGACCTTGCTATGCGAGACGTCCTCCATTGACTCTTCGTCAAACTGTTGCAACTTTATCAGACTAGATCTCCACAACCTCATTCACAAGACGGTCAAAATGCTTCCCCAGCATTCTTGACATAAAACATCCATTTAAAAACAGGTCATAAATACAGTTTCTATAACGAACTTTCGTCTTTCCACATTGTTCCACATTAATTCTCATTTATTTCATGTGTATTCCCATTCTCATCACATCATTTTCCATTTCATCACATCTTTTCTCATTTATTCGCATCAGATCTCATCCACTCGCATCTACCCATATCCACATTTCATCACATCTTTTCTCATTTATTCGCATTAGATCTCATCCACTCGCATCTACCCATATCCACATCTCATCACATCTTTTCTCATTTATTCGCATCAGATCTCATCCACTCGCATCTACCCATATCCACATCTCATCACATCACATTCATTCACATCTCATCCATTTAGACCACATCACATTCACTCACATCACATCTCATTCACTCACATCACATCTCATTCACTCACATCACATCTCATTCATTTTACCTCGCATCTCATTCATTCACATCTATCCCGATTCACATCCCATCACATCACATTCATTCATATCCATCATATTCGCATTCATTCATATCCATCACATTCACATCCACATATATTTATGACACATCACATCTCTTTCCATCACATCACATTCTTTCAGATACACATCTATATCAATTCTTTCATATATACATCCACATACATTCTTCACTTATACATTTACATCTATTTTCATCACATATCATCCATTTATATCACATATCATTCATTTATATCACATATCATCCATTTATATCACATATCATTCATTTACATCCTGATTCACATGACATCACATCTCATCCACTCATTCACATCTATTTGATTCACATCACATCTTATCACATCTACTCACCTCACATCTCATTACCTCTATTCACATCACAACCACCCATCCATTCATTCACACTTATCTGATTCTCATAAAATCTCGTTACATCTATTCATCTCACATCTCATCGCCTCTATTCACATCACATCCATCCATCCCTTCACATCTATCTGATTCACATCACATCTCATCACATCTATTCACCTCACATCTCATCACCTTTACTCACATCATATCCATCCATTCATTCACATCTATCTGATTCACATCACATCTCATCACATCTATTCACCTCACATCTCATCACCTCTATTCACATCACATCCATCCATCCATTCACATCTATTTGATTCACATCACATCTATTCACCTCACATCTCATCACCTCTACTCACATCACATCCATCCATCCATTCACATCTATCTGATTCACATCACATCTATTCACCTCACATCTCATCACCTCTATTCACATCACATCTATTCACCTCACATCTCATCACCTCTATTCACATCACAACCACCCATCCATTCATTCACACTTATCTGATTCTCATCACATCTCGTTACATCTATTCATAGAATTTAAACATAGAATGCAAGAGAATTCTAATTTTTGATATAAAGATTCTTTACGCATCTATTTATGCATAAAAATCAACTTCAGTGGGAATTAAACTTTTATAAAAATCCTTTTATGCATCTATTTATGCATCTATTTATGCATAAATTCAATTTTAAGGAAAATAACACTTTTGAAATAAAATTAAATCCTTTATGCATCTTTCCAGGCATAAAATCAATTTTAATGAAAATAATACTTTTAAAATTAAAGAAATTACTTTATGCATTTTTCTATGCATAAAATTAATTTTAATGAGAGTAACACTTTTGAAAGAAAAATAAATCCTTTATGCATCTTTCTATGCAAAAAATCAATTTTAATGAGAATACCACTTTTGAAATAAAAATAAATCTTTTATGCATCTTTCTAGGAATAAAATCAATTTTAATGAGAATAACACTTTTGAAACAAAAATAAATATTTTATGCATCTTTCTAGGCATCAAATCAATTTTAATGAAAATGAAACTTTTGAAAGAAAAATAAATCCTTTATGCATCTTTCTATGCATAAAATTAATTTTAATGAGAATGACACTTTTGAAATAAAAATAAATCTATTATGCATCTTTCTATGCATAGATCAATTTTAATGAGAATAACACTTTTGAAAGAAAAATAAATCCTTTATGCATAAAATCAATTTTAATGAGATTAACACTTTTGAAATAAAAATAAATCCTTTTTTCATCTTTCTATGCATAAAATCAATTTTAATAAGAATAATATTTTTGAAATGAAAATAAATCTTTTATGCATCTTTCTATGCATAAAATCAATTTTAATGAGAATAACACTTTTGAAATAAAAATAAATCTTTTATGCATCTTTCTAGGCATAAAATCAATTTTAATGAAAATGACACTTTTGAAAGAAAAATGAATCGCATATGCATCTTTCTAGGCATAAAATCAATTTTAATGAAAATGACACTTTTGAAAGAAAAATGAATCGCATATGCATCTTTCTATACATAAAATCAATTTTAATGAGAATAACACTTTTGAAATAAAAATAAATCTATTATGCATCTTTCTATGCATAAATCAATTTAAATGAGAATAACACTTTTGAAAGAAAAATAAATCCTTTATGCATCTTTCTATGCATAAAATCAATTTTAATGAGAATGACACTTTTGAGATAAAAATAAATCTGCTATATGCATCTTTCTATGCATAAATCAATTTTAATGAGAATAACACTTTTGAAAGAAAAATAAAACCTTTATGCATCTTTCTATGCATAAAATCAATTTTAATGAGAATAACACTTTTGAAACAAAAATAAATATGTTATGCATCTTTTTATGCATAAAATCAATTTTAATGAGAATAACACTTTTGAAAGAAAAAAAATCCTTTATGCATCTTTCTATGCATAAAATCAATTTTAATGAGAATAACACTTTTGAAATAAAAATAAATTTTTTATGCATCTTTCTATGCATAAAATCAATTTTAATGAGAATAACACTTTTGAAAGAAAAATAAATCTTTTATGCATCTTTCTATGCATAAAATCAATTTTAATGAAAACAATACTTCTATAATAAGAATTTTCATTATGCAATTTTCTATGCATAGAAATTCAATTCAATGAAAATAATACTTTTTTAATAAAAAGATTTTCAATATGCATCTTTCTATGCATAAAAATAAATTCAATGAAAATAACACTTTTATAATAAAGAAATTTTCAATATGCATCTTTCTATGCATATAATTTAAATCCAATGAAAATGATATTTTTATAATAAAAAGATTTCCAATATGCATCTTTCTATGTATAAAAATTAATTTCAATAATTAATATCAATGATATCCATGCATATTCATAGGTGAATATGTACATGGAGTAAATAAAAATATTTCTTTTAGAATGCACAAACGGTGGGAATTAATCTTTTAGAATAACATAAAAATAAACTTTATTTTTCCATAAAATTTAAGAAAATTTTGCCATAACCTTCTTTGTATGGCTGGGCATTTCTCAAATTTAAACATTCTATTTTCAATTTAAAATTAACCCCAATTTGAAGTAAAGTACTCTAATCTACTCAATTTTCACTTTCTAGTGAGTAAACAATAAGAAAAGTTAATCAATTTATTTGTTACTCATTTTAGGATAAAGAAAGGCTGAACTCTTAAAAGGAAGAGAAGGGGGTAGCCTTTTCATCAAGGCATAACATCAAGATTCACTTTAATCAACTATATAAAAAAAAGGAAATTAGGAAATAATAGATTTGAAATTAAAAAGTGGAAATTTTATCTTACATGGAGTTTTGTAAGCTTTCCTTTGGCTTGAGGGATTGAGGGTTCTACTCTTGTTTGGATCAAGAGTGGCCACCAATTTCTTTGGAGAGGATTTAGTCAAAAACAACTGAATTATCAAGTCAATTCAATGTAATTGGTTCTGGGTAGGAGTAGAGTAAGAGTCCATAAACACTATTAACCTTTTACAAAGGGGGAGGCTTCTATTTATAGGAAATAATGAGCCTCTAACCAAGCAAACTGATTCTAGAATTTTCCAAATCAGTTTGGTCAATTTTTGACCATTTTTGGGTCAGTTTAGCTTACTTTTTGGATCTAGTTGAAACAGGAGAGAGGAGAGACGAAAATATCTCAATATTTATGAGTTTAAAACTCCTCCACGCATGTGGAATAGGTGCCGTCTTCATGAGGGGAGATCCCCACACTGAGGTATCAAAATGCATCATTTCTTCTAAATATCTCTTCTTTTTTAACTAATAAACCTTGTCCTTAGTCCTTAATCTTATGTGAGCATTTACTCATTTTGGGGGATTTTCTTTTATTCTTCAATTTATCTCCTCCCTACATTTGGATTAATCTTATTGGTCCATAAGAACCTTAATTGGAGCATAATTTAAAAATTTCTGAAAATCTGGACCCTTAGGCTAAGGTCCTTTTTACCTATTTTCAATTAATTCCAATTGCACATTAGAAAGTTCTTTTTGAATTTCTGTTTTAGGGGAAACCATTTTAGATACTAGGAGGATTTTTATATCCAAAAATATCTCAATTTTGAATTACCTCCTTCTAGATATTTTCTCTCTCTAGGCCAAAATAGGGTAAAACAAGATCTTTCTTTTATTTCAGAGGGAAATAATTATAAGATCAGAAGGGGAGGTTCTTACACCTGCACACCTCAAAAGCCGGAGGGAGGAATCTTACATCCTACCCGACTTAAAAAAAGCAAGATGTCCTCATCTCGCAAAATTAGAGGAGAAATCTTTCCCTTAAGATCCAACTGATTCTGAGGTTTCTTATAGTCTGGTGAACCCAACAGAATGCTGGGATAAAGATCCCTTATATAGAACTCATCATCAGATAATAATTCACTCAGATCATAACATTCAAATCCTTATCACAATAATGGTCCATTAGACTGAAATTTCTATCTGACATGGGAATTTTCAATTATACAGATTTTTAATTTGACATCCCTTAACTTGATCCATTGGGTCAAGTGTTAACAGTAGCAATCTGTCTCGGCACAAACCACTAATCTCATAGTGATTTGCTGAAGTCATTAACGTCAATCCAATTATGAACATCATCACAGGGACTCGTCCCATTCATTCTCATTATGGTTTTCCTCAGCTTATTACCTTTCAACCAAAATTCAGGAATCATCATTTTTCAATCAAAATCAAAATCAACTCATTTGTTCTCAACCTAAAGATAAAAATCATATCAACCACATTCGAATTCATCATCTGGATAGCATTTATGCTTATAATTTCAAGTCTTAGATTGACTCGTATCTACTACCAGTAAAGAGCTGCAGTTATACCCTCGGTATATACGGGTAGTCATGGTCCTTGGAACTATAAGGTAAATATCATCATGTCTAGGCCTCAAGCAAGTCAGGGATCTCATGAAATTGCGGTACTTCCATCTAAAGACCCAATTACCAATTTATGAAATTCAGTCTGAATATCAATTTGTATGAATTTCATCGCACAATTACAACATTTTATTGTTTCTTCATGAATTTTTGACATTTTTGGGTTCTTGGTTGATCTACATTAGCCAATTGGCTCTGATACCAGCTGTGAGATCCCTGTCCCCACCGCGCAACGAATTCAGGGGTGCTAGGAGCGGAAGTAGCACTTCTACGCGGGGCAGGGTTTCTCACTCGAGGCCTCGCACATGGATATCTGGACAAGAGACTTATCCCTCAGTTCTTCCAAAACTAAACTCGGAAAAACTTCCCTCCCCAAAAAGCACGGGCGACTCCTCGAGAATAATTTTAACCTAACATAGTCAAGAGCCTTAACTAACTGAACTGATCTGACCGAACCCGTAAGTCCCATACTCAGATCAAGGAAAAGATTGCACTTGGATCATAGAGACCAACGCTTTTTGCCTTATTGAGAGGCACAGCCATTGATTCTTTTCCATAGAACAATTTTTATCCGAGATTTACTTCATCTATCGTACCATATCTTTCTAGGCATAAAATCAATTTAAATGAAAATGACACTTTTGAAAGAAAAAAAAAATCCTTTATGCATCTTTTTATGCATAAAATCAATTTTAATGAGAATAACACTTTTGAAATAAAAAGAAATAAATGTGCATCTTTCTATGCATAAATCAATTTTAATAGGAATAACACTTTTGAAAAAAAAATCCTTTATGCATCTTTCTATGCATAAAATCAATTTTAATGAGAATAACACTTTTGAAATAAAAAAAATCTGCTATGCATCTTTCTATGCATAAATCAATTTTAATGAGAATAACACATTTGAAAGAAAAATAAATCCTTTATGCATCTTTCTATGCATAAAATCAATTTTAATGAGAATAACACTTTTGAAATAAAAATAAATCTGTTATGCATCTTTCTATGCATAAAATCAATTTTAATTAGAATAACACTTTTGAAAGAAAAATAATTCCTTTATGCATCTTTCTATGCATAAAATCAATTTTAATGGGAATAACACTTTTGAAATAAAAATAAATCTGTTATGCATCTTTCTATACATTAAATCAATTTTAATGAACTTAACACTTTTGAAAGAAAAATAAATCTTTTATGCATCTTTCTATGCATAAAATCAATTTTAATGAAAACAATACTTCTATAATAAGAATTTCCATTATGCGTCTTTCTATGCATAGAAATTAAATTCAATGAAAATAATACTTTTTTAATAAAAAAAATTCCAATATGTATCTTTCTATGCATAAAAATAAACTCAATGAAAATAACACTTTTTAATAAAAAAATTTCCAATATGCATCCATCCATCCCTTCACATCTAACCGATTCACATCACATCTCATCACATCTATGCACCTCACATCTCATCACCTCTACTTACATCACCTCTACTCACATCACATCTATTCACCTCACATCTCATCACCTCTATTCACATCACATTCATCCATCCATTCACATTCACATCCATCCATCTATTCACATCTATCTGATTCACATCACATCTATTTGATTCACATCACATCCATCTATTCACATCTATCTGATTCACATCACATCTATTCACCTCACATCTCATCACCTCTATTCACATCACAACCACCAATCCATTCATTCTGTAAGAAAGCATTATGGGCCCAAGGCCATGGACAACTAGTAAGTAGGTGTGAACTCTTGGGTGGAGTATAAATACCAATGTAAATGGGATTATGGCTCATTCATGATAATGTTATCTATTCCAAAAATCAATGGTGAGCTTCTCCCGTGAGATGCTAAGTGGTGACTCCTTCATGAGCCACTCCCTTGGTGAGGGACTAACCCACCCCTGTTACTTTCTTTCATTGGTATCAGAGCCTTGCTTAGATCCATGATGTGAGTAATTTTTTTCTTCTTTTCAATTTCTGAAATTCATTTCTAAGGTTTCATGGAGAAAATGGAAGAAAATGGCCAAGAAATGGGGGAAATGGCCAAGAAAATAGGTTTTGGGACCAAATTTTGGGCACGGGACCAAATTTTTTGAAAAGATTGGACCAAAATTTGGGGGAAATGGTTAATCGTGATTAGCAATCTTAATCCAAAATCGTTTTTGCTACTGTGGAGGTTTCCTGCAACCCTAGCCATGATTTCCTCAAGCAAACCTCAACCAAATGTCAAGCAAACTTGAGGGAAGCAAGGTATGAGCACATTGTATGATTTTTTTCATCAAATCGTGGAGAAAAACGTCGATTTCCAGCGCAGCCTGACGGCCAAAATGCGCCGTTTTCATGATGAAAGTGGAGCTTGCTTGCTTGGTTAGCCTTCCATGGAGCATTTCCTAGCTTTCCCTCATGATTTGTTAGCCTTTTCATGGCATTTTCATGAGCAATGGTGATCTCCTTCATGGCTGCAAATCAGTGAGCAAAGAGGCCACGTTTTCTTCCCCAACATGAAGCATTCTTCAACATTTTCAGCCCTTGAAGCTCAAGGGATGCCATTGGTGAGTGCTTCCATCAATTCCTTGCTATTTTGAAGCATTTGTGGTGCTTTGGGAGTTGATTAGGGTTGATTACACTCAGAAACTCTAAATTTCAGAAATGAAGCATTTGGCTTGATGGTTTACATGCCAATGATGCTTGTTTATGCATTATTGCTTGCATTTGTGCAATGGATTGCTTCCACATGAGCTTTGGACAAACATTGGACCATATTTTTGGAGATTCTCTCTCACTTTGATGCATTTGGTATGCTATTCATGGATTATGAAGCTTACACAATGCTTTTGGGAGCCATTCATGCTTGCCTTTATGCTATATTGATGCCTTGAATCATTTACATAGCCATTCAATGCTATGACTTGCATTTTGGCATAAGGAAGCATTGCTCTTGGGTCAATTTTGGGGGATTGAACTCATATTTCACAAGTGGCAATGTGTTGTTGGATGTGTTGTTGGATGTTGTTGATGATGGGATTGTAATGGAGCTATGAAAGGGCATGGTCATGATGCCATTATGATTTGTAAAATGATAAAAGCATGAGTCATGCTTACACATGTAAGTGATCTTACACTCATCCCATTTGTGAATTCCAATCACATACACTCACCATTGCATTCACTTTCATTTCCTAGTGAATCTAGCAATGTGTGAGGGTACCTTGGCATGGGTTGGAGAGGCCAAGGGGAGCATGTCATGAATCTACCATGCCGTGATTGCCTTGGAAAAGCGGTATGGTGGAGGATTAGGTACATTGGTGGTGAAGACATGGCCTCAACCTTCACCTTGGAGGAAAACTTGGTGAAGGGGTGAGAAGTGCTTGGCCGGGAGATCGGCAAGCATCAACGCGCTTCATCGACATCAAAGCCATACTTGAGCCAAAGCAAAGCAAAGCAAAGCAACAAACCTCTACATCGACTCAAGTTGCATCATGACAAAGGGGTGATGCCATATGGATTTGCATGCAAAAATGCTTTGTGGTTGATGCCTTGCAATGGTCAAAATGCTTTGTGGATTGATACCTTGCAATGGTCAAGTGGTTAATGATGATACAAATGCATGGGTAGATTGAGATTTGCAAGCAAAAGCGGGGAAGTTATGGCAAAATTTTTGCAAAAACTTGCCTAGTTGCAGTCAGGGCAGAACCCTAAATTTTAAGGATTACAAAGATTATTCCAAATCTGTCCTTGATGATTCTTAATCTACACATCAAGACCTTTCTAACAAGCCGAAGATCTCTGAAATCGGAGAAGTTTGGAGCGGTCAAAGTCAAAGTTTGACTTTCAGCCGGGACAGTTGACTGGTCAAAGGCAGTTGACTTTTTCAAATCTGTTTTTGGGGATCCTTATTAGTCTCATCGAGAGCTTTCCAACGATATAAAGATCATCAAAATCCGATATCGTTTGGATAGTGAACTAAAAGTTGGGCCTCTATCGCAAACCCTAAAACAGAGAGTACTTGCACACCAGATTTTTCTTGCCCCAGGCATTCAGCTCCAAGATCTTATCATTACGGATCTATCGAGCTAAAGAGAAGCAAAATCGGACTTGTCTCCAAAGAGTTTTGGCATATTTGGTGATTTGGTCACATTTTGGAGCAAAACAGTGAGCTAGTTTGCAAGTGGGACCAAATTTCATGCATGGAAATGACTAGAGGGGGACAAAACAAAGGAGTTCGGAGTGAGCAAGATGCTAAGCAACCCGAACCATTAATGGCTAGTGGATCTTCTACAAGAGTTGGGGAGGATTCGACTTCAAATGCCACTAGTGATTCACAGCCATTGGAGACTTCTCAACCCATGGTGGGGACTACTCCGATCACGATGGACATGATGCTTAAAGCCATGGAGAGTATGTTCCAACGGGTTGAAGGTAACCTAGCTAGTCGGCAACAACAGTTTGGTGAGCAACTCATGGAACGCTTTGACAAGCGCCAACACTATCTTGGTGATATGATGCAGACGGGATTTAGAGACTTGGGTAATGCTATCAGTGGGTTGGCTTCTTCCAAGTCTAATCAAGAAGTGGATGACAATGTAATGGATAGTGCACACCATGAGTTCCGACATGAAAGATTGCCGCCTATGCATGAGGTAAACCATGGGAGACAGATGATGTCACACTCTTCTCAAGTGGATAAAGGAAAAAGGCCTATGGGTGATGCTTATCATGAGAAGCCAAATGCCAATGTTCCAAAAGCTACGTCCTTTATGCAGGATGCCAGAAGAAGTTATGAGCACAGAGGGCTAAAGGATGCATGTGATTGGGATTGGGAAGATGAGCAACTGCAAAGACACTTGGGTGAAGGAAGAGGATTTGATGATCCTAGAACACGGCAAAGAGGGCCAAGAATGCAGAATGACATGGATAAGACCGTGAAGGACAAAATCACATTCACAAAGTTCAAGGGAGAGTCAAACTCTATCGAAGACTTTGAAGAATGGGCAAACAAAATGGACCTCTACTTCGAGATCAGCCCGAGAAGTGAAATGTCAAAGGTTTACTTTGCTTCATTGCATTTGGAAGGCTTTGCTCATACTTGGTGGAGAAGGAAGCAATCACATGGTTATGTTATTTCTACTTGGGAAGCATTCAAGAATGACATGGCAGAGGAGTTTACTTCTCGAATGCAAAGGGATAACCACATTGTAGAATGGGACAAGATTGAACAAGTCACAACGGTGAAGGCCTATTCTCAAAAGTTTCTAAAACTTCTATTATACTTGGATGATTTTGATGAGCATTATCTAGTCGTCAAGTATATAAGGGGTTTGAAGACTCCTATTGGTGGTGATGTCAAAGCTCAAGAGCCCGCAACTTTGAAGAAAGCAATGATGCTTGCAGAAATTCATGAGGAAAAATATATGTCAAAGTGGGCTAACAAAGGCAACACCAAGGGAGAAGTGGTTACAAGAACGGATTTGAGTTCTCATGCAAATGCAAATGCAAGGCCTAACCTTCCAAGGTTTCCTACCGTGTATGGTAGAGGGTCTAATAGACTTCCATTTAAACCACCATTTATGTCCAACAAAGCTACATACAATGAGTCCAAGCCAGCAAATGGGGGTTCAAAAAGCAAGGTTATCAAGGAGGACCGTTTGCATGAAATGAGGCTCAAAGGTCTATGTTTCAAATGTGGAGAAAAATGGAACAAGGATCACTTCAAAGTATGCAAATCCAAGGATATGTCCATAAGCTACATTATCACTGAGGACAATGCTAATCATGAGGAGGAGGAATTCCTTGAATGCAATGATGCCTTAGGATGGGGAGATCCTCATGAGGGTGGAGGTTCTCATGATGATGGTTTTGATGAAGAAAATCCCGAGTTTCCTTTTGATCCGGGTGGGAAACTAAAGTTTGCTCATGACAAAATGGATGATGGGATGCCTCTATGCGTGTGGGATGAAGACAATAGTGCACATACTACCTTGTGTACAATCTCTCATGATGCTTATGCGGGAAGTAAGGGTGCCAACACATTGAGATTGAAGATCAAGGTGAATGGGAGAACAGCATATGCACTCATTGATACTGGAAGCACGCATAGTTTTGTCAATAAAAGGTCTTTGAACACTCTCAAAATGCAACCAACTTCTTTACCAAACAAGCACATGGTGCAAGTGGCCAATGGTGATTCAATGAGTTGCAATATGAAGTGTCAAAGTACAGAATTGGAGTTGTCCAAGAACTACTCTTGCAAAGTTGATCTTTTGGTGATTGAGTTGGGACCAATTGACATAGTACTTGGATGTGATTGGATGTCCACTTTGAACTCTTTTACCATGAACTTACAGAAAAGTTTCATGAGTTTTGTGCATCATGGAAGGGTTATTACATTGAATGGAATGCAAGGGTCCAAGCTCTTCATGATCAATGCTACTCAAATGAAGAAAGAGTTCAAGAAAGAGGGCTATGTTTATGTACTACAGCTTTGCAAAGAGGAAGATAATAGCAAAAAGGATTGCATCGAAAATGTGGACATGGTTAAGCTACTCAAGGATTATGAAGATGTGTTTACCATGCCAAAATCAATGCCGCCAAAGAGGAGTGTTGATCATGCTATTGATTTGGAACCAAATGCCAAACCAATCAACAAGCCTCCCTATCGTTTGTCAAAGGTTGAAAAGGAAGAGGTAGCAAAGCAAGTAAAAGAACTCATTGACATGGGATGGGTTGAACCAAGTCAATCTCCTTTTGCTTCTCCGGTGCTACTTGTGAAGAAAAAGGATGGTACTTTTCGCATGTGCATTGATTACCGTGATTTGAATAAGATCACCATCAAAAATCGATTTCCAATACCAAGGGTGGATGATCTTTTGGATGAGTTGAAGGGTGCCACATGCTTTTCAAAAATTGATTTGCGTTCCGGATACCATCAAATAAGGATGAAAAGTGGTGATGAGTTCAAAACAGCATTTCGTACAGAAAGGGGTCTTTACCAATTCATGGTTATGCCGTTTGGATTATGCAATGCACCGGCAACTTTTCAAGCATTGATGAACAAAGTGCTTCAACCTTTCCTCTACAAGTTTGTATTGGTCTTTTTCGACGACATACTTATCTATAGCAAAGATGAGGAAGTGCATTTGAAGCACGTGAAAGAGGTTTTGGAGGTCTTGAGGCAAAACAAGTTGTATGTTAAGGAGACAAAATGTACCTTCATGGCACATGAGGTGGAATATTTGGGTCACATTGTGAGCAAGGATGGCATTTGTGTGGATCCAAAGAAAGTGGAATGTATTAGGAATTGGCCGGTTCCTTCAAACACTACTCAATTGAGGGGATTTTTGGGGTTATCTTCATTCTATAGGCGCTTTATTGCCCACTATGCAGAAATTGCAGCCCCAATGACGGATAAATTGAAGAAGGAAACCTTCTTTTGGGATGCCATTGCCAACAAAAGCTTTGAAGATATGAAGAAGATGCTCACATCAGCACCTATTTTGGTATGTCCAGACTTCACCAAACCTTTCACAATAAGGGCGGATGCAAGTGGAAGAGGGATTGGTGCGGTACTTTACCAAGACCATGGAGTCATTGCTTATGAAAGTAGAAAGCTGAATGACAAAGAAAGAGAACTCCATGTGTATGAGCAAGAGATGATTGCTATACTCCATGCTATCAAGAAATGGCACCATTACTTATATGGGAGTCATTTTTATGTGAGAAGTGATCATAGGGTGCTGAAGTATTTCCTCACACAACCCAATTTGTCTCCTAAGCAAAGAAGGTGGGTAGCAACACTACAAAACTATGATTTTGAAATCACATACACAAAGGGCAAAGAAAATGTGGTTGCCGATTCCTTGTCTCGTATGTGGGCCTGCTCATTGTATGCTATTTCTGAGGTGCATAAAGATTGGATCATGGAGATACAAGAAGAGTACTTGTTTGATGAAGAAACCTCACAAATAGTGCAGAAATTACAGCAAGGTGTATGTGAAGAGTTACCCCATTATGAGCTGAAAAATGGTCTCCTCTACTACAAAGGAAAAGTCTACTTGGTTCCTACTTCATCATTTATCAAGAAGATCATGGAAGAGATGCATTGTACTCCTATGGCTGGTCATTTGGGTGTCTACAAAACCTTTGATGCAATAAGGAAAAGTTTCTTTTGGAAGGGGATGTGGAAGAGCATTCATGCTTATGTAAGTGGGTGCCGGTCATGTCAATTGAACAAGGATCCTACACATAAACCGGGAGGTTTGCTTCAGCCATTGCCCATTCCCGAAGGCAAATGGAGTCATATATCAATGGATTTCATTACTAACCTTCCGCGCACAAAGAAAGGGTGGGACAGCTTGTATGTTGTGGTGGATAGATTGACCAAAGTGGCCCATTTCATTCCTTCCAAGGTCACATATTCAGCCCAAAATGTTGCCAAGCAATTTGTTGATGGGGTTTTCAAGTTGCATGGTATGCCGTCACAAATTGTGAGTGATCGCGATGTCAAATTCATGAGCACTTTTTGGAGAACATTGTTTGAATATATGGGAACCAAGCTTACTCCAAGCACCGCCTATCATCCCGAAACCGATGGTCAAACAGAAAGAGTAAACAAATGGGTGGAAACATATCTACGCCACTATTGTCATGATACTCAAAGCACATGGGATGATTGGTTACCTTTGGCTGAGTTTGCTTACAACTCAACATATCATGTGAGCATTGGCATGTCACCCTTTGAGGCTTTATATGGTTACAAGGTCAATTTGCCTATGTTGGTGGGTACATATGAGACTTCTAACCATAATGCCAAGGAGGAAGCTGAAAGGATGCAAGCTTTGTTGCAACAATGCAAAAGTAATTTGAAGGTTGCACAAGAGAAAATGAGACAATATGCCAATGTTCATCGAAGACCATTGGAATTCAAACTGGGAGATTGGGTTCTTTTGAGAATACCAAAGTCAAGATATGCGTCTTTGAAGGGAAGCACAAACACCAAACTAGCTCATCGCTATTATGGTCCTTATCAAGTGATACGAAGAGTTGGGGAGGTTGCATATCAACTCTTACTTCCATCTACAACAAAGATTCATGATGTGTTTCATGTCTCTCACTTGAAAGGATATGTGGGTATGATCGATCAAATGGTTGATGAGTTACCTCCAATGAATGAAGAGGGAATGATTGAATACATTCCAGAAGCTATCTTGGGTACAAGGAAAAAGGTACTTCGCACTCGTACCTTGGTGGAGTATCTTGTTCAATGGAAGGGTTTACCTAAGGAAGAAGCTTCATGGCAACCTATTTCAGCATTGGAGGGATATGAAGCATTGATAGAGCAATATGGGTTGGTGTAAATTCAGCCACATGGAACATTCTTCTCCGAATTTGGGGTATTCATTTGAGGTTTCGAGGACGAAACCATTGGGGAAGGGATGGTTTGTAAGAAAGCATTATGGGCCCAAGGCCATGGACAACTAGTAAGTAGGTGTGAACTCTTGGGTGGAGTATAAATACCAATGTAAATGGGATTATGGCTCATTCATGATAATGTTATCTATTCCAAAAATCAATGGTGAGTTTCTCCCGTGAGATGCTAAGTGGTGACTCCTTCATGAGCCACTCCCTTGGTGAGGGACTAACCCACCCCTGTTACTTTCTTTCACATTCACACTTATTTGATTCTCATCACATCTCGTTACATCTATTCATAGAATTTAAACATAGAATTTAAGAGAATTCTAATTTTTGATATAAGATTCTTTACGCATCTATTTATGCATAAAAATCCACTTCAGTGGGAATAACACTTTTTATAAAAATCCTTTTATGCATCTATTTATGCATAATATCAATTTGAAGGAAAATAACACTTTTAAAAAAATCCTTTTATGCATCTATTTATGCATAAAATCAATTTTAAGGAAAATAACACTTTTGAAATAAAAATAAATCCTTTATGCATATTTCTAGGCATAAAATCAATTTTAATGAAAATAACACTTTTGAATAAAAAATAAATCCTTTATGCATCTTTCTATGCATAAAATCAATTATAATGAGAATAACACTTTTGAAATAAATCCTTTATGCATCTTCGTATGCATAAATTCAATTTTAATGAGAATAACACTTTTGAAATAAAAATAAATCTTTTATGCATCTTTCTAGGCATAAAATCAATTTTAATGAAAATGACACTTTTGAAAGAAAAATAAATCCTTTATGCATCTTTCTATGCATAAAATCAATTTTAATGACAATAACACTTTTGAAATAAAAATAAATCTGTTATGCGTCTTTACATGCATAAATCAATTTTAATGAGAATAACACTTTTGAAAGAAAAATAAATCCTTTATGCATCTTTCTATGCATAAAATCAATTTTAATGAGAATATCACTTTTGAAAGAAAAATAAATCTGTTATGCATCTTTCTATGCATAAAATCAATTTTAATGAGAATAACACTTTTGAAAGAAAAATAAATCCTATATGCATCTTTCTATGCATAAAATCAATTTTAATGAGAATAACACTTTTGAAATAAAAATAAATCTGTTATGAATTTTTCTATGCATAAAATCAATTTTAATGAAATTAGCACTTTTGAAAGAAAAATAAATCTTTTATGCAACTTTCTATGCATAAAATTAATTTTAATGAAAACAATACTTTTGTAATAAAAAATTTTCAATATGCATCTTTCTATGCATAGAAATTAAATTCTATGAAAATAACACTTTTATAATAAAAAAATTTTCAATATGCATCTTTCTATGCATATAATTTAAATCCAATGAAAATAACACTTTTATAATAAAAAGATTTCCAATATGCATCTTTCTATGCATAGAAATTAATTTCAATAATTAATATCAATGATATCCATGTATATTCATAGGTGAATATGTACATGGAGTAAATAAAAATATTTCTTTTAGAATGCACAAACGGTGGGAATTACTCTTTCAGAATAACATAAAAATAAACTTTATTTTTCCATAAAATTTAAGAAAATTTTACCATAACCTCCTTTGTATGGCTGGCCATTTCTCAATTTTTAACATTCTATTTTCAATTTAACCACCACAACATACAAGCTGTCCCACCCTTTCTTTGTGCGCGGAAGGTTAGTAATGAAATCCATTGATATATGACTCCATTTGCCTTCGGGAATGGGCAATGGCTGAAGCAAACCTCCCGGTTTATGTGTAGGATCCTTGTTCAATTGACATGACCGGCACCCACTTACATAAGCATGAATGCTCTTCCACATCCCCTTCCAAAAGAAACTTTTCCTTATTGCATCAAAGGTTTTGTAGACACCCAAATGACGAGCCAATAGGAGTACAATGCATCTCTTCCATGATCTTCTTGATAAATGATGAAGTAGGAACCAAGTAGACTTTTCCTTTGTAGTAGAGGAGACCATTTTTCAGCTCATAATGGGGTAATTCTTCACATACACCTTGCTGTAATTTCTGCACTATTTGTGAGGTTTCTTCATCAAACAAGTACTCTTCTTGTATCTCCATGATCCAATCTTTATGCACCTCAGAAATAGCATACAATGAGCAGGCCCACATACGAGACAAGGAATCGGCAACCACATTTTCTTTGCCCTTTGTGTATGTGATTTCAAAATCATAGTTTTGTAGTGTTGCTACCCACCTTCTTTGCTTAGGAGACAAATTGGGTTGTGTGAGGAAATACTTCAGCACCCTATGATCACTTCTCACATAAAAATGACTCCCATATAAGTAATGGTGCCATTTCTTGATAGCATGGAGTATAGCAATCATCTCTTGCTCATACACATGGAGTTCTCTTTCTTTGTCATTCAGCTTTCTACTTTCATAAGCAATGACTCCATGGTCTTGGTAAAGTACCGCACCAATCCCTCTTCCACTTGCATCCGCCCTTATTGTGAAAGGTTTGGTGAAGTCTGGACATACCAAAATAGGTGCTGATGTGAGCATCTTCTTCATATCTTCAAAGCTTTTGTTGGCAATGGCATCCCAAAAGAAGGTTTCCTTCTTCAATTTGTCCGTCATTGGGGCTACAATTTCTGCATAGTGGGCAATAAAGCGCCTATAGAATGAAGATAACCCCAAAAATCCCCTCAACTGAGTAGTGTTTGAAGGAACCGGCCAATTCCTAATACATTCCACTTTCTTTGGATCCACACAAATGCCATCCTTGCTCACAATGTGACCCAAATATTCCACCTCATGTGCCATGAAGGTACATTTTGTCTCCTTAACATACAACTTGTTTTGCCTCAAGACCTCCAAAACCTCTTTCACGTGCTTCAAATGCACTTCCTCATGTTTGCTATAGATAAGTATGTTGTCGAAAAAGACCAATACAAACTTGTAGAGGAAAGGTTGAAGCACTTTGTTCATCAATGCTTGAAAAGTTGCCGGTGCATTGCATAATCCAAACGGCATAACCATGAATTGGTAAAGACCCCTTTCTGTACGAAATGCTGTTTTGAACTCATCACCACTTTTCATCCTTATTTGATGGTATCCGGAACGCAAATCAATCTTCGAAAAGCATGTGGCACCCTTCAACTCATCCAAAAGATCATCCACCCTTGGTATTGGAAAACGATTTTTGATGGTGATCTTATTCAAATCACGGTAATCAATGCACATGCGGAAAGTACCATCCTTTTTCTTCACAAGTAGCACCGGAGAAGCAAAAGGAGATTGACTTGGTTCAACCCATCCCATGTCAATGAGTTCTTTGACTTGCTTTGCCACCTCTTCCTTTTCAACCTTTGACAAACGATAGGGAGGCTTGTTGATTGGTTTGGCATTTGGTTCCAAATCAATAGCGTGATCAACACTCCTCTTTGGCGGCATTGATTTTGGCATGGTAAACACATCTTCATAATCCTTGAGTAGCTTAACCATGTCCACATTTTCAATGCAATCCTTTTTGCTATTATCTTCCTCTTTGCAAAGCTGTAGTACATAAACATAGCCCTCTTTCTTGAACTCTTTCTTCATTTGAGTAGCATTGATCATGAAGAGCTTGGACCCTTGCATTCCATTCAATGTAATAATCCCTCCATGATGCACAAAACTCATGAAACTTTTCTGTAAGTTCATGGTAAAAGAGTTCAAAGTGGACAGCCAATCACATCCAAGTACTATGTCAATTGGTCCCAACTCAATCACCAAAAGATCAACTTTGCAAGAGTAGCTCTTGGACAACTCCAATTCTATACTTTGACACTTCATATTGCAACCCATTGAATCACCATTGGCCACTTGCACCATGTGCTTGTTTGGTAAAGAAGTTGGTTGCATTTTGAGAGTGTTCAAAGACCTTTTATTGACAAAACTATGCGTGCTTCCAGTATCAATGAGTGCATATGCTGTTCTCCCATTCACCTTGATCTTCAATCTCAATGTGTTGGCACCCTTACTTCCCGCATAAGCATCATGAGAGATTGTACACAAGGTAGTATGTGCACTATTGTTTTCATTCCACACGCATAGAGGCATCCCATCATCCATTTTGTCATGAGCAAACTTTAGTTTCCCACCCGGATCAAAAGGAAACTCGGGATTTTCTTCATCAAAACCATCATCATGAGAACCTCCACCCTCATGAGGATCTCCCCATCCTAAGACATCATTGCATTCAAGGAATTCCTCCTCCTCATGATTAGCATTGTCCTCAGTGATAATGTAGCTTATGGAAATATCCTTGGATTTGCATACTTTGAAGTGATCCTTGTTCCATTTTTCTCCACATTTGAAACATAGACCTTTGAGCCTCATTTCATGCAAACGGTCCTCCTTGATAACCTTGCTTTTTGAACCCCCATTTACTGGCTTGGACTCAATGTATGTAGCTTTGTTGGACATAAATGGTGGTTTAAATGGAAGTCTATTAGACCCTCTACCATACACGGTAGGAAATCTTGGAAGATTAGGTCTTGTGTTTGCATGAGAACCCATGTCAGTCCTTGTGATCACTTCCCCTTTGATATTCCCTTTGCTAGCCCACTTTGTCAAGTACTTCTCTTCATGAATTTCTGCAAGCATCATTGCCTTCTTCAAAGTGGCGGGTTCATGAGACTTAACATCACCACCAATAGGAGCTTTCAAGCCCCTTATATACTTGACAACAAGATAATGCTCATCAAAGTCGTCCAAGTATAATAGAAGCTTTAGAAACTTATGAGAATATTCCTTCACGGTAGTGATTTGCTCTAGCTTGTCCCATTCCACAATGTGATTGTCCCTTTGCATGCGAGAAGTAAACTCTTCTGCCATGTCATTCTTGAATTCTTCCCAAGTAGTGATGACATAACCATGAGATTGCTTCCTCCTCCACCAAGTGTGAGCAAAACCTTCAAGATGAAGTGAGGCGAAGTAGACTTTGGCAATCTCGCTCCTTGGGCTGATTTCGAAGTAGAGATCCATCTTGTTTGCCCACTCTTCAAAGTCTTCGATAGAATTTGATTCTCCTTTGAACTTATTAAATATGATTTTGTCCTTCACAGCATTGTCAAAATCACCATGCATTCTTGAACCCCTCTGCCGTGCTCTTGGATCATCAAATCCTCTTCCTTCACCCAAGTGTCTATGCATTTTCTCATCTTCCAATTGCCAATCACCTGCATCTTTAAATCCCTTCTGTTCATACCCTCTTCTTGCATCTTGCATAAAGGATGAAGTTCTTGGAATACTGGCATTGGATCTCTCATAAGAAGCATCACCCATAGGTCTCTTGCCCTTGTCCATGTAAGAAGAATGTGGCATCATTTGAGGTGGCATCATTTGTCTTACTTTGTTCTCTTCTGGCATAGAAGGCTTTCCATCATGTTTGGCATCATAATGTACACCATCCATTGCATTCATATCGGCTTCTTGGTTGAGCTTGAGAGGAGCCAATGCACTAATGGCTTTCTCCAAGTCTTTTAACCCTCTTTGCATCACGTCATCCAGGTAGTGGTGTCGCTTGTCGAACTGTTCCATGAGGTGTTCACCAAATTGTTGTTGCCGATTTGTTTGGTTATTTTCAATCCTTTGAAACATACTCTCCATAGCCATTAACATCATGTCTACTGTTAGCGGAGTAGTTCCCAAAGATTGAGGCATTTCCACTGGCTGAGATTCATCTGGAGATGGTGCTTTTATGGTTGAACTTTCTTCATTCCTTGTTGATGAACTCGTTGCCATCATTGCTTCCGGTTGTCTTTGATCATTTTCATTCCGGGCTCCCTTGTTTTGACCTCCTCTAGTCATTTCCATGCGCGTAATTGATCCCTCCTTGCAAAGACCACTTACTTGATTTTTTTTTTCTCTATTCAAACGGTATCCGATTTGGGTGATCTTTATATCGATGCGAAGCTCTTGACGAGACGAATAAGAATCCCCAAAAAAAGATCTGAAAAAGTCAACAGCCTTTGACCAGTCAACTGTACCGGCTGAAAGTCAACTCTTGATGTTAACCACTCAATTCTTATCCGATTTGGGTGATCTTTATATCGATGCGAAGCTCTTGACGAGACGAGTAAGGATCCCCAAAAATAGATTTGAAAAAGTCAACAGCCTTTGACCAATCAACTATTCTAGCTGAAGGTCAACTCTTAACTTTGACCGCTCATCAATACTACTCCGATTTGAGTGATCTTTAGCTTGTTTGAAAGAGGTTTTCGGGTAGATTGAAGAGCTTTCAGGACAGATTTGAAAAGCTTTTGAAAAACCCTAGAAATTCAAGGATTTGTCCTGGCTGCAAGTAGGCAAATTTTGCAAAAATTTTGCCATGGTCTCCCCTCTTTTTGCACCAAATCTCAATCAAATCAAAGCATCTCAATCAAGTATTAAAATCCTTATGCATTTGACCACTGTAAGCAAATCAATCCTCAATCATTTTTCCATCTGAGCATGTGACCTTATGGCATCAATTTTGTCCTTTTGCATAAGAAGCCGATGTAGAGGATTTGCTTATTTGCTCAAGTCGAATGAAGTGGTCGATGAAGCGCGTCGATGCTTGCCGATCTCCCGGCCAAGCACTTCTCACCCCTTCACCAAGTTTACATCCAAGGTGAAGGTTGAGGCCATTTCTTTACCACCAAGTACCTAATCCTCTTCCTTACCGCGTTACCCGACACTAACGGCAAGGAAGATTCAAGACATTCTCCCCTTGGCCTCTCCTCCGAATGCCAAGGTACCCTTACTTCATTCTAGATTCTAGGAATAAAATCGTGAGTTACAAGCTCAAATGAATGAGTAGAGTTGACTTACAATTGATTTATAGCATGACTCATGCTCATTCATATCATAATACATGGTTCATAGTGCTTCCTTCATCACATCCACTCATGGCAATGTCAATACATTTCCACATACATCAACAACATCCAAGTGTCACGGAGCGGTGATCTCGGGTCGTGTTCTGGGCGCGAGTTCCTGCTCGGGACTAGAAAATCCAGTACAAAAGTGAAAACAGAGAGCACTTGCTGAATCCTGCACCTTAAGACCTATAGCTCGTCTCGAAGAGGACGACAAGCCGGTCGTTTTGAGTACTAGAACTCCAAAAACGGAGTTCGTATGAGAGAGTTATGACCAAAAACGTGCAACCGGCAATGGAAAACGGTGTCACCAAAAAGTGGGCTTCCAACCCAAAACATTTTATTCAATCCCCCAAATGTGCCAAAAGCTATGCTCACTTATGCCAATATGCAAGGCATAGCATTGAATGGCTATGTGTAGCATTCAAGCATTCATAATGCATAAAGAGCAGCATGAATGGCCATGATTAAAGTCCAATTTTTGAAAATTAGGGTTTTATGTGTAATAAAACCCTAATTCACTCCATAGCTTGAAAGAATGCTTCAAAATTGTAAGGAAGTGATGGAGCAACTCACCAATGTCACCCGGGAAGCCTTAATGCTTGAATTTGTTGAAGGAGATGAAGATTAGGGTCACTTTAGTGAAAAACGTTGGCATCTTTGGTAGTGATTTTCAGCCACATTGGGAGCCCCATTGCTCATGGAAAATAGGTGAAATACTTCATAAAACATTGCTAGATACATGAGAGACTCAATGCCCTTTGCTCATGTTGAGATTCCATGGCTAGGGTTTGCAAGAAAGCTCCCAAACAAAAAAAACGTTTTTGATTAACAACTGCTAATCAAGATTAAAAATTTTCCCCAATTTGGTCCACTCATTCAAAAAAAATAGGTCCATGTGCTCAGATTTGAACCACAAACTCTACCTTAGCCATATCCCCTTCCCCCATGAATCAAATGAAGCAGAAATTTCACGAAATGAGAAGAAGAAAAGAAAAATTAAAAATCATGGATCAAAAGCGAGGCTCTGATACCAATGAAAGAAAGTAACAGGGGTGGGTTAGTCCCTCACCAAAGGGAGTGGCTCATGAAGGAGTCACCACTTAGCATCTCACGGGAGAAGCTCACCATTGATTCTTGGAACAGATAACATTATCATGAATGACCCATAATCCCATTTACATTGGTATTTATACTCCACCCAAGAGTTCACACCTACTTACTAGTTGTCCATGGCCTTGGGCCCACCCCTGGCCTTGGGCCCAGGGGTGGGTTAGTCCCTCACCAAGGGAGTGGTTCATGAAGGAGTCACCACTTAGCATCTCACGGGAGAAGCTCACCATTGATTCTTGGAACAGATAACATTATCATGAATGACCCATAATCCCATTTACATTGGTATTTATACTCCACCCAAGAGTTCACACCTACTTACTAGTTGTCCATGGCCTTGGGCCCATAATGCTTTCTTACAGGTATGAATTACTCTTTTGGAATAACATAAAAACAACTTTCTTTTCCACAAAACTCTACAAAAATGGTGGGAATTACTCTTTTGGAATAACATAAAAATAATTTTTTTTTCCACAAAATTCTAGAAAATTTTGCCATAACCTCCTTTGTATGGCTGACCATTTCTCATTTTTATCATTCTTTATTTAACTTAAATTAACCCAAATTAGATTCTTAGAACTTTAATCTACACAATTTTCTAAATTCAAGAGAGTAAACAATAAGAAGAGTTTAATTAATCCCTTATTTAATTCAATCAACTGTAAAACATAAAAATCAAGAAAACCATAGATTTAAAATTTGTATAAGTAAGAAAATTAGCTTACATGGAGCTTGTAAGCTCTCCTTTGGCTTGAAGGATTGAGGGTTCTACTCTTGTTTGAAGCAAGAGTGGCCACCAATTCACTTTGGAGAGGATTAGGCAAAAAACAATTGAATTATTAAGAAATTCAATGTAGATGGTTCGCGACAGGAGTAGAGTAACAGTGCATAAACACCATTAAGCTTTTACAAAAGGGGAGGATTCTATTTATAGCAGAAAGTGACCCTCTAACCAAGCAAACTGATTCTAGAATTTTCTAGATCAGTTTGGTCAAATTTTGACCATTTTTGGGTCAGTTCAGCTTACTTTTTGGATCTAGTTTTAAAATAGGAGAGAGGAGAGATGAACATATCTCATTTTATTGATTTAAAATTGGGGATAATGATGAGAAAAAGGCGCCTACTTCATGAGGGGAGATCCCCACTCTGAGGTGTTAAAATTCAGTTTTTTAATTGTTTTCTTTGGTCCTTAGTCCACTCTTCATCTTATGTGAGCATTTACTCATTTTTTGGGGGATTTTCTTTTATTCTTCAATTTATCTCCTCCCTACATTTGGATTAATCTTATTGGTCCATAAGAACCTTAATCCAAAATTTTCAGAAAATCTGGACCCTTAGGCTGTGGTCTTTTGTGCACATTATAATTTATTTCTAATGCACCTTAGGAATTTCTTTTTAAACTTTTGTTTTGGGGAAATTTATTTTAATAAGAAGGGATATTTTTCCATCCAAAGATATCTAAAAATTGAATTATCTCTCTCTAGAAAATTTTCTCTCTCTAGACCAGGTAGAAACAAAATCTTTTATTATTTTGAAAAGGGGATTGATTACAGGGGAAGAAACTGGACATCTTGAGGGGATGGGGAGGAATCTTACAATGACTTTGGCACTAATAGAAAAAGGCCCTGAAAAATGGCAAAGAGGGCGCATAAAAACCAAAAATTGGGCTCCATAGGAAACAAAATCTGTAAAATCTTCCCTATTTTAGAATTTACTTTTACTCCCCTTGCAACCTGCGCACAAACTCACTGTGCTTCAAAGCGAATCCATTCTTCAGTACTCGAGCCCAGGAAACAGTACCATATTCAGCTGACCTCAAGAAATTCATAACCCTCAGAGAGATAGAGTAAGTCTTGGCTTGCAACAACCAAATAGCTTCTGAGAACCATCTATAACAATCCCTAACTCCTGGATTGGTGCAGCCATACAAATGATGCTCGCCACCACTAACTCTTGGCCTGAACTCGGCGTCCATCTCTCGTGTGTGGTGACTGTATGAAAAGCCTGAATGGCACCATCCAGAGGCAAGGAAAGGCATTCTTGAATAAGCTGCATAGTCAGATCTCTAACTTCTCCATTGATTTCCACCATGTTGCCGCCCTGAAGCTATAGCAACAATCGATATGCCATAGGATGCACTAGCACTCGCGAACGACCAATGGAGGTATACACATGTCCTGCAGCCAGGCATCAACACAATAGGTAGCTCGAGGTTCTGAATAGGAGTCAGCAAACAGAAACTGTGCCAGAGCCATCATGCTTGCAGACATAGAAGGGCGTGCAGAGGAGTAGAGAACTCGCAAAGCGCTCAAAGAAGCAAGAAGGTATGCGAACACAAAAGTGAGAATCCAAAAATAAAATTTTTCCCTTTGCATGCAACCACTTGCACAGCGGACCACATCCACATGCAAATCTTTTCTCAAACTTTGAGCAAAAGCTAAGATTGTATCTTTCTCCTCATTATTTGTTAAAGAGATCATCATCCATGAAAGAGACATTTGCCTCCTCGAAAATTGGAAAAGGGCATTGAATGGGCACCGTTGCATAATAATGCTGCAACTGGAACCCATTAACTAGAGAAGAGAGAACTTCACCTTGTAAGTTTGCCCAAAAAGAATGAAGTGGCACCATAAAGAGCATATATCCAGAAAGGACCGGACCACCGCAACTTCATCCTCTGCCTGGCAGCTTCCCCATGCGAGTATTGTACACTAAAAATAACTACCCTTTTTGAAAAATCTTTTTCTTCGAGTGCCGATCCACTTGACGTTTCCTCTAATTCTAGAGTTCCTGCACCTAGTAAAAACTCTACGTGCACCGATCTTCATCTAATGAGTCCAAGACTTCCAGTTGATATGCTAAGGACTGTACTAGCAGCAATTTATCTTCTATCACAATCCACAAACTCGGCACAACAAACTCGACTGGTGTGATAGCCTCCATGCCAAAAGCCAACTTGAAGGGGGTTAATCCAGTTACCACCTTGTCAGCTGTGCAGTATGCCCAAAGTGTTGACAGAAGCTTAGCATCCCAATCCGTCTGATGCATGCTTATATGAGCTTCGTCTCAGAATGCACACAATCTGCTTATTGGATGATTCAGCCAATCCCCATTGGCTTGTGGATAATAGGGGGATGATTTATTTGTGAGAATCAAATAAAAACCTGTCATTTGCCTGATAACTTTACCAATGAAATGACCCCCTTGATCACTGACTAGCTCTATCGGGTAGCCAAAAGGAGTGAATATATCCTTGTACATAGACACTTTGCCACACTGAAAGAGCAGAATTATCCCGCAACGCCCAAGCTTCCACCCACTTAGTGCAGTAATCTGTTGTTGTTAGAATATACCAGTTTCTTGTCTTGGCAGCTCTGCGGGTTTAAAAGGCCCAATGAAGTCCAAACCCCACTTTTGAAAAGGCTCAAGTGACAATATCTAGTGTAAGGGCATGCGGTCTCTCTATGACGGTTGGCCCATCCTTTGGCACACATCACATTTGCGACGAACTACTGCGCATCAAAATAAACTGTTGGCCACCAAAAGCTAGCTTGGAACACTTTGCCTATAGTAATCTTCCCCGAAAAATCCCCCCCCCCCCCGAGACTTTGCAAATGCACTTCCCGCCGCAACACAGCCTCGTGATCTTGTGGTAGTACACACCACAATAGCACATCAGCAACATTGCGGTAGTACAATTCTCTAATGCAGACTTCAAAGAAATGACTCCGCAATGCGAGCTGCCTTTGCTGATCCTTAATCAATTGAGTTGGCATAGAACCTGAAGACAGAAAACCAAACATTTCCTTGTACCATGACCAAGGCATGGAAAGAGGCAGAATCGCATCACGACTGCATCCTCTTCATTTGAAATAACAAAAGCGATGCATCCAAAAACTCGTCATCCACTCCTGTAGCTTGTTCTCCCGAATCTTGTCTTGAAAGATAATCTACTACTACGTGTTGAGATCTTGGTCGATGAATGACTTCAAAGTCAAACTCTTACAGTAGGGGCAACATCATCCACCTAGCCAATCTTCCAGTTAAATTCTGCTGCCATACCAGATAAAGCAATGTAGAATGGTCCACATGAAAATAGAACATCCTCCCTAGAAGATAATGCCTAAACTTCTTCACTGAATAGATCATGCCTACTGAATAATTCTTCTCTACGGAGGATAATCTACGGCTTGCATAATAAACATGTCGGAACCAGCCAACACTCTGCTCCTGCATTAACACACTACCAATTGCCATGTCTGAAGCATCCACAAAGATATGAAAATACTTCTCCCAATCAGGCACGACATCATAACTGGTGCATGGGATAGTTGTATCTTCAACCTTCGATATGCTAAATCACATTCTTTTATCCAAGAGAATTCTTTGCGGTCCACATGAGCCACCAGATTTAGCGGAATCGCCAAATGCGTCAGAAATCGCAAATGCTGTCCATGCCACCGAATTTAACCCTGAAACCGCATACACTCCTTTGGATTGATGGGTGCTGGAGCTTGCATCACAGCTGCCACCTTATCAAGATCCACACTAATGCCTTCTTGTGATATAATTTGCTCTAATAACTTCCCACTCCGAACCGCAAAGGCACACTTGAATGGATTTAAACTGAAAGATACCTCATGGCATTTTTGAAAACACAGTCATTCGCAGATGTTCCAAATGCTAAACAGAGGTCTCGAACACACTGAGATCATCCAGAAAGACCCGCATGAAGGCTGTCAAGAATGGCCCAAAAATTTCATTCATATCCCATTAAAAAGTACCCAGAGCATTCCTCAAGCCAACCCACATCACGGTACACACAAACACACCCCAAGCTGTGATATGTGGGAGTTGACCTCTTTGAGACAAAGAAGATGGAAGATGAGTTTGTTGAGCCCAAGGACGTGAGAGGCATAATGAATGACTCAGATGGGACATACTTTGAGTGTAAGATTGATGTGGGAGGTGTTGTGTTTGTTCAAGTGAAGAGTTTGCAGGTGTGCTTCATGGCGGGTTGTCAGTTATTGTTGCAGAAGAGAGAATGGAGGGTTTATTTTTGTTTGATAGTGGTAATGCTTACAATGGTATTGGTTTTGTGAGTACATATGAGGATTTGGAGATACAAAAAAACATAGGTGTGTGGCCATGACGAAGAAGAAGATTTGGGTGTTTTTCCCCACAGATGTGTGCCTCGGTTTGAGCAGATAAAGTGGTTTGTGTTACCACAAGTGGGAGAGGAGAGCACAGATTGCAGTAGAGTGAACTCCTACAAGTCTATTGATAGTTGCAGGCTAGAGTTCCTGCATATTTTGAAGATTGTAGAGAAGTGAAGCAAAACAGTCTAATGGGATTATTTGGATCAGAGCAGGGAGAGTTGAAGTCCAGAGGATTGGCTAGGCGGTGTGACCCCTAGGACCTCTGTGTAGTGCCTTCGGTTAGATACTTGGTTCAAGATAGAACTCCCAAACTATAGCTATTGCTTGACAGTTGGATGCTGGTTTGTTGTGAATGAAGATGAAGCTTTGAAAAGTTTTTGTTGAGGTCTATCAACAAGTGGAGGATCCCTGATAGTTTTTTGTGTTTTCTTCTTTTTCCATTAAGCCCCAAGTCTCAGGGATGTTGAGACTGTTTTGTTGTGTTTCAATGAAGAATAAAGTGAGTGGAGCTTGAGCTCTGTGTGATTTGATGAGATTTTGAGTCATGGTGCTCTACCAATGTTGTTTTTATTGAGATTATGGAAGAGGAACACCTGTGAGTGTAGATTTATAGTTTGTTGTGTACAGTCATTTTTAATTGAGAGGCTAGAGTCAATTGAGTGTCAGATCTTGTCAGCTATGTGTGTAGAGAGTGAGAACTAATCTATCTAGGTTGAGTGGGACCCATTTGGAGTTTGGTCTGAATACCATATTAGAGAATTTGGAAAAATCCCAATTCCCATTTTGCACGATCGTAAAAAGGGGACCATAGTAACCTTTTTAAGCTTTTGTGAAAACCCCCTCATGTAACATATCATTGGAAAGAGCTTAAAGAGTAGGTTCTAAATGCACATTCTCCAAATTTCAAGTTTTCATGCTTAAGACACACCACAAAGTAGATTGAAAAGAAAAAATTTCCAAAGTCTTGGGATTTTTCCAAATTCTCCAATATGGTCTTTCTGACAATCTAGGCTATCAGCCAGTCTTCTCACAGAAGGACTAGAGGGTTGAAGGTGTCTTAGAATTAGTAAGTTATTGTTGTTAGCTAAGGGTATGTTAGGTTGGGTCTTGGTGAGGTTTGAGGGTTTAGTGGTGTCAGAGGACACTGGGGTGAAGAATTCTATGTCAGTCCTAAGTCTTGGTGAGGTTTGAGGGTTTAGTGGTGTCAGAGGACACTGGGTTGAAGAATTCTATGTCAGTCCTAAGTCAGCTCTGTTAGTTAGGACAAATTTGAGATAGTAGAGTATCAGAGCAGAGAGTAGTTGACTGGTTTAGAGAGTTTTTGAGGGTCAAAGCTTGAGGTTTAAAATGTTTAAGGAAGGTTGAAAATCTTGAAGGACATGTATCTAACTAGGGAAAAACGTCAGCATTTTGAGTCAGATTTTAGTTAGTTGTGAGTTAGCTGGAGCTATTCAAGTCATGTGATGATAAGAGGAAGGTCAACTGAGTTGTGAGAAGTAAACACCAAGGTGACAGAAAGCCTTGAGTGATTTGGGAGGACTTTTAGAGGAATCAGATGAGTCAGTTTGTGGTGGTTAAGGTGTCCCGTTGAGTCAAAATGTAAGATTCCTCCCAGCCCCTCAAGATGTCCAGTATCTTCCCCCTGTAATCAATCCCCTCTTCAGAATAATAAAAGATCTTGTTTCTACTTGGCTTAGAGAGAGAAAATGTTCTAGAGAGAGGTTATTCAGATTTTAGATATTTTTGGATGGAAAAATATCTCTTCTTATTAAAATAAATTCTCCCAAAACAAAAGTTCAAAAAGATTTTCAGAAGGTGCATTAGAAATAAATTATAATTTGTTCAAAAGGCCTTATCCTAAGGGTCCAAGTTTTTTGAAATTTTTAAATTAAGGTTCTGAGCGACCAATTAGATTAATCCAAATTTAGGGAGGAGATAAATTGAATAAATAAAGAAAATCCCCCCAAAAATGAGTAAATACGCACATAAGATGAAGAGTGGACTAAGGACCAAAGGAAATACTTAAAAAATAGATTTTTGACACCTCAGAGTGGGGATTCCCCCTCATGAAGGAGGTGCCTATTTCACATGTGTGGTGGAGTTTTAAATTCTCAAATATTGAGATATTTGGTCTCTCCTCTCTCCTAATTCAAGTCTAGTTCCAAAAAGTAAGCTAAACTCACCCAGAAATGGTCAAACTGATCTAAAAAATTTTGGAATCAGTTTCCTTGGTTAGAAGCTCACTTTTTTCTATAAATAGAAGCCTCCCCCTTTGTAGAAGCTTAATAATGTTTTATGCACTGTTACTCTACTCCACCCCAGAGCCAAAAACAGTGAATTTATTGATAATTCATTAGTTTTTGACCTTTACCTCTTCAAAAGAATTGGTGGGCCACTCTTGTTGCAAACAAGAGTAGATCCCTCAAACCATCAAGCCAAAGGAAAGCTCACAAAAATTCATGTAAGTTAAGAATCTAACTTTTTCTTTATTCCTTTTAATGGTTTTCTAATTTTTGTTTTCTTTAAAATGAAAAAAATGATGTTATGCCTTGTTGGAAAGGCTTTCCCCCTCTCTTAATTCTTAAATTCAACCTTTCTTTATCCTAGATAAGTAATCAAATTGTTAGAATTAAACTTTTCATATTGTTTCTCTTTTAAAAGTGAAAATTGATTAGTTCAAGAGTGCTTTAAACCATTTGGGATAATTTTTAAGTAACTTGAGGATAGAAAAAATTGAAAAATGGTCAGTCATACAAAGGAGGTTATGGCAAAATTTTCTTAAATTTTGTGAAATAAGTTTTATCTTTTATTATTGAAAAAGAGTAATCCCCACCGTTTGTGTATTCTAAAAGTGTTATTTTCATTCTAGGCATAGAAAAAGAGTAATCCCCACCGTTTGTGTATTCTAAAAGTGTTATTTTCATTCTAGGCATAGAAAAATGCATAGTAGAAATATTTTTATTATAAAAGTGTTATTTCCATTAAAATTAAATTCTATGCATAGAAATATGCATATTGGATAATTTCTTTTTATTATAAAAGAGTGATTTTCATTAGATTTAAATTCTATACATAGAAAGTTGTATATTGAAAATAATTTTTTTTTATGTGTTACTTTCATCAATATTGATTTTTATGCGTAAAATGATGCATAAAAGAATTTTTTCTGAATTATAAAAGTGTTACTTTCACCAATATTGATTTTTATGCATACAATGATGCATAAAAGAATTTTTTTATTATAAAAGTATTACTTTCACCAATATTGATTTTTACGCATAAAATGATGCATAAAAGAAGATTTTTTTATTGTAAAAGTGTCACTTTCACCAATATTGATTTTTACACATAAAATGATGCATAAAAGAATTTTTTTTAATTATAAAAGTGTTACTTGCACAAATATTGATTTTTACGCATAAAATTATGCATAAAAGAATTTTTTTAATTGTAAAAGTGTTACTTTCACCAATATTGATTTTTATGCATAAAATGATGCATAAGAAAATTTGTTTTATTGTAAAAGTGTTACTTTCACCAATATTGATTTTTATGCATAAAATGATGCATAAGAGAATTTTTTTAATTGTAAAAGTGTTACTTTCATCAATATTGATTTTTATGCATAAAATGATGCATAAAAGAATTTTTTTAATTGTAAAAGTGTTACTTTCATCAATATTGATTTTTATGCATAAAAGATTTTTTTAATTGTAAAAGTGTTACTTTCACCAATATTGATTTTTATGCATAAAAGTGTTACTTTCACCAATATTGATTTTTACGCATAATGTGATGCATAAAAGATTTTTTTAAATTGAAAAAGTGTTACTTTCATCAATATTTCTTTTTATGCACAAAATGATGCATAAAAAAATTTTTATTATTATAAAAGTGTTACTTTGATCAATATTGATTTTTATGCATAAAAGATTTTTTTAAAAATTATAAAAGTGTTACTTTCACCAATATTGATTTTTATGCATAAAATGATGCATATGAGAATTTTTTTTAAATGTAAAAGTGTTACTTTAAAATGATGCATAAAAGATTTTTTTTATTGTAAAAGTTTTACTTTCACCAATATTGATTTTTATGCATAAAATGATGTTTAAAAGAATTTTTTTATTGTAAAAGTGTTATTTTCACCAATATTGATTTTTATGCATAAGATGATGCATAAAAGAATTTTTTTATTGTAAAAGTGTTACTTTTATCAATATTGATTTTTATGCATAAAATGATGCATAAAAGAATTTTTTTAATTGTAAAAGTGTTACTTTCACCAACATTGATTTTTATGCATAAAATATTTTTTTAATTGTAAAAGTGTTAATTTCATCAATATTGATTTTTATGCATAAAATGATGCATAAAAGAATTTTTTTAATTGTAAAAGTGTTACTTTCACCAATATTGATTTTTATGGATAAAATGATGCATAAAAGGAATTTTTTTATTATAAAAGTGTTACTTTCATCAAAATTGATTTTTATGCATAAATAGATGCATAAAAGGATTTTCTTTTATATAAAAGTGATATTTCCATAGAAGTTGGATTTTATGCATAAATGGATGCATACATAATTTTTATATGAAAATTAGAGTTCTGTTTAATCTTATGTTTAAATTCCATGAATATTGGTAAATAAATAAGTAAATACTCTGTTGAGAGAAATTTCTACCGTTTCATATTCTCTACGATGGTAATGAGAAAATTCAGAAAAACTATCGAAGTCGAAATTTTAAATAAATGATTAATTTATTCCTCATAGGAATTCGTGATTAGTTTTGAATTCAGTTAAGCAAAATACTCAATGAATGAAATTTAGTAAAGTAGTAATTGAAATATTACCCTTCAAGAAAGATAGTTCAGGGAGAACCTTTCCAGACTCAAACCCTGAATTAGACTATGACCAAGACATAACTCCTTCGTTAGTTTCAAGAAAAGACGATGTGACCAGTTTAGGAAAATTCAATCAAATCACCCACTGAATCTAAAATCAAGTTAAGACCCTTGGTTCTGATCCGAGGATCAAGGTTACAGAACTCAAGAAATTCTATTGGAATTTTAGACCTATGATCTAGAAGTATTGGGATACGGATTTAAGATATACCCATTGCATTCAAAAGAAAAAAAAATTGAAAACTTGCATAAAAACCCTATTTTCTTAAAGGACTGTCTTACGCCAGGATGCTGGAGGGAGCATTTGGTATATGTGTTTTTCTAAGAAAAGTTCGGTTGCAACAGCTGGTGGGGAGTGTTCAAAGGACGGCTCATGCGGCAAAAACCTTCCCAGATCTTGACCAGCCTGGGTATGGTGAAAAATGGTGTGCTATGGTACGATGGGCAAGGGCCGACAAAGCGGTCCCTAAGTGAAGTGCCAGGACACCTAAGGAGGATCCTAGAGGGTTCTGACCAGGCGATGCACGGGCTCGCGGTGCTTAGGACACCCATGCGTATGTTGTGGAAGATATATATGTGTATGATGATGAGAAAATTATTATAATCTGTTTAATGGATCTCGTTGCTCACCTGCTGGTCTCAACGGAGAGTCCAGAGTGATACTGTTTTGTGAGAAACAAGGATTGAATAGAAATTTTAAGTTATGACATCTGTAACCAATAATTGTTTGTTCAATGGATTGTTTTAAATGTTAAAGTTTAAAGAGGAGTGTGTGCGTATCTGTATTCTAAAGTAAAAGTGAAGAAAGGCATTCAATTATAGGTGGGTGAGTACTTGTCTGGTTCTACCAATTCCAGTGGTTGGGCGGTGGCTAACCCATGGGCCGGATGGGGTTAGTAGGCTGGAATCAGTAGAGTTTTAATAATAAAATTGATTAATAGGAATACGTTTAGAACTCGAGTAGTTAAATAAAATCCTGAAGACTTCTCTAATGAATAGATCAACGGCTGTGCCTGATTCAATTAGAGAAGCCTGAATACTTCTCTAATGAATAGATCAACGGCTGTGCCTGATTCAATTAGGAAAAAAGCATTGATTCTTTCAAGTTAAGTCTGTAATAGTTTCCCTTCTATCTGATTTAATTAGATGAAGGTTAGTTCAGTATCTTGACCTCGTTAGAAAAATTTGTTAAGAAAATAAAAATGGTGAAATCGTCCCCGTTTTTCGGGCATGGGAAATTTTCATGGTTTTGGTTTTCAGAATGACCACCAGCTTAGTCTCGTGTGACCCAGACATTCGAGGGCGAGGCCCCGAGTGGGAAACCCTGCCCCGTGCAAGAGGAAGCTACTTCGGCTTTGCTACTATCCGGGAATCCAGTGCTCAAAGGGGGCAGTGGGATCTCACAGTTGGTATCAGAGCACTGTTGTAAATTTACGTAATAGCAATAGAAATTGCTTAAAATTTTAAAGTAAATCTGGGAAATAATGTTTCTGCTTGTTAATATTATGTTGAATGAACTTCAAAAATTGAAAACTCATAAATTGAATTGGAAATTTATAGATGGATACCCCGAATCTATCTGGCATTCCTGAACTCTCCCAGAGTCAGGATATGATAGCCTTTGTATTCGAGCACCTCATCAACTCTGATACGCCACGCGTAAATAGAGTGAGACTCCCTCGCCATTTTGAGAGTCTTTACTTTCCCAATCCTATTGAGCGACATCGGTATATGTGGTTCTTTGGAGGACGATGTATTAATATCAGTACCAGTCAGCGTCAGAGGCTCAGGCAAAATATTTCCTTAGCCATGATTCTGATGTTATAAGGCTAGGACTTGTTCAGCATGTACAACTCTTTGATCATTCACCGAGGAACTTCCGAATTTCATGCCGAGTTTTTAGGCTTCTTAGCCGCTTTATCCCTAGAAGTAGAATTGCAACACCTCTTTCTATAATGAATCGTGTGTACCATGGCATGTCTCCTTCGCAGTTTTGCTTCTTTATATGTACGCGATTGAGGCAGTGATTTTGGGAGCTGTGATGCTCTATGTATATATTTCAAACTTTTGATAATAAACGATGTTTTGCAAAAAAATTCCAAATTGTTTTCATGTTGTGAATATGGTTAGTAAAATTATCAGAGTAAATCTTGTTTCCCGAAGGATGATGAAATAATTATCTGTTTAAAGAATAAATCACAAAAACTAAATAATCATGTCAAAGTTAAGTTGACAAAAATCTCGTTTCGTCAGAATCATGAGGTGCCCGGCTCGTGCAAGGCAACTGGATTCTCTAACCGATTGACGAAGAGTTAGATCCGGATGTTCAAAAAGCCCTGCACAGATCCCAACCTGGTCCCTTCACCAAGGGTGAAGGGGAGCAGTTAAGTGAAGTAGTGGAAAAGTGGATTGTGGCTATGGAAGAATACTTTGATGTAACTGGCTACAATGAGAGAAGCAAGATGGCTCTCACCAAGTTAAAGATTGTAGAAAAGGCTAGGGTTGCTTGGAGGAATCACTGCGAGACTAACCGTCTCGACCAGAATACCCAGACTTGGACCGATCTTAAAGCTTACCTCAGAAAGAGGTTTTGTCCTCCGGGCTTCCTTGAAACAAAAATGAATGAGTTCTTGGAACTAAAGCAGGATAGCCGGACAATTGAAGAGTATCATCAAGCTTTTTCCCTTCTCCTATATTCCCCCCGCAAATGGATGAAGAGCAGCTGATGGCCAGATTCATTCGAGAAATGGACGAGCTAGCTGTAAGAATGGCAAAGGACTTTGCCAAAGCCTGCACCCTCTAACTTTAAAAGATTCCAAACCCCGGGAAGTACTTCAAACTTTCCTCCCCCAAAGAGGCAGCAAGGCCCAAATCAGAATCAGGATACTGGGAGATTCAGAAGTGAAGGAAGACCCTTCCCACATAACACTTTCTCAGGAGCCCCACCTCTTTCAAGGATTCAGAGAGATGAGCTCAGAAGTGAGAACCGGTGTTTTGGATGTCAAGGTTTTGGTCACCAGTTAAAAGACTGCCCGACTCCTGCCATGTCAAGGGGATAGGGAAGTCAAAGACCAAGAGTGCAGAGACCAGCCCCTTCCTATCAATCAAAATCATGGAAATCCAAGGAGAACTCCAGCTCATTAGCCATTTGCCTCTGTCCAGAGTAGCCTCAGAACTCCTTCCCAGAATTGGGGCAACCAAAGAGAAAGAGTTCCGCCTCAGAGTGCAGCAGTCAGAGCAGCCACAATAGCAAAAGTAGTGGAAGAGGAAAGAGGACAGATTAATGTAGCAATTGAAAACCAAGGGGGCCAAATCGCCAATTCTCCGTCATCCATACTCCAGCTGAATATTAGGGTAAGCCTTTTAAGCTTTTGATTGATTCAGGCAGTACTCATTCTTTCATTTCCCCAAGATGCTTGCATAAGCTAGTCTTAGAACAAAAATCAGGGAAACCTATGCAAGTTTTAATTGGCCAGTGGGAAGATTCTTTCACTCACCTTGAGACAGATCGTATTCAGTTCAATCTATATGGGAATTTAACTGTCTGTCAGTTCAGAGTTATACCTTTGGGAGTTTTCGACGGGATCCTTGGAATGGATTGGCTCCATAAAAATCAAGCTGACATTCACTGTCATAATGGAACCATTTCCTTCTGTGACCTTCACGAAAATAAATTTCAAGGAACCGGATCCCCAAGTCTGCAATTAGTAAAGGCTTCTAAGTTACTACTAAAAGGACTTTTTTTGGGGAAAAAAGATCCTTCTATTAGTTAATGAGAAAACGCCATAAGGCTACAAAGCTCACCTCACAAGGAGGGATAATAAACACAGTGAACACTAGAGCTCCACCCCCGTGGTGGCTGGCCGCTCTCTGGGGGGGGGCTACCTAGTAGTACATGCGGGAGGTGAGAAGAGCCAAACTGGAGGCCTGTAGTGCCAAACTGGAGGAGACATCCTTGCCCCTCGCGATGAGGAAAGGGCCAGGCTGCCAAGTGCGGAGGAACGCCTTGCGACGACCTCTCATGCGATCCGAGTTGCCCTGAAGTTTCCCCGTCCTCTCAAGGTGTGAATGATGTCCACCCAGAGGGCCTGTATGACCTCCGCCGGTGGAGTCGCCTGGCGGTCTATGGCCTCCCTACATCGGGCTCTCCATATGTGCCAAGCTGTCATGCTACTGATCATCTCCCATCTGTACCCGTCCCCCTCCTGGGAGACTGTCGAAGAGAAGTCTGGCGTCGAAACCACCGCCATCGCCCTGTCAGAGACCTGGATGGTCACACTGCCAGGGATGTCCTCGTATCCAAGGACCGGGCCGCTGTCCGCGGGCCGCTGTCCGTGGCCCAAGCCACCGCACCCCACATCACCATCATCTCACCTGGCGAGCCTGCAAAAACCATCCTGAGAGCGCGCTGCCAGACCTGCTGTGCTTGTGGGCAATCCCATAAGCAGTGCCGCTGCGACTCCTGTGCATGGCCGCACCGAGGGCAGGACGCTGGGTGTCTGCCAAAAGCTACCCAAGCCCCCACAGCCAGTCCTCTATGTGCTGTAAGCCAGAGAAAAAGCGTCACCTTCCCGGGGCCGGAAGTTGGCCCAAAGGCGCTGCCAGAAGTCCCTAAGGAAGGCAGGGGAGAGCCCCTGTCGCCCGCAATGCTCGGCCGCCGCCGCCGGGGTGCCCGCTATCCTGTGCCTCTGGATCCGCCGCCCCAGCCTCACTGTGTACTGAAAAAAGGGGGTGCCTGGGCTGGTAGGGGCCGAGTAGGGATCTCTCCAAAGCCACTCGCCTGGATCCCACTGAAGGCGAATAAGAGGCCTGCTGTCCCAAGCCCATAATCTCCAAGAATAGTCCTCCCCTATCGAGGCCGGTGAGGGGTCTACATGCCACTGTCTCTGATGAAAGCCGACCACCCGCACCCTCTGAAAGATACAACCCTGGAGCTCATCCAAATCTAGTCGGGTCCTCTGAAGCTGGCCTCCCTCTCCCACCTCGAAGGTGAGTGGGGCGACTCTCTCTGCTGAGCCGTAGACCGCTAGAAGGATCTCATGCCGAGTAAAGACGCCCGTCCACTGTGGAGGTGGAGGGTCCTGTACTGGAGTCCGCCACTCCCGGGGGATGGCTGCCTCAATGTCCTGCCTCATCAACTCTCTGCCCCTCATCCTGCTGAGTCTCCTCTCCTGAACCTCTAGAGGCAGTTGCGGAAAACGTATCCAGTCATCTAGGGACTGGGCTGGGCCGGAGCTCAACAGGCCCCACGACACGTGAGATCGCGATCCAACCATATGACCACTGGGAAGTCGGATCAAGGGGTTCCAGATCAATGGCTACCTCAGGCGCTCCTCATCGGTGCCCGGGGGAGTCTGGAAGAGTGACGGCCTCGGATGCTCCCAGGCCCTCAGAAGGCTAGCTGCAAAACGCTCCTCGAAGCCAAGGCCCGCTCCTCTGGATCGCTGCTCTGTAAAGATCCACCTGATGCTGGGGGTCCAAGGGCCGCTAAGAGAAGGAGTGCGACTGAGAATCCTGGAAACAAGAAACTCCTTCCACGGCTCAGCGCAGCCTGGTAGGAGGCCACGAACCACCAACTTGCCAAGCAAAGCTCGGCTCTGACAAATAGGATCAACTATGCCCAAGCCGCCTCTCTCCCTTGGCTGAGTGATCACAGCCCATGCCACCTTGGCCCTGGTGGCGGGCCGCCCGTCGCGCCACCGGACCAAAGAAAGTTCCTGATGAGCCTCTGCACCTGGCCAATGCACGCCCGAGAGAAGGCCCAGCAAGAAGTGATGTACCACATGGTAGCAAGCAGAACCTGGTTGGCCACAACCACTCGGCCAGCCAGAGATAAATGAGCGGTACTCCAATACAAAAGCTTCTTTCGAATGCTCAGAAGAAGGGGGGCTATCTGCTTCTCCGGAGATATGTCAATGCCCACATAGCATCCCAAATAGCGCACTGTAGTGCCGGGGGGTAGCCACCACTGAAACCCATCAACTGGTCTCCAAGTCGGGGGGGGCACAGAACTGACCCACAACCCACACGACTTATGCCAGTTGATCAAAGCGCCCGAAGCTCTGCAAAACCTGTCCACGGCTGAGGCGAAGAAGCGGAGGTTCTCCTCCCCTCCCTGAAGATAGACAGCAGTGTCATCCGCAAACTCCGAGTCTAGGAGCTCCTCCGCCGAGGTGCGGATGGGGAGCTGGAGGCCCCGCAAACCTGTATCCTGTGCCGTCAAGAAAGTGCTCATGGCCTCCACCACAAAAAGAAAAAGAAAGGGTGCCAAGGGGCACCCCTGCCGCACCGAGCGCGCGAGAGCCGTATCAGCACACCTGGCTATGAGCCGATGTGTAGAGTGCAGAGACCCCACGGATCCACTTTGAGGGGGGAAGCCCATCCTCTCCATAGTGCCTTCCAAGAAGGCCCAGTCCACCCGATCATATGCCTTCTTGAAGTCGAGAAGGAGCACTACCAGATCCTCCTGCCGAAATCTAGCCAAAGCCGTAGCCTCCCAGAAAGAGAAGATGTTATCCAGGATGCTCCTATCCTGGATGAAGCCTGTCTGCATGGAGTGGATGATGTCCGGAAGGTGAGGCTGAAGTCTCCTGCTGATCGCCTTAGCTAGGACCTTGTAGGCCGTGCCTAGCAAGGTGATCGGTCTCCACTGTCTAATCTCCAGTTTGTCTCCTCCCTCTTTGGGGATCAAGTGAATCAACCCCTCTGCCATGCTGTCCGGCATGTCTCCCGACTCCATGATCTTCTGGAATGCCAATCTGAAACCCCTATGCAAGAGACCCCAGTACCTCTGGAAGAAAGCCACTAAGAGACCGTCCTCTCCTGGGCATTTGCCCCGAGGAAGTGCTTGAAGAGCCGCCTCCAATTCCGTATCCGAAAAGGGGGAGAGAAGGGAGTGCTGCAAATGGGCCGGCAGAACCGGTCTCGTGAAGCTCCAGACTACCTCTCGAGCCTCTCTCACCCTGTCTCTGCTGGCTCAGCAGAGAGCAGATCCCTGTAAAAATCTGTGGCGATCGCCCGAACTCTGGGGGGATCCACCACTACCTAGCCATCAGCCTGCCGAAGACGCCTGAGACCCTCTCGTCTGAAGCGAGGCCTGTCGCCTCAAAGAAATCTCGAGTCACTCTGTCTCCAGCCTGTGTCCAAAAAGAAGCCCGAGCATGGAATCGAAACTCCACCCTCCTCTCCTCGATGGATCTGATCCCTGTACGAGCTGACTCCATCTGCTCTGAAATCCAAGGGCTCGTAGGATCCCTCTCCTGAAGTCTCTGTAAGGGAAGCTAGACTCCTCCGCCCGCCGCAGGCTCCTCTCCTGCTCTCTGAAAGCCTCTAGACGGTCCAGGGCAGCCTGTCTGAGCATCCTACTGATCTCCTGCAAACCCTTGTCAAGATCGCTGGCTGTCGATCCTCTCCTGGACTGAAGCTCCTGCCAGACCTGCTCAACTCTGGTCGCAATCTCGGGCTCCTCTATGAGAATCTAGAATCCGGACGCTCTGGCCTCGCTCTCCTCTCGTAGGGTCCTCGATCTGGAGAAGCACTGGAAACGAGGAGCCTGCAAGTATACCCACAGTGCCACCTCTATCGCAAGTCCACTCATCAATGTAAAACCTGTCGATGCGGGAAAGGTTAACTCCTGTGGCCCGTCTATCCGAGCGCGAGAAAGATAAACTCCCCTGCAACCTGCCAAACTCCGCCGAGAGAGTCCACGGATACTGGCCTCTCACCTGCAGCACTAGTTCCTCCCAGGCGCAGCGAGCTCCGGCCCATGAATGGTCTCTTGGCTACCCCCCATCCTGTCCTCTGCATCCTCCAGCATGTTGCAATCCCCCCCTAGGCACCAATGGTCTGCCACATGGGGAGGGACTGCCTAATGGTGCTCCAGAACTCAGCTCTCCCGGTCGCCCCATTAGGGGCATAGAAGTTGAGGAAGCCAATGCGGTCTTCCCCAACCCGAAGGATGATCCACTGTGCTCGACCCTGGACCAGAGTGCCAGAATCCACAACCTCGGATAGAAGCTGCTCGTGTCACTGGATTGAGATGCATACTCCACCCTGGTTCCCCTGGGAGCCATATGCCGGTGACCAAAAAGTGTGACTCCTGCCTGGCAAGATCTTCCCGCAGGTACGGGTACGCCTGGCAGAAAGGTGGTGCTCCTGGATGAAAAGGATATCTATGGGTCCTCCAACGAAGAGCCCTCTGGATCTCCTGGCGAAGTCTGCCCTGACCAATGTAGCAGCGAGGTCCACCAAGACCCTGGATGTTCCATGAGAGGATCCTCATGGATGAGCTATGGCAAGTGAAGCAGCCGCCCCACTGGCTCACCCCTCTCAGCCGGCTCGGATGAGCTGCCCTCCACTCTGTGAGTCTTGGGCGCCGGCTTGGAGGGAGAATAGTCACTGTCTGTCCGGGTGTGCGGAGTCTCTCCAAAAAGAGGGTGACCTGTCTCTGTGTCCAGCCCCACTCCACCTTCGCCCTGTCCAGGGCATAGGCGTGAGACCAATCCTCTGCATATATGTATCTAAAGGTAGGGTGCATCCTCGGGGCGGCGTGGAGGAGAATCAATAGCACCGCCTCAACTGAGGTGTGGACCGGATCCGCCCGCCAATCTCCTATACCAAACAAGCTCATGCGGGCTGAGTGTAATCGGGTCTGCAATAGGTCCGTGAGCCCCAAGTCACTGAAGTGGTGAGAAAACTCGAGTATTTGATCACGCAAAACTTCCTCTACAGAGTTGCAATCCCATGCTGTGTCTGGGGCAACACTGAGAGGAAAGGAGAAGGCCACCATGCTACTCACCACTGAAGGAGAACGAGAGGGATGGCACACCACGCAAACTCGCAAGGGCGCGACCAGTGTCTCGAACGGGCCAGCATCCAGCTGGAGACACCTGAAAAAATCGTAATCCACCTGGGAACCCCATCACTCGCGGGGGGCCCCCAGGGGAGGCAGAGAACTCTATGGGCGGGCGAAGCTAGGATCGCCATCTCCACCGGCCCGGAGTGGCGGCCGTTGAACTGAACTCTGGCCTACTCAGCTGCACTGCCCCGGGGCAGTGGGTGGTCTGGAGGAGTATCCTGGAGAGGCCGAGGGAGGGATGGTGGCTCGCGGAGAGGAGGGGGGGAGCGAGGAGAGGATGGAGAGGCATCTGCCCCAGAGGAGAGGTGTCAGGGGGGCCGCCGGGGGAGGTGGGAGGGGGGGCTGTGGGGGGGGAGAGGGGGGGTGGAAGGAGTGCTCTCCGAGTGAGGGGAAGAGGGGCTGGGGGTCGCAGAGTGCGGCCCGGGATCCTCAGGAATCTGCTCCATGGAGGGGGCGGGGTCTCCACGTGGGGGGCTCCACCGGCGGCCTCAAAACGGGCACTGAGACTAAATCCTCGTCCATCGGGTGGGACCTACTGGCCGCCTATCCTTGACTGGAGCATAAGTGCGGGTAGGTGCCTGGACGCCAGCCGGAGTCGCCTGTCCACCAGCCTGTCCGCCAGCCTGTGCTGCCTGCTGGCGTCTGCGATGGTCCCTGCGGGCCGGGCGTTTCCGCCGGCGAACCTCCTGCCATCCGCCAGCCTCCTGGGTCTGCGCGGCATCCTTCGCCCCCCGGGGCCTGCTCGTCAGATGATGGCGCCTGCTAAGACGAGCTAGGGATGTTCGGTCTCTGAGGTGGATGGCCACCCCTCGGGCCTCCTAGAAGGGGGTCCAGAGGCGGCAGAGCGTGAAGGATGAACCCCCTTGCGGCGGGGACAAGCACGTGTGAGGTGGCCCATCTCCCGACAGATGTAGCACTGGCCGGGGAGGCCTGAATACTCCACGCGTTGTATCAGATGCCCTCCAGAAAGACAAGGGAGGAGGATCATCTTCGGGAGGGACTCCGGTGTGATGGAACCACAACACGAATGGCCGGGAGTCCTGTTGCCCGAGCTATCACTGAAGCCGCTGTCTGAGGCGTCTCCACCACCTGTCCGAACGCCTTGCCAATGAATGACAAGAGGCGTTCGGGCAGGCGTCTCCACCACCTGCCCGAACGCCTTGCCAATGGATGACAAGAGGGGCAGGTACTCCCTGCGGAGTCCAGGAAAGCAGATAGTGATGGGGAAACCTGTCGCGCCTGCTAGCGGGTCAGAAGCAGGGTCGAAACCATGAGTCCATCGCGCCAGGAACGCCTGGGATGAGCGAAGGGCAATGGGGCTCCGAGCCAGCATCGTCTGAGAGCTGCCTGGGGGGACTCGAAATCCACCTGGTAGTAGCCACGTCCCAAAAAATCGACGCTGACGATCTTGGCAGGCACGCCAACGAGGCTGCCTTGCAGAAGGTCGCGAAGCTCTCTCCGCATCAGACGGCTACCCACTATCTTGCAGACCAAGGAGGAGGCCTCAAGAGCGGATACTGTGGAAACAAACAACTGATAATCTGCATCTGTGAACTCCAGACGGAGACCGGAATCAGCAGGGGTAGTTGGAGCGGCTTCCATGGAGTCCTCCCCAGAGGGAAAAGGCCAGAGACCGGGGTCACCAACGGGAGGGACACAGCCCTACGAGGAAACAGAGAGGCGGAAGGAGAGAGGATAGCAGAGCGGGGGGGAGGGGGGAGCTGAGGCGGGGGAGCTAGCAGTGGGAGGAGGGGTGAGACGGAGGGGGAGGTGAGGGAGAAGGCAGGGGGAAGAGCCGCGAAGCGGAGAAGGCGGGGGGGGAGATGGCGGGGGAGGAAGCGAGGAAGGAGGCAGGGGGGAGAGATGGCGGGGGAGGAAGCGAGGAAGGAGGCGGGGGAGGAGAGATGGCGGGGGAGGAAGCGAGGAAGGAGGCGGGGGAGAGAGGCGGAGGAGATGGCAGGGGACAGGTGGGGGGGGAGAGGGGGGCGCGCGACGGCGATAAGCAGCAGGGGGAAGGTAGAGGAGCAGATACTACTAAAAGGACTTAGAAAGAAGCAGCTCATTTATGTTGTCAAAATGAATCCAGTAGACACAAAGTTAAAGCCAAAGAACTTGAATGGTTAAGTGATTATGATGATTTATTCCCAGCAGAATTAACAGAGATGCCTCCAATTCGAGAAGTAGATCATGTGATAGAATTGACCCCCGGAGCTTAGCCCACCAGTAGCCCTGCGCACGTACAAAATGCCAGTTCCTGAAGCCATCAAACTCAAGGAACAACTTAGATAGCTGTTAGAACAAGGGTTTGTAAGACCCAATGTTTCACCTTGGGGTGCGCCAGTTCTCTTTCAGAAAAAGAAAGATGGAACGCTAAGACTCTGTGTGGACTATAGAGGTCTCAATCAGCTCAGTTAAGAATAAGTATCCTATCCCCAGAATTGATGAGCTTCTGGACAGGCTAAGTGGAGCCTAGATCTTCACAAAGATAGATCTCAAATCAAGATATTATCAGATCAGGATTAATGAGCAAGATATTCCGAAGACACCCCATCAATACTCCGTATGGGCATCATGAATTCACTGTCATGCCGTTTGGATTGACAAATGCCCCAGCTGTTGAGATTCAAGCTCGATGTCAGTATGAGCCAGCTATGCTATGTGCTGGCAGATTAGGTAGGAACATGTGTGAGACATAAATGACCGCGTGTCCAGCTGGTCATAGTGTGTGGACATTAGCTAGGGTTAGTAGAGTGTGGACACAACTCATTGTGTGTTGTGTGGATTATGGATTAGTGCATTATGTGTGTTGTGTGGATTATGGATTAGTGCATTATGCTTTGTGTGAGAGTGGACATCGCTTCCCTCTATGGTTAGGGTTTGCAATATACATTAGGGTTTGCTCCTGTGTGTGTGTCTCCTCCCCCTCTACCGTTCTTTCAACATGGTATCAGAGCCTTGTGCTGTTTATTAGGGTTTATGTGTGAGTGAGTGAAGAGGGAGAAGAAGAAGCTGTGAAGCTGTCCATTGGAGCTATGAAGCTTGGAGCACACCAAATGCTATCAGATCTGAGAGCTTGGCCTACCGGGTAAGGTCTTCTAAACATCCTTGAGCGGATTGCAGGTGAAACAGGCAAAAGCAAAGCATTTTAGAGCAAATCAAAGCAAAGCAAAATTCTGGTTTTTGAAGCTTTTTATTAAAGCTTGGCAACATTGATGTATGGTGGAAATACAAGTGATTCTGGCAAAAGACATATGTATTTGATAAAGAGGGATGTATTGGCAACCCATGTGCAAGCCTTGAACAAAATTTGGAGCAATTTACATGCATTTAATTGAGTGAAATTATTGGTTTTTTGAGCTCACACAAAACAGAGAAAAGGAAGCCAAAAATTGATGAAATTGGAGCATGTATTTGGTAAAAATCAAAGCATTGGTGGATTGCACACATACCTAGGAGTGTTGGGGACTTGATTACCTCATCATTGAGCATTACAACCACTCCCAAAGAGCTCTATTGCAGGCGGCGCAGCCAGAGAGGTGAAAACAGGACAGTTTTCTGGTATTTTTCACACGAGGAGGTCAAATTTCACTTATGTGCTTGATTACTTCCACAATTGTTTTAGCAATTGGATGCTTTACACCTTGGAGAAGAGGGCTATGTGATTTGTTTGGTCAATGATGCCTAATTGAGCTGGGAATGAGCTGATTAAAACAGGCTATCCACAGTTGCAGAGAAACAGAGCATTTTAATCGAGCAATTAATCTTTGGTATTTTACAATTGGACAAATTCCTCTTACATGGAGTTGATGGACACTATTTCTAAGCCAATGAATGCCTAGTTGCCCAATTTGGAAAAATATTGAAGGAATTAGAGCAAATTTTCTACTGGTTTTTCTGGTTTTTCCAAAAACAGAAAAAGGGGTTTTCAAAAATTGATAATTACACATGTCAGATGGAGTTGATACTCAACATTGAGGTTCATTAGGTGTCAATGCAAGTTGCCTATACTTGATTGCACCATTACATTGCAATTTGGAGCCTTGGAAGGCGTGTCAATTCAGGGTATCCCGCACTGCGTGAGTCAGTACATCTTGGATGATTACAGGTTGATCTTCTACATCAAATTTGGAGTTTGTTGGCTACCTTGGAGTATCTAGAACACTCATTGGAGTGTGATTGAGGTGAGGAAGGCTCGGTTTCAGATTTTGACGAGTGCAGAAGGTGCACATTGAGCAGATATGTCGGACAATCCAGTTCAGATTGTTGGTGAAAAGCTGGATAGGAAGAACTTCCAGGCATGGAAGTACAGGATAAAGAGTTTCTTGAAAGGAAAAGGTTTTTGGAATCTCATTACAGGTGCTGAGCCAGAGCCTGAGCTACCTCGGCAACCTACACAGCAGCAGCTTATTGCTCATAAGTAATGGTCAGAGAGAGCATTCAAAGTGCTGCATTATTTGTCTATATGCATTTCTGATGCTATGCTCATACACATTCAGGATGCTGAGAATCCCAAAGATGCATGGGATACTTTGGTCAAGATGTTTGATACAGATACGAGTGCTCGCAAGTCTCAATTGCGACAGCAGATACACAATGTGAAAAGGAATAAAAGGAGCATACATGATTATGTGCAAGAAATCAAGAAGTTTGCAGATGCATTGGCCACAATAAATGCCCCCATGCCTGATGATGATTTGGTAGATATTACCTTGCGTGGTCTTGGCAAGGAATACAAATCTTTTGATACATCTATCTCAGTGAGGAGTACAGGTTTACCCGACTTCGATGAGTTGGTTTCACTCTTGTTGGTTGAGGAAATCAAGCTCAGTGATTCATTTTTGGATGCATCTACTAGCCATGATGATGGCAGAAATCAGGCTTTCTACTCGCAGAGAGGCTTTAGAGGCAGGGGGAGATTTGCATCACGTGGACGTGGTGGTAATGGTCGTGGATGGCAGGATAGGCCTCCACAACAGAATTTTCAGCCTTCTTATGGTGCTCGAGGTGGTCGTGGATATGCACCACAAAGAGGCAGAGGTACCCCCCGTGGAAGAGGACGTTGGCAAGGCCAACAAAATTCTATGCAAGATGTGGAATGCCATTATTGTGGCAAATATGGTCATATGGCGAGAGATTGTTTCCGCAAACAGAATGATTTGAGAGGGGGAAGAGCACAACGTGGTGGTCATTATGGTGGAAACTATGTACAACATGGTGGTAACTATGCATCAAGCAGCAATGATGGAACTGCAAATCATTTGTTTGCCATGAAGCATGTTGTGGGTTCTATGACGACAAATGCTGAGAATGATGATACATGGTATATGGACTCAGGAGCATCAAACCATATGACATGTCATGGTGAATGGTTTGAGCACATGAAGCCAATGGATGTCAAAGGCTATGTGGAAACAGGTGATGATACCCCGCATGTCATTACACATGTTGGAAGTGTACCATGGAAGTGTACCATTGGTCATGCACAATGGTCAGACAAAGTCTATGTCAGATGTGCTGTATGTGCCTTCGATCACTAAAAGCTTGGCCTCAGTTGGTCAAATGGTGGAACAGGGATTACAGGTTCGCTTCAATGAGCATGGATGCTTCGTTGAAGATTTTAAACATGGATGTAGAGTGATTGCTAAAGGCAAGAAAGAAGGAAGATTGTTTAAGCTGGATGCTGGAATTCTTGAGCTAAAGTCAGCCATGTTCTCAAAGAGCAGGAATGTGGTACAGGACATTGATATGTGGCACAAGAGGATTGGCCATGTAAATATACAGAGATTAAAGAACATGCAAACAAGAGGCATTGTCAATGGATTGCCTAGGTTCAAATATGATGGACATATGCATGTTTGTGAAGCCTGTCAGTTTGGGAAGCAGGCAAGGTTGAGGTTTCCTAGAGAAGGAAATATGAGTAACAGGCCACTTGAGATCGTACATAGTGATGTATGGGGTCCTACACAAAACCCATCTATCAAAGGTAGTTTATACTATGTTACATTCATAGATGATTTCAGCAGGATGACATGGATATACTTTCTCAAAGAGAAGAGTGAAGTGTTGGAAAAATTCATGGATTTCAAAGCTTTTGCAGAAAAGCAGTATGGCTGTTGGATTAAATGTCTGAGGACAGATGGAGGTGGTGAGTACACCTCAAAAGCTTTTGAGCATTTCTTGAGGAAGCATGGAATAAGAAGACAGCTGACTTGCATACACCGCAGCAGAATGGTGTGGCTGAGAGAAAGAATAGAGTTATATGTGAAGTGGCAAGGGCGATGCTTAATGAAAAGAGCATGCCAGATTACTATTGGGCAGAAGCATGTGCTACTGCAGTATACATATTGAACAAAACACCTACAGAGCAGCCATTCATGGAAGCACGCCAGAGATGCGGCTCATAGGTTACAGGCCAGACATTGGACATCTTAAAGTTTTTGGATGCATAGCTTATGTGCATGTGCCTGATGAAAGAAGAAGGAAGTTGGATCCTAAAGCAGAGAAATGTGTATTTGTTGGATATGCACAGGATCGAAAGGCATACAAATGCTATAACCCTCAAACTAGACAAGTGGTCATCTCACGTGATGTGGTGTTTGATGAGCTTGCTAGTTGGTATAAAGCAAAAGATGAGGGAGTTATTGAGTCACTTGAGGCTGATGTACATGTGAACTTGCCACCACAAGCAAGTTCTAGTTCTACTACTATGTCTGGGCCAGCAGCAGAGCAGAAGCTGAGAGTAGCAGTGTACGTCCATGGTCAGGACGTTTGAGGCATGAGAGTGTAAGCACTGGGAGTAGTGCTATGGATAAAGGCAAAAAGAAAGTCGAAGGAATTGGAATCACAGGATATGAGTCATCTAGTTCTGAGAGTTTGGATGAGGAGCTTGGCATACCTGTTTTACGCACACCTGTGCGAGACAGGACAGATATGTGCCACCACATGCTAGAGTTACAGGTGTACAGAGTGACCCGCATGCATTGCGGAGATCCCAGAGAGTCAGATATCCTGTTGACAGATTGACATATAGAGATTTTGCTATGCACTATGCATACATGACATCTATGGTGAAGCATGTGGAACCTACATGCTATACAGAGGCTATTGGAGAGCATGTATGGGAGAAAGCAATGGATGCTGAGATGGACGCATTGGTCCATAATGATACATGGGACTTGGTTGCACTACCAAAGGACAAGAATGTTATTGGATGTAAATGGGTTTACAAAGTGAAGTGCAAATCTGATGGTTCTATTGAGAGACATAAATCTAGATTGGTAGCAAAGGGTTATGCACAGACCCATGGATTGGATTATGATGAGACGTTTAGTCCAGTGGCTAAGATGGGCACTGTGAGAGCAGTCATTGCTATGGCTGCAGCTAATGGCTGGGAAACGCATCAGATGGATGTTAAGAATGCATTTCTGAATGGAGATCTACAAGAGGAAGTATACATGGCACAGCCAGAAGGGTATGTACACCCTAGATATCCCACTCACGTATGCAGGTTGAAAAAGGCATTGTATGGTCTGAAGCAAGCACCACATGCTTGGAGTGATAAGATGAGTAGATATCTTATCTCACTTGGTTTTCATATTTCTACAGCAGATTCTTCACTCTATGTGAAGAAGACACAGCATGGGATTGTTTTACTAGTCATCTATGTGGATGACTTGATTATTACAGGTGATCATAGTGCAGATGTGATGCATGTCAAGAAAGCTTTGAGTGGGCAATTTGACATGAAAGATCTTGGTAAGTTGAGATACTTCCTTGGAATTGAAGTGGTGAAAGATCATGCAGGTACTTGGTTAGTACAGCGCCAATATGCATTGGATATGTTGGCAAAGTATGGCATGACAGGGTGTAAACCTATGAGTACACCATTGGAGCAAAATGTGAAGTTGCGGGCTGATTATGGCGAGGAATTGGATGATTCTTCTATGTACAGGAAGATGGTTGGTAGTCTCATATACATGACTATCACACGCCCAGATTTGAGTTATGCAGTGGGGCTAGTCAGCCAGTTTATGCAGAGCCCCAGGAAACCACATTTGGATGCAGTGAGACGCATCATGAGATATGTGAAAACCACAGCACATTATGGTTTATTTTATGAGAGTGGTAAAAGCTTGGACATACATGGCTACACAGATGCTGATTGGGCAGGTAGCGCATATGACAGGAGGTCTACTAGTGGATATGCTTTTACACTTGGAAGTGCCGTGGTGAGTTGGAGTAGCAAAAAGCAACCTACAGTTGCTTTATCCAGTACAGAGGCTGAGTACAGGGGTGCAGCCATTGCTACTTGTGAGGCTATATGGTTAAAGAGTCTCTTGGCAGATTTATGTGAGCCTCTTGATGGCAAAGTTGTCATACATTGTGACAACATGAGCAGTATACAGTTGGCAAAGAATCCAGTGTTTCATGCGAGGACCAAACACATAGAGGTCCATTATCACTTTGTCAGAGAGAAGGTGCTGGATGGTACAGTTGATCTTCACTATGTGAAGACTGATGAGCAGGTGGCAGACATCTTCACGAAGCCACTTAGCAGGGAGAAGTTTGAGTACTTCCGGACTATGTTGGGAGTACATGGGATGAGCTTGAGGGGGAGTGTTGAGAGTCTTGATATCCCAAGCTCATCTACATCTTCATCAGCAGTACATCATGAGCTTGACAGGGGCTGTTGAGATTCAAGCTCGATGTCAGTATGAGCCAGCTATGCTATGTGCTGGCAGATTAGGTAGGAACATGTGTGAGACATAAATGACCGCGTGTCTAGCTGGTCATAGTGTGTGGACATTAGCTAGGGTTAGTAGAGTGTGGACACAACTCATTGTGTGTTGTGTGGATTATGGATTAGTGCATTATGCTTTGTGTGAGAGTGGACATCGCTTCCCTCTATGGTTAGGGTTTGCAATATACATTAGGGTTTGCTCCTGTGTGTGTGTCTCCTCCCCCTCTACCGTTCTTTCAACACCAGCTACATTCAATCGCCTAATGCAGGACATTCTCAGAGAATACTTGGATGATTTTGTTCTTGTTTTCTTTGATGATATTCTGATTTATTCAAAGAATGCAGCTGACCATGAAGCTCATGTCAGAAAAGTTCTTGAGATTCTAAGGAAGCACAAACTCTTTGCAAAAAAGAGCAAATGCACTTTCTCTGCAAACCATCTTGAATACTTGGGCTTTCTGGTATCCAAAGATGGAATTTCTCCAGATTCTACAAAAGTCCAAGCAGTTATAGATTGGCTTGAACCAAAGACAGTGAAAGAAGCCAGAGGATTCTTGGGATTGACTGGTTGGTATAGAATTTTTATACCAAAGTATGCTCTCATAGCTTCCCCCCTGACTAATCTTCTCAAGAAGAATATCCCATTTCAATGGTCTACCAGGTGCCATAGTGCTTTTGATAAGCTGAAGACCGCCTTGCTAACCAATCCCGTTCTAAAGTTTCTAGATTTCTCTCTACCCTTTGAGGTAGTAACTGATGCCAGTGGTTTTGCCTTGGGAGGTGCACTCATGCAGGAAGGTCATGCAGTGGCCTATGAATCCCGAAAACTCAGAACGCATGAGAGGAATTATGCTGTCACAACCTGGAACTACTTTGAATGGGATCTCACACAAAAGGATAGCAGGGAGTCAGAAAGGGAATGCTGTGAGGTTCAGTGTAGCTCTAGAGAAAGGTTGTGAAGTTTGCTGATGATGGAGGACATTCTAGGAGACTGGTAGACAAGTTTCTGACTAGAATTAATAATCATCTTCCGAATCAGGTTATATTCAAAATTTGATCTGTTTTGTGTCCAATTTGGTCAGTTGGATGGCAGTTGAGGTCAGGAGAGGCTTGTAATCGGAAGGTCAGAGATTTTGGAGGTCTGTGTGTGTTGACCTAGGAGGATAGTTTGAGAGGCAGGTGCATTAGATAGGGAGGTTGGGAGGGTGTTGAGGAGGTGTCCGCCGGTGGTGTCAAATGGAGGATTGAGGACAAGAGATAGGTTGATTGATGCCCTTAGAGCTATGATTTTGATGTTCCTCCCAGTTTTGATCCCTTTACTTTTCTTTATTGTGTGGCTGCTAGTGGTGTAGTAGAGACCATCGCCCAGCCACCACCACAAAATGCATTCAGTTTGTATCCATAAGTACCCTCAAAAGGAGAGATGCTAATGCTTATATGATTTGTGCTATTGTAACAAAAGTTTTCCATTTAAGGTAACCACTCATCCCATGCATACTGAGAATCATGGTGGAAAAAGTGTCTCAAATATGTTTCCATGCACTTATTGACTCTCTCCATTTTCCCATCCGTTTCTGGGTGATAGGTGGTGCTAGGACACTACAATAGTATGAAGGTCTAGCAGTGAAAATAGCAGTGCTTTTATAACTAGAAGGGTACAAAGATGTCAGGACTATTTTTGTAGTTAGACACGCTGCTATTCTCCCTGCAAACGAGATCGTTGTGCTTAGTAGCAAAAAGAGCAGTGAAATTTTGTAGCTCAACAAGCAATGCTGAGTAGCACGATAGAATTGTGTGGAAACAAAAATTGGGGTAGACTGGGGAGTTTGCACAAGACTCCCCATAGTCTGCTCTAGCTCTTTTTTTAAAATTGATACAGATAATTTTTTGATTTAGACAAAATTGAAAAATGAATTAATCCTTGGAAGAATGTAAGTGAACCAAATACATATTATATTTCTCGATTTGTTGGGCCTTTGGTGGCCATATACAAAAAAGAACTCAAGGAAGAGGAGGCTACTTAGAATCCTCATCAGATTCCTCTGACCCATCACCATCATCATCTTCGTCTTTGTCTTCAGTTCCTTCACCCACTTCACGAGCGTAGTCTAGATCTCCCTCTTCTTCTTCCTCTTTATCCTACATAGATGCAAACAAGAGTAAGGTGAGTATAAAACAATAAAAGACAGCTACATATAGTAAGAGAAAGGCTTAGCATCTACTTCCCTTGTTTGCGTAAGTCCCCAAAATGCCAACTCGTTCAAGCATACACCTTGCGTACGCATCGAAGCCCACAATTGCGAACGAGAGGCTCTATATTCATAATCATACTCTTATTTTGTTGGGTCATCCCAACAACCTCCCTCTACAAAAAATGATTTAAAAAAGATATAATTAGTTTAAGGAAACAATATAGTTTAAAATAAAATAAAAGAGGAGAAGAAAATAGTGAAATAGATACTTACAAAGCAAGCAATGATGGAGGATTTTCCTCTTCCTAAGCCAAAGTGTGAAGCACTTTCCCATCGCTTGTTGTTGGAAAGCACATGGATGCTTTCTCACAAAGCTTTGTGCATGCCTCCACTCCTCTTGTGAGCTTGGCTTTTCCAAATTGTTCTTCGTTTCTCTCTTGATGTTTTCTCTCCTTTAGAGAGCAAACACTTCATCCTCGTCTTCATCTAGTCCTCCAAGAAGGCGAGGCTGGCATGTGGAACAACAAACGTAGTCTTGAGCATAAAAATAGCATATTATTTTGAGAGCTCATCCTAGGCTTTCCACTTCTTATAGGAGTTTGTGAACTCCAGGTTAGCAAGTACATGCATACGGTTGATGACTTGCTTCCCTCGTGTATCCCATCACACAGGCACTATCAACATCCACATTGTATAGTAGGTTTTGTGGACTAAATGGTTGGATGGATCCATTGAGTAGATGAAGAACCCCCACATTGGGAAGATGACTTGAGAGACCTAGTGCTGCTTTTGCCAAAGCAAAAGAACCATGATCCCCCTGCTAACTACGTCTACTAGCCCCCCTGACTCCCTTACGAGGTCATGTGGTGAAGATGTACGTGAGGGAGAGGGGGTGGGTCTACTCGATGTTGGCTGTGTAGGCTCATCCCCTTGCTAACTACATCTACTAGCCCCCCTGACTCCCTTACGAGGTCATGTGGTGAAGATGTACGTGAGGGAGAGGGGGTGGGTCTACTCGACGTTGGCTATGTAGGCTCATCACAGCCATATTGTGATGGGCCTGCACCACTTGGAACTATACCTATCTTAAAGGAATGGATTGTCCCTATGGAGACGACTGGCCATATGGGGTAGATTGACCATGTTATGCAATTGATTAGGCTGATGGTATGTTGGCCTGCATATGAGATTAAACAAATCAACTTACAAAATGCATAAAGGATAAACTTTGTGTATGTGAAAAGGGATGCCGAACCATACCTATTTGTATGAGAACCGATTCCATGCCTACTACCTATATTGTTGGTGGTTGATGATATTGAGTAGGTTTGCAACATTTGGGTCCTGTGCCCGACGATTGGTTGATCAACATTGCCTATACATATAACCCAACCCAAATACATGTATGAGAGTCAATTTCCCAAAGCATAAAACACTCATAAATAGCTATTCATAAAGGCTTTATGCATAAAGTTTATGCATAGAGCCTAAGCATAGAGCCTTATGCGCATAAAGCTCTATGCATAGAGCCTACACATAGAGCCTATGCATAGAGCTCACACATAGAACCTACACATAAAGCCCATGCAAAGTCTCTATGCGCATAGAGCCTGCGCATAGAGCCCATGCATAGATCTTATCCATAGAGCCTCTACTCATGGATCCCATGTGTAGAGCCTACGCATAGAGCCTACACATAAAGCCCATGAATAATCTCTTATGCATAGGCCCTATGCATAAAGCATGTACATAGAGCCTATGTATAGAGACTACACATAGAGCCTATGCATGGACATAGAGCATACGCGCATAGAGCCTATGCATAAAGCTCTATACATAGAGGCTATGCATAAATCTCTATGCATAGAGCCCTTGCATAGAGCCTATGCATAAAGCTTTATACATAGAGGCTATGCATAAATCTCTATGCATAGAGCCCTTGCATAGAGCTTATGCATAGAGCCCTTACATAGAGCCTATGCATAAAGCTCTATACATAGAGGCTATGCATAAATCTCTATGCATAGAGCCCTTGCATAGAGCCTATGCATAGAGCCCTTACATAGAGCCTATGCATAGAGCCCTTGCATAGAGCCTAAACTAAAGCTTAACCCAGCACCCAAGGATGCAATAAAGGTATAACTTGCATAAGAAATTAAGGAAAAATAGGCTTTAACTCTTTTTTGTACAACCGAAGGAGAGTATTAGTGCAAGAGCTTAAAAAAATAAGATTAAATAAATTAATTAGTATATTAAACACAAGATTAAACAAAGTGATTAAACAAATAGAGCTTCTTAGAAGCTTTATGCAAACTTATGCATATAGCCTATTCATAGAGCTAACATGCATAGAGCTTGCAAGCCTATACATAAGCTCTAAGCCTATGCATAGAGCTTTCAAGCCTATGTATAAATCTTTCAAGAAGTTTTATACATAGAGTTTGCAAGCCTATGAATAAATCTCTAAGCATATGCATAGAGCCCACAAGCTTATGCATAAATCTCTAAGTATATGCATAGAGCCCACAAGCCTATGCATAAAGTTCTAAGCATATGCATAGAGCTTGCAAGACTATGTATAAAGCTTGCAAGACTATGTATAAAGCTTACAAGAAGCTTTATACATAGAGTTTGCAAGCCTATGCATAAATCTCTAAGCATATGCATAGATCCCACAAGCCTGTGCATAAATCTCTAAGCATATGCATAGAGCCTGTAAGCCTATGTATAAATCTCTAAGCCTATCCATAGAGCCTACAAGCGTATGCGTAAAGTTGTAAGCATATCCATAGAGCCTGTAAGCCTATGTATAAAGCTCTAAGCCTATCCATAGAGCCTACAAGCATATGCGTAAAGCTTACAAGAAGCTTATGCATAACGCTCTAAGCCTATGCATAGAGCCTACAAGACTATGCAGAGCCTGCAAGCCTATGCATAAAGCTTGCAAGAAGCCTATGTATAGAGCTCTAAGCCCAAGCATAGAGCTTGAAAACCTATGTATAAAGCTTCTTGCATAAATCTTATAAGAAGCTTTATGCAAGCCTATACATAGAGCTTGCAAGCATATGCATAGAGCCTATACATAGATCTCTAAGCCTATGCATAGAGCATGCAAGCCTATGCATAAAGCTTGTAAGAAGCTTGCAAGAAGCCTATGCATAAAGTTTGCAAAAGAAGCCTATGCATAGGCTTTATGCAAGCCTAAACTAAGCCTAAACCCAGCACCCAAGCTTGTAATCAACGTCGTAGATAAAAGCATAAATAATTAAAAGAAAAAGAGGGCTTACCTCTTTTTGGTGACGCCGAAGGAGAGGATTATTAAGTTAGTGAGAGACCTACAAACTATAAGATTAAACAAAGTAATTAGTAGATTAAACATCTATGCATGCTCGATGCATTCCATTGGGAGCATTGAGAGCTCTATGCATGCATTGAGAGATCTATGCATGCATTGAGAGATCTATGCATACATTGAGAGCATTAAAAGATCTATGCTAACCCTAAAAGCATAAAACACTAAAAAAATAAAAAACCCTAACATGCATAGAGAGCTCTATGCACACATTGGGAGCTCTATGCATGCATTGACAGCTCTCAACATGCATAGAGACCCAAAAAAATCACAAAATGTTAAAAGAATAAAATGGTAAAAACCCTAAAAAGCATAATAAAAAGGAGGGAGCTCTTACCTCAAGAAGCTACAATTGTGGGTTTTTGACTTGAATAAGTCTACAAAATAGCAACAAAATAAAACAAAAAGTTAGAAAGTATACTTCATTTTAACATATGAGAAAGCAAGAGGAGAAGTGAAAGAGGAAAAGGAGAAAAAGAGAAAAACAAGGTGAGTTTCTTTAACCACCTAACCCTAATGCATAATAAACGATTGAAATTTTGTGGTTCATGTTGCCTTAACCCTAGCTTCTACATAGAAATCCTAATAGAGAGGTTTGATGGAGAGCTCTCTATCAAAGCTCTCTATTAGCACTTCTATGCAAATTCTAGGGTTAGGGAAAGGCAAAAAGAGAGGAGAAAGAGAGGAAGGAAAAGAAAATCTCACATAGAGAGAATGGTTGAAGTTTTCCATGAAAGCTTGGAAAGCAAGAAAGGAATGAAGATTTCGATGAAATCTTAAGAGAAAAGAATGAAGAATAGGAGAGGGAGAGAAGCATATACCTTGGAGAGGGAGAGAGCTTTGATGGAGGGAGAGGTGGAAGGACTTGAGTGGGAGGAAGAGTTGCTCTATCATCCTAGCCATGTACAAAAAAGGGGGTAGGTAGAAAGGGAGGAGAAAGAGAGAGGAAGGAAAAGAAAATCTCACATAGAGAGAATGGTTGAAGTTTTCCATGAAAGCTTGGAAAACAAGAAAGGAATGAAGATTTCGATGAAATATTAAGAGAAAAGAATGAAGAATAGGAGAGGGAGAGAAGCATATACCTTGGAGAGGAAGAGAGCTTTGATGGAGGGAGAGGTGGAAGGACTTGGGTGGGAGGAAGAGTTTCTCTGTCATCCTAGCCATGTACAAAAAAGGGGGTAGGTAGAAAGGGAGGAAGAGTTGCTCTATCATCCTAGCCATGTACAAAAAAGGGGTAGGTAGAAATGAATCGCCGCCGCTATTGCCTCGGCGATAGCGCGATGACTTAGGCGGGAGTACCAGTTTGCAAGTCGCATGCTAAGAAACAAAAATTTTCTACTGAGTAGAATTATTTTGTTTGTTGGTTTGTGTTATTTCGTTTGCTGAGATGAGCAGTGAAATTTAGTTGCTATAAACGCTGCGTAGTAGCACAACCCTAGGCCTTTTCCACCTGTGGTGGCAGTTCTGGATAGCACATGTATTTTTATACTAATATATATTCATTTTTGGTCTGATTTTAGATGTTTGACAGTGATCAAGGGTTGGATTTTGGTTCCAAATCATGGTTGAGAGAAAAGATACAATGTATGTGTGAGTGATGCAAGGGCCAATATATATGTGCGAGTGATGCAAGGGCCAATATATACGACAATGTCGTATAACAATTGAGCATGTTCATACATATAGGCTTCATGAGACATTGGCATGACCAAGTGCAGATGATGACATGGAGGAAAACCATAGGAGAGTGCTATAGAATATGCCACACTATTCAATGACATCAAGTAGATTGCAAAATGTGGCAAGGCTTCATAGGGAAAGCGTGGTCAAGAATCGTCTTCACCAACCAATGAATAAGGTGCCTCCACCATTGCCACAAGAGGGAGATTATGGTTGAGAATCATCTTTGCCAACCAATGAATAAGGTGTCACCACAATTTCCATATGATGAGGAAGATGATCCCATCATGGAAGACATGGTGAATGATTTCTTTGAACGTGAGGTCATAGATGACAGAGAGCAAGCTCCAATGCCACAAGAGGAGAAAACCTTGCATAGAGTGGCAAGAACCCCTTTGTATGAGGGATGTTTTTACTCTACACTTTGAGCAAACTTGGAGCTATTAAACTTGCAAACAACTTATGGATGGAGTGATGCAAGTGTCACAAGTCTTCTTAGGTAGGATCCAATCATTGTATCTCTGAAATAGAAAATGTCTCTTGTTTTATATACTCCCCTGCTATAGATATTTTGACGTATGATTTCTTATGTTATGTTGTAGAGGCTCCTCAAGAAGAATCTTTCCCCTCAAAATCTATTTCCCAACTCACAAGACGGGTCTCATAAATTTCTCTCTATGTTAGGTATGGATTATACAAAAATACATACATGTCCCAATTATTACATGCTATTTAGAGGGGTTAATAAAGATGTAACACAATGTATACAATGTGGAGAGAGCTGCCATAGAGATGATTTGCAAGGAGACAAAATTACCCAAAAGGTGTTGAGAAACTTCTCTATCATTCCTTGCATCTAACACATGTTTAAATGTAAGGGGATTGAGAAACTCATGAATGGAATGCAACTCATCTCGCTCTCACTGATGGCAGCATGAGAATTATAGAGCTGATTTAGAGGCATGGAAATATGTGGAGCATCAATGGCCAAAGTTTAAAGATGAGACCCGTCACTTACATCTTGGCTTGGGCATAGATGGTGTTAACCCATTTGGCTTCAAGTCCACATCATGACCAGTCTACTTGGCCTATTGTATTGGTGAATTATAACCTCCATCCATGGGTGGCAATCAAAAAAGGTCATATCATGCTTGCTCTCCTTGTACCAAGCAAGTATAAGGTGGAGAACATGGATGTGTATCTCGAGCTTTGATTGAGGAGATTGAGACACTGTGGCGAGGTATCAAAGTGCATGATGTCTCAAGGCCAATAAATAGGCATGATATAGAGGTGAAAGGAGTTTTTCTTTGGACGATGCATGACTATCTCGGGTTCTCATAGTGCTCAGGTACATACTTGAACTTTATAACTTTAAACTTATCTTACTCTACCTCTCAATCATCTCAATTTTAAAATAGGTTTAGCAACCTACGGACATTATGCATGTCTGATTTGTGGACCATCACTTGTTTCAGAAAGACCCTCTACACTAAAGAAGGTGGTTTATGACAAACATCATCGAATTATCCCTCCTTCATATCCCAAGTATGTGCCACATGATGTCTCACCACTTGTGATGAGAGGTAGAGATTGATTTGAGGCATAGAGAGGCACCCCAAATCCACCACCCGGATGGGATGTCAAGACACTCAATCTTCTTTCAACTTCCATATTGATGTGAGCTGAAGATCAATAATCTCTTAGACCCCATGCATATCTTCAAGAATGTGGCAAAAATATTTGGGACCATTTAATTGGTAAAAGAGATACCAAATTTTAAACACTTTAGTAGGCCTTTTGTATGTGTAATATCACAATGTGAATGTGTGTATCTTCTTTTTATTTTAAACGAGAGGACTCCTTAGTGTAGCAAGCATGCAAGCAGCATATGCAATGGTTTTTATCCCACATAGTGTTGAAGGCTTTTAACTTTTAGAGTATATATAGAAATTTGAACACACATTACTCTCATCAAGTGAAATGAGAGAGAGCACTTTCCTCTCCATGTGGCTGCATGTTTGTTGGATCTTTGCTCTAGTTGTCTCACCATGGCCGTTCTGCGCTCACGCTTGTGTTCGCTTGCGATCCCCTTTGACGGGTTGCTATGTGGTGTTGGTGGCTACTATGTTTCTGCCCACTTGGCCTAGCATTGTTGCTGGGCTATATGTTCTCTATGGCTCTCGGCGCATGCGCAACGGTTGATCACCCATCTCTAGTTGTGGCATGGGTGTGGCTGGTTGTTCTATGGGCCGTTGATTTCCCCCTATTCTCTCCATGTGGCTGCGTGTTTGTTGAATCTCTGTGTTGGTTGTCATCATAGCCATTCCACGCTCACAATTGTTGTTCTCTCTTGACCCCCTTTGACGGGTTGCTATGTGGTATTGGTGGCTGCTATGGTGTCAGGAAATATTTCTCACACAACCTTTGGAGCCAAGCTCATGTAAGAAACACCTAGCAAAGATGCTAAATATGTATGCACCCTATATCCTCAAAGAAGAAGGCAAAGCCGTAAAGAGAAGTGCATGAATATTAAAATGGCTGGTGTGTGACTAAATCTACCATCAAGAATGTGCAACAAAATCCTTATAAATCAATTCTTCTCTTCTCCCCCTTCACCAACACTTGGATGCAATGCTTTGCAAATATGTGATGCAGTTCATGTAACACACAATGCTAAAACAAAATCATTTTGGTAAATATTTAATACAGTGGGATAATAATGTGTGGGAATAGATACTAAAAATTTGTCACAATTGGGCTCACCAAAGAGTTAAATATGTTATTATTTTTTAATTAGAAATAATAAACATTCACCACTTATTAATTTTTTTGAGAAAGATATTGAAAAGTGTACTCTGAAAGAAGGGCATATCTCTTTTGTCTTTATTGTTGCTGAGACTTGTATGTCATCTTCTTGTTGTTGTTAATGCCGTGTGTGTCCTCTCAATGTTCAAGATATACAAAATCAATAGAATTTTAAATACTGTTAGTAGGCTTTTTGTATGTGTAATATCACAATGTGAATGTTTGTATCTTCTTTTTCTTTTAAAAGAGAGGACTCCTTACTGCAGCAAGTAGCATATGCAGTGGTTTTTATCCCACATAGTCTTGAAGGTTTTTTAATTTTTAGGGTATATAAAGAACTTTGAACACATACTCCTCTCATCAACTGAAATGAGAGAGAGCACTTTCCTCTCCATGTGGCTATGTGTCGCTTGATCTCTTCTCTGATTCTCAGTCTCATGGTCGTTCCGCACTCACGCTTGTTGTTTGCTCTTTGTCCTCTTTGACGGGTTGCCATGGGGTTGCTCACGCTTGTTGTTCGCTCTTTGTCCTCTTTGACGGGTTGCTATGTGGTTGCTCCTTGGGCCGTTGTTGATTGCCCCCTGTCTTCTTCTCTCTCTTTTTTTTGTCTCCCACACCACACCCTTCTACGTGGCGATTCATTCAACAAAAAGGTGCATCTCTCTCAAAAGTACTCCATCATTTTCCTTTAAATTTCCTTCTCCAAAATTTCTTAACTACCGCTTCTAAAGTCCCCTTTTACATTCATGCCCTTCCTATGCACATGTACATGATTTAAAACCCCATTACACATATATTCTAATCTAGTTGAGTGTAGTATCTATTTGAGTTTTCTTCTATTCTCCTCATCTCAAACACAGCCACCTTTGAGGCCAATGACATGCAGTTGTGAAAGAGTTTCATAGCTTGAATGGGCTTGGCCCCTTTGTCGTGATGTTTTGTCCAAAGTTTGTCCATATGAGAAAATTGCATTCATCTCCACTTGTGATCTATTTTGCATCGATGTAAATCTATCCTATCTCAAAAATAGCTCCTCATGGTCAACCAAGTGAGATCATCATCAGTGTGAGATAAATAATGTGTGAGATCAACATAACTGTAGCAAATGGACATGTGTGGACATAAAACACATACATACGTGCAAGACTCACACAATAATATGCTCTTGAGGCTCCACAGAAAATGTAACATATGGTTTGATTTTGGTTGATTGATTGAATCATCATATGCATCATGCCAAGTATTTCTTGTGTATCATTGCTTTGCAAGTGTCACTTGCACACTTAGGCTAGCATGCCCACTTGCATTCACATGAGTATTGGCACATGGTGATTGGCTCATCATAGTCATGCTCCAATCCCTCATCACTGTCTGTGCCCTCTTTGTGTGGTGTGAGCACATTACCCATATTTGCATTCTCTTCTATTTCTTTAAAAAGTGATGCCTATTTTTCCCTAAAAATGGAAAATTGGGTGTAGAAGGCTCTACATATGAGAAAATTGCATTCATGTCCACTTGTTCTCTCTTTTGCATTGACATCAATCCATCCTATCAAAATAGCTCCTCAAGGTGACCACATAAAGCAATACTCATTGGTCCTTCTCAAACTCATAAGATTTGTCTTTTCTAAGTCGTCGTTTTGTTTGTCTCTTTTTGGAATCCTCTTGATGTAAGTAACCTCTCAACCTCAATGGTTCAAAGTGTTTAATCTCTCTTGCAAAGACTTTTCTAAAGGGAGGTTATGCTCATGTAGAATTCTTAAGCTCAATAATTCATGCTCGATATGGGAAATATGGGAAGTACACATTCTAAACCAATGAAAAAAGGGTAAAGCTAGTAGCCTCCTTATATGTACTACTATAAGCCCAAACAATAATACATAACTGATCATCCCAATCCCTCTTGTGTGATGCAATGGCTTTTGTTAAGATAGTGATCAATGTCTTATTAGTGTTTTCAAATTACCCATTGTTAGAAGGTTTATATGGTGTGGTTTTATCATGACAAATAATTAAATAATCAATGAGACCTTCAATAACTTCAATGAGGAAATGTGTCCCCCTATCAGATACAAGTTTGGTTGGAGCTCTAAAAATGACAAATGATTTGCTCAATCAAGAAATTATAAGTGGTGGCTTGTGCATCATCTTTTCTAACAGCTCGTGCCTCAGACCATTTGTGAAGTAATCAATGGCTACTATGATGTAGTTTTGTTACCTCCTAGATGCAGGTGCTATGGGTCCCATATAATATATCCCCCATTTTTCAAAAGGTAAAGTGGCCATAATAGGGATATTAGGTCTAAGACAATTTTGTAGACATGTAGTCCATTCACACATGTCACATCTCTTACACCACTCATCATGAGAATCTTTAAAGATATTAGGCCACCAATAACCCACCCTTAGAATTTTCATTGCAGTGAGTTTCCTAGCAAAATGTCCCCCATAAATTGAATCATGACACTTCCTTAATATGTGTGAAATCTCCCCTTGTGCAAGAAATCGTCTAAATACACCTTCCATACCCTTTCTATAAAGTTTCCCACCATCAATAAATAGAAAAATTTTGTGCATATGTAGCTAACCTTTTTCTTTCTTCTTTATTCAACTCATTGGGAAACTCCAAGGTAGAAAGATAAGAGGCCATTTTGTCATACCACTCTTGAGATTTCTTAATACAAAACAAGTCATCCATGACCATCGGTTCACTAGGTGCTTCTTTTTCAACATCTGAGAGGTCAGCTAAGTAATCTGTTACCATATTATAGTAGTGATGTGTGTGAACACACTTAGGACCGCCGGGGCACTTTTTCCCTCACTAGGAGGTTTTTTCCCCCGTGCATTGTATATACGCCCATTATCTTCTAGGGCTTGTTATCTTTAATTTTTGGCACTCATAATACACTACTGTGTTGTGCTCAAGCTTCCTCATCTTCTTGAAGTTGTGTGTGCATTCCTGCAACCCTAATTCCAACAATTGGTATCAGAGCAGGCTTCCTCCTCCCGGGCAGCATCACCGGCACCTGCCGCTTCATCTCCTCCGATTGCGACGAGGTTTCACGAGCGTCTGCAGGTTAGTATATGCCGTGGGAGAGCTCGAAGGGCTTGGTCATTTTAGAATTTTGATCTGAAGTCATTTCGCCCTCCGTTTTTGCATTCCAAGTACTGCGCAGGCAAAATCGTCCTACTGTGCAGATTTTCTGTCAAGATTAAAATCTGCAGGACAGGTGCCCATTCGTCTGTTCTGGGCTGTGCTACATAGCACAGGTCGATTTTATACAGGTTTACCTCTTACAGACAGCATTTACATCTAGTAGTACAGTCATTGGCCATGGCTGACAACAATGATGTATTCCGCATGTTGGCTGCTGAGGATAAGTTGGATGGCACCAACTATCCATTGTGGGCATATATGATGCGACATGTATTGGTAGCAAAGGGGTTATGGAACATTGTGCAGGGTATTGATGCACGTCCTATTGTGGCTGGGAATGCTGCAAACACATCAGAAACAGGTACTGTTGATGATGGTGCAGGCACAAGTGCTGTAGCAGCTGTTCGAGAACCACCACTTTCAGCAGAGCAGATTCGTTGGGATGGTAGAGATGCGCAAGCTCATGCCTTGATTGCGCTGTCTGTCAAACGTACCATTATCCCACATATTTGCTCCTGCAGGACTTCTAAGGATGCTTGGGATGTACTTGCCACATTGTATCAGGCAAGAAATGAGGCTCGTGTTGCTTATCTCCGAAAACAGTTGGAGAGTGAGCATATGAACGAAGGTGATTCTATGGATAGCTTTTTGACAAAGATCAAGGATTTCAAAGAGCAGCTCATTTCTGCAGATGAAATCCTGTCAGACAGTTCACTTGTGCAGACTGTTTTGAATGGTCTACCAGATTCTTATCAGGGTTTTGCTTCCACTCTTCGCTTGATGATGAAAGGCAATCCCAATGCCTTATCATTTGAGGAGTTAGTTTCTGTTTTGCTGCAAGAAGACCAGTCAAGGCAAAACAGGAATATTATGCGTGTCGCAGATCAAGCTTTCGTTGCTAGTCAGAGAAGCGGGAAAGGTAAAGCTGGCTTTTCTTCTAGTAAGCAGAAATCTGCAAATGCTGCGCAACCAAAGAAGGAAGACAAAGATGAGAAGAAGGGTGACAAACAGAAGACATTTTGCAAGTACTGTAAGGGAAATGATCATGTCATCAAAGCGTGTCCTAAGCTGGCTGCGAAAGAGGCTAAGAAGAAAGAGGCTGGTATGGCTGTTGCAGATGCCTCTCCTTCTAACAATGAATCTGCTAATGTTGTGCTAGATACAGAATGGGCATTCAATGCGCAGTGCAGTTATGACCCATCTTTGCATGACACATGTATGTCTGCAGTAGATTCAGATGTATGGTACTTTGACAGTGGTGCCACTAAGCATATCACCTCGCAGCGCAGTTTATTCACTTTCCTTGAGTCTGCTCCCACAGGGAATACTGTCACTTGTGCCAATAACTCCTCTTATCCCGTTGAAGGAGTTGGACAGATTGTGCTGAATGTTGCAAATGGCAACACCTTTACACTTTTTGATGCATTGTATGTGCCAGGGATCAAAAAGAATCTGCTGTCAGTCTCCGCATTTGCCAAAATAGGTTTGGTTGTAAAATTTGTGGATGACAGATGTACTGTTCATGATCTCTCTTGTGGTGACATCATTGTAGCATCTGGTTCACTATGTCGAGGGCTGTATAAGCTCAATATGGATGGCAAATGTGTAGAGGATTCAGCATGTGCTATTATGGATACGCAGGCTATTTCAAATGCAAAACTGTGGCATGCACGTTTTGGTCATCTGAATTTTGCAAGTTTGCTGCGCCTGCAGAAATCTGAAATGGTGTCTTCTTTGCCTAAGCTTGAGGCACCTGTCAAGCATGTTTGTGAGGGCTGCATATTGGGTAAAATGCAGCGTGCTTCCTTTCCCAAAGATGGATCAGTGAGAGCTGAACGCAGATTGCAGCTTGTTCACAGTGATGTTTGTGGTCCCATGCAAACTCCATCATTTGGAAACTACCTTTACTTCGTGACTTTCATTGATGATTTTACCAGGCATGCATGGGTATATCCTTTGAAGGCAAAGTCCGAAGTGTTTTTGTGCTTCAAACAGTTTTTGGTTATGGCTGAAAATGTGTCAGAAAGTAAGATGGGCACCCTCCGTTCAGATCGAGGGGGGGAGTATATGTCTTCAGAATTTAATGCATTTCTGGCTGAGCGTGGGATAAAACACCAATGTACAGTGCTGTATACACCACAGCAAAATGGTGTGGCTGAGAGAAAAAACAGGTCTCTCATGGAAATGGCAAGATGTATGGTTAAGAGTCAAAGTCTACCACATGGTTTTTGGCTTGAGGCTGTCATGTGTGCCACTTATGTACTAAACAGGTGTCCCACCAAAGCATTACAGGTTGTCACTCCATATGAGGCTTGGCATAGCCGCAAGCCATCTGTTGGCCATTTACGTGTTTTTGGTTGCCTGGCATATGCATTAGTGCCTGTGCAACATCGCAGAAAATTGGATGACAAAGCTGTCAAATGTATTTTTGTTGGATATAGTGCTGAGAGCAAAGGCTATCGTTTGTATCATCCACAGACAAAGCGCATTTTGGTTAGCCGTGATGTTGTATTTGTGGAAGATGCAGTTCAGCCCTTGGTTTCATGTACTAAGGAGACAGATATCAGCTCACGTGATGTCTATGATACATTGTTGCCTCTTTTCAGTGGTGCACAGTCAAGTGCAATACCTCATGAGGCAGTTTTTCAGCCTATGCAGGTTTTAAATGATGGCACAGATCAGCCTATATCTGATGCAGATGTGCATGATGCACTTGAGGATGAGAGACAAGAGATTGAGGGCTCTAGGAACATGCCTAGATGGCTGGTGCAAACTTTGCGTGACAGCAAGTTGGATGCCCCTTTGTCTAGTCGCACTCGTTCTGGCTCTCATGGTGCCTCTTATGCGTCAGATTGTTATGCATTGGCTGTTTCTAGTATGTGCGATGAAAGTGAGCCTGTTTCATTTGATGAGGCACAAAGTTCAGAAAATTGGATGGCTGCTATGCAAGCAGAATACGATGCTATTATGAAGAATGGTACATGGTCTTTATGTGACTTGCCCCCTGGCAAGAAGGCCATTGGCACTAAGTGGGTATACAAATTGAAGCGTAAGCCTGATGGCACAGTGGATCGCCATAAGGCTAGGCTTGTTGCAAAAGGTTATGCTCAAGAGAAGGGCATTGATTTTGATGAGACTTTTGCTCCCACATGTCGTATGACCACTGTTCGTAGCATCTGTGCATTAGCAGCTCATAATGGTTGGAATGTACATCAGCTGGACATAAAGACTGCGTTCTTAAATGGAGATTTGCATGAGGAGGTGTATGTATCGCAGCCTCGTGGTTTTGTTCAAAGAGGGCAGGAAAACAAAGTGTGCAGGTTAAAAAAGGCTTTATATGGTTTAAAGCAAGCTCCACGAGCTTGGTATGAAAAAATACATGCATATTTGACTGCACATGGGTTTCAGAATAGTCCAACAGAAAGCACTTTGTATGCTAAACGTGTGGATGGTGTACATCTAATCATTGCTCTCTATGTCGATGACATGCTGCTCACAGGACCAAATGAGAGTCATATTGCTGATTTTAAGGCTGATTTGAATGCCTCTTTTGAGATGTCAGATTTGGGGCATTTGCATCATTATTTGGGGATACAATTTAAGCAGTGTGATGGAGGTATTGCTTTGTGTCAGACAAAGTATATTGAAACATTGTTGCGGAGATTTGGCCTTGAAGACTGCAAGCCTATTGCTACTCCAATGGAGACAGGTTTGAAGTTGAGTCTTCATGATGCTGGAGATCACTTTGATGTCACACTCTATCAGACAGCTGTTGGTTGCCTCATTTATGTATGCATTACGAGGCCAGACATTCAGTTTGCAGTCTCACAGGTGAGCAGATTTATGCATAACCCAGGCATTAAGCATTGGCAGGCAGTGAAGCGTATCTTTCGCTATTTGAGTGGTACTCGGCATCTTGGGTTGTTTTATCCCAAGGGGGGATCATTGCCGCCAGATTTACATGCTTTTTCAGATTCTGACTGGGCTGGTTGTTATGACACACGCGTGTCCACGAGTGGTTTTTGCTTCATGCTTGGAAGCTCATGCATATCATGGTTGAGCAAGAAGCAGCCTACTGTGGCCACTTCTAGTTGTGAAGCTGAGTACAGGGCAGCTTTCACAGCTACGGTTGAGTGTGTGTGGCTCAGACGCCTTATGGCTGATTTGGGTGTTGGGCAGCCATCTGCCACCACCATCTTCACTGACAGTCAGAGCGCATTGGCAGTTGCGCGGAACCCAGTGTTCCATGCTCGTACAAAGCACATTGAGGTGCACTACCATTATGTCAGGGAGAGACTCTCTGCAGGAGAGATCAGTTTGGCTTATGTGCCAACACAGGATAACCTTGCAGACCTTTTCACAAAGGCTCTGCCTCGTGAGAAGTTCGAAGCTTTTCGCAAAGCTTTGGGCTTACTCCCTTTTGTGGATTCGTCCACATAGCTAGACACTTCCCTATACATGAGTGCTAGCTCTTGTTCACCGCATCACTCCAGGGGGGATTTGTTACCATATTATAGTAGTGATGTGTGTGAACACACTTAGGACCGCCGGGGCACTTTTTCCCTCACTAGGAGGTTTTTTCCCCCGTGCATTGTATATACGCCCATTATCTTCTAGGGCTTGTTATCTTTAATTTTTGGCACTCATAATACACTACTGTGTTGTGCTCAAGCTTCCTCATCTTCTTGAAGTTGTGTGTGCATTCCTGCAACCCTAATTCCAACATAATCCACACCAATTTTTGAAGAGTAGGGGATTTGGATTTCAACTCATAATAAATGTCTTGTAGCTTCACTACCCACTTCATGATTCTTTCAGGGGGTGAAATATCCATGCCTCCTCTGCGCAACAGATTCTGGGGTGCTAGCAGCAGAAGTACAACTTCTTGCGCAGGGTAGAGTCTCCCACTCGAGGCCTCACCCACGAATATCTAGACAAGAGACTAATCTCTCGGTTCTTTCAAAATTGAACCCAGAAAAACTTCCCTCGCCGCCCAAAAGGCATAGGAGATTCCTCCAGGAAAAATTATTCTAACGTAGTCATCAAGAGCCTCAAATTACCCTTTTTTATTCTGACCAAACCCGCAGGTCACATGGTCGATCAAGGGAGGAAATTGCACTTGGATCATAGAGACCAATGCTTTTTTCCTCCTCAAGAGGCACAGCCGTTCATTCTTTTCTATAGAACAAGGATTATCTGTGATTTACTTCAACCATCGTAACTTAAATAGAATTGATTTTTTATTTTAGGAATCCATCAGTCCAACCTAACCCCATCCAGTCCCATGGGTTAGCCAACCGCCCAACCACTACACCATTATGAAAATTTGGTTATGTTTTGTCCTGGGGGTACTAGGGAAAAGAGTTCCCAGGCACCCTAGCTAGATTCATGCAAAATACATTTCAGGCATACCACTAATTACGCACCCAATCTGAAATTGCCTTTCACAGATTCGGCTATCTTTAAAGCAAACTTTTAATGAAACCATAGTATCACTGATCATAATCCTTCAAAGTATCTAGCTTGAAGTTCAATTTCCAATCATTCCTTCATCGGTGTACCTATGGCATCATTCGCAACCAGAACGCTCACCACCTGCTCATTCAGGGGCCTTTTCAATAGTTCCTAGCTCATAGCACCTGGGAATATAATCACATAAAAATTCAGATGGACTCTTCATTGAAGATCAGCTAGATAAATCAACAAGATCCATGTAAAAGGGTCATGAACTCATCCGTTGAAGACCAGCAAGGTCAATCAACCAGATCCATGTTGAAAAATACAAGTGAATAGGGTGTGTGCGGGAACAAGCCCTTGGTTAGAGGCTGTAAAAGAGAATGAGTAAATGTGAAAGAACCTGTGAAAAGGTGAGAAGAATCTACTGGGAGAGAATAAAGGGTAGCATGAGAAGATTTAGGAAGTGTGGAGATATTCTGGGAAGTGTGGAGATATTCTGGGAAAAGTGAAGAGGTGGAGAGAATCAGGGAAAAGAGGTGGAGTGAATCATAGAGAAATCAGTGGGATTTGAGCTGATGTAAACTCTATAAATTGAGGCATTGCCCTAATGAGAATTTGCTAGTTTTTGAGTATCCATGCCTACATTAATCTATTTGTTTAATTACCCACTAATTACGTCTTAATTATTTGCTAATCGCTTTGTTAATGATGTTGATTCTAGTGTTTGATCCACCATAGCTCATCACATTGCTCAAATTTCAACATGGTATCAGAGCCATGCCTAGAATCCATCATTTTATGACCTCATTATCTTGCTAATTTGGATTAGGAGAAAATTATAATTTTCCCTCTTTTTTCAACTCACCTCTGTACCCCCAGCCAGTGGAGGAACTCATTCACCTTACACACTCACAATTAGGTCAAACCCTTCTAGCACATGGTAGCCAACACTTTGCTCCTCCAGCCTATGTAAGAAATGCAGCAAACCGCGGAAGCGTTCAGGAGAAATTGCGAATTTGGCCAGCGCAGACATTTCTAATGAAATTGCAGATCTTGTGCTCATCAGATTAAATTGCTTCAATTCCTCTTAGCCCAAGGTGTTTTCAAGCATGCTCTACAAGTTGGTAAAGACAGAATTCAATTTCATCAAGTCTACAGTGAGATCCAAGCTCTTCATCAAATCTGCAAGTGACTTTGGTAAAACAGAGATTAAGCTTTCAATATTTGGTCAAATCTTGTGTTTCTTGGCTTAATCCTCTACTAGACTCATTGCTATTTATGCCTTTGAAATAATTTGAGCTCATTTGAAGTCTAAGGCACTAGATCTGGACTCCAGGCATACTCTGTTTTTTGCACATAAAATACTGGATTAATTTGCTAATCAATGATTAATCAGTGCTAATCACTGTATTTTGATACAATTGAGGATTCAAATTAACCACTAGCTATCTGATACAGATCCTTATAACTTCAGATTGTAATTTGGAGTTGGTTTGATACTCCAACCATCCCGTACAAATTGGTTACCCTTGATTTAATGTAATTTCTAGAAAAATTGTGCTGATAAATTTATGATAATCATCATTTTACATTTAACCCTTGGTTAATGCCTGTAAATCTCACTCAAAATCAAGATTATTCACAGCCAGAGTTGCATTTGGGAATGTGCATGAGAATGAATGCTATACGCATTATGTATCGGGCACATTACATCAGTGTAAAAATGGGAACAGACACTGCCCTTGTCCAAAATAAGGAAGCGGTAAGACCTCCTGCATAAATTTGGGTTTGCATTGCATAATGACACAAGATGAACATCAAAAGCCCAAAGAAACTGTCAGCAAAACATTGAAACATGTTGCTCACATGTTGCTCACATGGAGCAAGAAGACCTGACGGCGGACAAGCTCATGGCCTCAGCCATGAAAGAAGGAGAATATCTCTTTCCAAGAAGAGGATCCACACCAAGAAGATCTAAAGGAAGAATTGAAGGAAGACATGGACACGAGAAGAGAAGCTGCCACAAGAAGAGAAATTGCCCCAAGAAGACTGAAAGAAGAGACAGACGCATGGAGAGAAGCTGCCACGACAAGAAGACCGAAGACAAGAGAAGATGTGAGGCTACAAAGAGTGAGGAGCCATGTGAAAATCTCTGAGAGAGAGAGAGAGAGAGAGACTCCACAACCCAATGTAACCTGCCCCAACAAAGTAAAACCACCTCTGAGAGCCACCGATAATGTAGGCCACGTGGTAGATGTATGTGTGAGCACTTTAGTCAAGGTCACGGGCACTTATAGTAGCCTTGGACACATAGAGAGAGAGAGAGAGTGTCAAGGACTATGGAGTTAGGGACTTGAGGCACTATTAGCGGGAGGGCTATCAAGTAAGAGAGAAACTTGGTACAGGGTCCAGGTGTGCTAAGATAACTCGAGGGGAGGTATGCTAGATACTAGTCGCGGACTATCAAGTAAGGGGAGGCAAACTTGGTATAGGGTCTAGGTATACTAGGAGTATTCACTTGAGGGGAGGTGTTGAAAAATACAAGTGAATAGGGTGTGTGTGGGAACAAGCCCTTGGTTAGAGGCTGTAAAAGAGAATGAGTAAATGTGAAAGAACCTGTGAAAAGGTGAGAAGAATCTACTGGGATAGAATAAAGGGTAGCATGAGAAGATTTAGGAAGTGTGGAGATATTCTGGGAAGTGTGGAGATATTCTGGGAAAAGTGAAGAGGTGGAGAGAATCAGGGAAAAGAGGTGGAGTGAATCATGGAGAAATCAGTGGGATTTGATGCTTGATGTAAACTCTATAAATTGAGGCATTGCCCTAATAAGAATTTGCTGGTTTTTGAGTATCCATGCCTACATTAATCTATTTGTTAATTACCCACTAATTACGTCTTAATTATTTGCTAATCACTTTGTTAATGATGTTGATTCTAGTGTTTGATCCACCATAGCTCATCACATTGCTCAAATTTCAACAATCCATGCCCGTGATCAGAAAACAACTCCAACTCATTTTCTTCCCCAACGCACACGTGGGTATCTTCAACGACCTAGAGCCCGAGCACCGTATGGTCAGCACACGTGGGTATCTTCAATGACCTAGAGCCCGAGCACCGTATGGTCAGCACCCTCTAGGTTCCTTAGCAAGTGACATAGCGCTTCACTCATAGGCCACTTTCTTGGTCCCTCATCCATCGTACTGGAACCTCACCATTTTAATCGATTTGAGGCTGGTTAAGACCTCGGCCGACCTTGCTACTTGAGACGTCCTTCATTAACTCTCCGTCAGCTGTGTTGCAACTTTTTCACTTAGGTTCGCACCACCTCATTCACTTAGGTCCGCACGATCTCATTCACAAGATGGTCAAAATGCTTCCCTAGCATTCTTGACATAAAAAAATCTTTGAAAAAAACAAGTTTCACATACAAATATAGTTCTAAACAAAATTTCCATCTTTCCTCATCATACCACATCCTTTCATCTTTTCTCATCATTCCACATCCTTTCACTTTATTCCTCATCATTTCTCATCTTCCCACATCAATCCATATCACATCACATCATTCCCACATCAACTCACATCTAATCACATTATTTCCACATCAACTCACATCCAATCACATCATCCCACATCAATTCACATCCAATCACATCATTACCACATTAATTCACATCCAATCATATCATTCCCACATCAACTCACATCCAATCACATCATTCCCACACCAGTTCACATCCAATCACATCATTCCCACATCAACACACATCCAATCACATCATTTTCACATCAGCTCACATCCATTCACATCCATTCACATCATTTCACATCCATTCAAATCATTTCACATCCATTCACATCCAATCACATCATTTCACATCCATTCACATCATTTCACATCTATTCACATCCATTCACATTAGTTCATATCCATTCACATCAATTCATATCCATTCACATTCATTCACATCAGTTCATATCCATTCACATTTGTTCATATCAATTCATATCCATTCACATCACTTCATATCCATTCACATTCATTCACACCCATTGTAACATACCCATCTTCACTAATAAAGAAATGTCCATGTAATTATGAGTTTTTATGGTATAAAAATCAATGATTTTATTATTTGAGTCATTTCTACTTAGAATCTTCAAATTCTGAGCCCAAATTTGGAATCTGCGTGCGATTTTATCCTAATATAGGATTTTACAGCATCTTAAACGGACACCGGATCAAGCCTATACGTAAATTTCAATCATTTTAGTTAAAAAACGGCAACCTTTAAACCTTAATAAATGCACGACCGGGCGTCCGATTGACAAACGGTCTGAACCCCTACGACCAAGAGAACCTCCTGGAGCATTGGTATCTTTTCCTTTTAAAATGACGACATAGAAATTGTATGAAGTTATGAATTATGTGATGCTGTATTCGATAAATTGCGTTGAAATTGTTATCTTCACGAATTGCGAATGCTATATTTAATAAATTGCATTGAAGTTGTTATCTTTAGAATTCAAGATTTTTTTTTTAAGCTTCAAAGCTAACTCCGTTCCGTGCTTGTGTAGCCGGGCGGCGTCATTTTAGCAAAGCCCGGGAATGGCCCAAGGTATCCCTCATACCATTGGGAGAATAAGGATTGCCGATTGAGGCGAGAGATTATGAGGCTGCCTAGTTCTGAGGGCCCAGGCTAGTGTGGTAAATAAGCCCACCCTAGTGTGCAGACATCTCTCTGAGGGGCGGGAGGATCGAGCGATGGAGCCTGAGAGCGACAGGCCGGCTTGAGTCCTCGCCAGAGCGGGCAGCGGCGCGGCGGCCGATGAGGTGTATGGTCCTGTAGGGTTTTGCCCAGCATGTAGAGGCTGGAAGGCCGAATTCTAGACGATCGGCGGTAGAATAAAGGAAAAGAATAAGAGAGCCAATTTGGCTTATATGGAATTGACTCATGTATAAACTTTTTATATAAATATATCTTGTCTTTGGCATGATTACATTGTGTAAAAAGGCTGTTTTAACAAACCTTGTGAAAAGGGCCTTAATTAAGGAATATGTTTATTTATGTCAAACAGTGTGGTAGGATTAATTAGAAAACAAATTGATGCATGAGTAGGGTGGAAAGTGGGAGGATGGAATGCCCCGACGGCACCATCCTACGGACGGGTGGACCCGATTAGTCGGGTAGCTTTCCAACAGATTAAGTGACAGCCCTACGCTAGATAATTAGGTTCTTGGGCAACTCTATTCTAGAAGACTAGGCCAGCGGGGCTGTGCCTTGCATAAGATGAGGAAAAAAGCGCCGTTGTCTCTAGAAATCAAGTCTAGTAGTTGCCCAATTTATGATCAATTGCCCTATGGGTGATTTGATGTTTAGAAAATCACGCTCCCCCTGCGGGATAGAGCTAGGTCATACCTATGAATCGTATCCTTGAATCTCTACAAGGTCAAGGTATCGATGAATCGTATCCTTGAATCTCTACAAGGTCAAGGTATCGATGAATAGGAAATTTTTCCCAAGATAAGACTTAGTGGACTATCTTAAGCGTTTCTCCCATTTTAGAAGGGAGGAACCTTACAATTGGTATCAGAGCGAGTTTAGCTCCTAGGAATTGCCATTTAAGGACTGTTTTGTAATAAATGTTTTACCTAACATAATGCTAACTAGTAAAAACATCCTACTAAAACAAATAAGTTGAATTCATGTTTGAATGATTATAGGAAGAGGAAGATGCCTACTCCAAGTTTCTAGTTTTCCAATGCATCTTCGAGACTTCTAGTCACTCCTCGAATTTCGTGTTCCGCGACACCATGGTCCAAATATTAGAGAAGATATCCCTCCCTCATTTCTCTCGTATTCAAAGAGGATGGGGTAGAGATTTCTGGAGTCGTGGGCCGAGATACTTCTTCATCCGAGCAGATCAAATTGGGAACCTCACCACCGACCTTAAGCGGATTCGTTGGATTGAAAAGCTGAAGATGATCTGTCGACACCTCTGTGACTATAGATGGGGTTCGCATACCTCACGATCGCTGGGTGTATGACAAAGTGATGCAGGTCTTACCTACTGATAGAGTAGCTGTGTTGGGATCTACCCCAATCCAGAGTTTACCACCCTTACCATCAGTTTTTAGAGTCTTAGAAACTACAGCGGAACCCCCATATTTCACCTATGTGGACCGCTCTACCCTTATGTCATAGTGAAGCCTAGGAATTTTCCTTGATGTCAAATAAAGACTAATTATATTAGTCTCAGATCTTTGTAATAAAACTTGTCCTTGTAAATATTTGGAAATAAAATAATTTCAATGTTTTACTCTCCAAAAATAAGCGTTGTGCAAATATGAATCTTGTAATCTTAAAATTGCTTTTATAATGATGGCCAGGACGACCACCCTCCACTTCCCAATGCGCTTTACACCGATACCCAGGAGAAGAAGCTCCTGCTCAAGCAAATGCAACCTCCCTCCTTTAAAGGAGAAGGTTCAAATGTTGAGAAGGATGCTAAAGTCTGGATTGAGGCGATGGACGATTATTTCTCTGCTGCCGGTACTGGAGTAGCAAATCAGTCTATGCTCGCACGGTTTCGCCTCATCGGAGATGCTAAACTCTGGTGGAAATAGTGGTGCCGTGACAAGGAAGTCACCGAGCATTCTCAAACGTGGGAAGACATCAAGAAGGCAGTGAAGGAAAGATATCTTCCCCCATCCCATGAATCCATAAAGATGAATGAGTTTTTTAGTCTTAGGCAGTGCAGCTTAACTCTTGAGGACTACTATTCCAAATTTATCACCCTTCGGAAGTATGCCCCAGCTATGACTACTTTCCAGCAAGTGGCTCGTTTCTGCCAAGGGCTAAATGAACCCTTAGATTCTTGCCTTGAAGCAATGAGGCCAAGCACATTACAGGATGCTCTCATACGAGCAAAGCCCCTTGTGAAAGAAATGAAGGCTAACAAACCAAAGAATCAAAAGAGATCTTACCCTGAGGCAAATCTTAAAGATCAACCCTACAAGAAATCTCAACAGAATTTCCCCTACTACAACAAAGGGAACTCTTTTGTCCCCCGCTCGTATGCTGCTTCTTCCAGACAAGGCCCTCTGTGTTTTGAGTGCAATGAGCCGGGACACTTTAGAGCCAATTGTCCCAAGATGGCAACATCATTTCCCCAAGGTAGCAGAGGAAATCAAGGCCGTGGAACCCCTATCCACCAAGGTGCAAGAGGCAGTGGCCGTGGGGGCAGAGGCCGCGGAGGAGCAGTTGCTAGGACTGCCTGTGTTATAAGTGAAGAACCAACCTTGGAAACGGCTGAAGAAGAGCGCGCCACCGTCCATGCGGCTGTAGAACACCAAGGTCCGAATAAACAATTTGGTGTAATCCAAACCCCCGCCACTCATCACGGTAAGCCATTTCAGCTTTTGATTGATTGTGGCAGTACCCATTCATTCCTTTCTCCTAAGTGCTTGCAAAAATTAAATTTGAGTCAAAAAACAGCTAGAAGAATGATTGTAGAGTTAGCCAGTGGGAAAGAAGTAGTATCTCGCCACTCTATAGGAAACCTTGATTTTGAGCTGGGTAATGAGCAAACTCATGGTCACTTTAGAGTCTTGCCATTAGGAATTCATGATGGAATCCTTGGGATGGATTGGTTAATTGCAAACAAAGCTAGCATTCATTGTAACTAGGGGAGTATCACTTTTGAAAATGAGCATGGCCAAGTAATATCTGTTCAGGGGATCACAGGGAAACCTAAATCTAGGGTAGTCAAGGCAAAACATCTTCTCAAGGGAACACGTAAGGGTCAGCAAGTTTTCTTAGTCAAACTCAACAAAGTCATTGAACCTAGTATGGAGACAGAACCCTCTTGGCTCCAAGAATTCTCTGACATCTTCCCTGACGAGCTTACAGGGTTACCGCCTCCTCGAGAAGTCGATCATGAAATCGAGGTGATCCCTGGAGCTCAACCCGTCTCAAAAACTCCCTATAAAATGTCCCTTCCTGAAGCCATTGAACTTAAGGAGCAACTTTCCCAACTCATTGAACAAGGATTTGTACGCCCCAGTAGCTCTCCTTGGGGAGCACCTGTTCTTTTCCAAAAAAAGAAGGACGAAACTCTCCGCCTCTGCATAGATTATCGAGGGCTAAATCAAGTCACTGTCAAGAATAAGTATCCTATCCCTCACATCGACGAACTTCTTGACAGGCTTCATGGGGCCAGAGTCTTCTCAAAAATAGATTTGAGGTCTGGTTACTATCAGATCAAAGTGAAGGAAGCACATATACCCAAAACAGCCTTCAATACCCGTTATGGCCACTATGAGTTTACTGTAATGTCATTCGGGTTAACCAATGCTCCTGCAACCTTCAACCGCCTAATGCAAGATATATTCCGTCCTTACTTGGATGAATTTGTGCTTGTTTTCTTTGATGACATCTTAATCTACTCTAAATCAATGGAAAAGCATGAGGAACATGTGCGTAGAGTTCTGCAATTGCAACTCTATGCCAAGAAAAGCAAATGTACCTTCTTTACTCATCAAATTGAGTATCTTGGATTCATCGTCTCTAAAGATGGCATCTCAGTAGACCCCGCCAAGGTCAAGGATATTCTAGAATGGCCACACCCTAAATCAGTTCGTGAAGTTCGTGGGTTTTTGGGAATCACGGGTTGGTATAGGATTTTTATCAAAGATTATGCCTTGGTAGCTGCACCTTTGACGGATCTTCTTAAGAAGGATTGCAAAATAGTGTGGCTGCCAATCCATCAAAACAGCTTTGATCAGCTGAAGGTCATTATTACTTCTGCCCCAGTCTTAAAGCTTCCTGATTTCTCCAAGGAATTTGAAGTGGTTACCGATGCTAGTAGTCTAGCACTTGGTGGTGTCTTAGGCCAAGAAGGAAGGCCAATCGCTTATCCTTCCCGCAAGCTAAAGCAATATGAAGCAAATTATGCCACCCATGATTTGGAGCTCTTAGCAGTTGTTCATTGCCTCAAATTATGGAGACATTATCTCTTAGGGGGCAAGTTCCACCTTGTAAACTGACCACAAAAGTCTAAAGTGGATCTTCACCCCCAGCCTAACCTCAACATGTGGCAAAGGAGATGGATTGAAATTTTACAAGAATATGACTTCGACATCAAATTCCGCCTTGGGAAAGATAATGTGGTAGCAGATGCACTTAGCTGCAAATCTTTCTTGAGTGCAATTTCAATGCCAAATAATCCCATACTGGTCAAGGTGGAAGAAGTCTCATCTCATGATCCAGATTATCAGAGGATGATAAAGTTAGTAGAAGAAGGGGGACACTCAGAGAAAGAGAAGAATCTAATCAAGGGATACTCCACTCATGAAGGAAGCCTCTACTTCAATCACAGGTTATGTATCCCTAAGGATCCTGCTTTAAAGAAACTAATCCTCCATGAAGCTGCTGCAAGACACCCAGGCTATGCAAAAACATTAAATGCCGTAAGAAGGAGCTTTCATTGGGCAGGCTTGAAAAATGATGTCCTTCGGTACTTGAAGCAATGTCTCTCATGCCAAAGGATCAAAGCTAAAAGAGTCAAGATGCCTGGAAAACTTCAACCCTTAGATATTCCCCAAATGAAGTGGGAGTGCATTAGTATGGATTTTGTCACAAGTCTTCCCACTGTTCAAGGAGGATATGACTCCATTCTAGTAGTAGTGGACTTACTTACCAAAGTAGCTCACCTTATACCAGCAAAGAAGACCTTCAAAGCTTCTGATGTTGCTCGAGTATTCATCAAGGAAGTCCTCAAACTTCATGGTCTCCCAAAAAGGATAGTAAGTGACCGAGATTCTGACTTCACTTCAAAATTCTGGCAGTCCTTATTTCAAGCCCTGGGAACTCAACTTTGCTTTAGCACAGCTTATCATCCAGAGGGCCAGACTGAGAGAGTCAATCAAGTAATTGAAGACATTCTCAGAGCATACTGTGGACGGGAACCAAGAAGGTGGATTCAATACCTTCCTCTGGTAGAATTTGCCTACAATGCGTCTTATCATCATCAAAGCATAGGAATGTCACCATTCAAGGCACTCTATGGGCAAGAATGCCTGTCTCCTCTAAATTTCTCTGATCCAACCATAAGAGTTGAGGCATCCAGGAAAATGCTCGAAGAAATGGAGGAACAAACCAAGGCAATCCAAAAGGATATTAAAGCTGCCCAAGATCGACAAAAGCTTTATGCTGACAACAAGAGGTCTGAAAGGATCTTTAAGGAAGGAGACAAAGTTCTTCTACGAGTGCGACCCAAACGAAGTTCTCTATCACTTGGGAAATATAAGAAGCTCAGCCCTAGGTATTGTGGTCCTTATACAGTTATCAAGTGTCTAGGTAAAAGTGCCTATAAACTCCAACTCCCAGCCCATAGCAAAGTCCATAATGTATTTCATGTAAGTTTGTTAAAACCATATGTCCCCAGTCTCGATCATATTCTTGATGATGAACAAGTTGTAATCCCTACTCAAGGAGTCCTTGAATTACAGCCCAGTAGTATCATAGATTCTAGGGAAAGGCAACTCCGAAATAGAACTCTTGTGTAGAACATCTAGTACAGTGGAAAGATTACCCTGAAGAGGATGCAACTTGGGAAGATGAATCTACACTCTTAAAGGATTATCCCCAATTCATGACGAGATGAGGACATCTCGATTTCTTTAAGGGGGGAAGGATGTAACATACCCATCTTCACTAATAAAGAAATGTCCATGTAATTATGAGTTTTTATGGTATAAAAATCAATGATTTTATTATTTGAGTCATTTCTACTTAGAATCTTCAAATTCTGAGTCCAAATTTAGAATCTGCGTGCAATTTTACCCTAATATAGGATTTTACAGCATCTAAAACGGACACCGGATCAAGCCTATACGCAAATTTCAGTCATTTTAGTTAAAAAACGGTGACCTTTAAACCTTAATAAATGCACGATTGGGCGTCCAATTGACGAATGGTTTGAACCCCTACGACCAGGAGAACCTCTCGGACAAAAAAAATTTTCGCCCCCGGGGCGGTCCGGCACGCAAATCGAGGCGAGCGTCCCAAATTTGGGTACCCTGTCCCAAAATTTGGTCCGTACACACTTACTAGGGTGCCCGTACGATGCCCGCCCAAGAACAAAAGGACGACCGTCCACTGCATGGTCCCCACGTACCCCTACGTGGACACCCATGCTGCCCCAGGCTAGATAAGGTACATGTGTACCACTCCTTTCCCGGACAACCGACACCGTACCTTTCCCCTAGACCCATGCAGGCCACTGATCCATAGCCTTTGAAGGTACACCGTCCTTTCGTCCTTGCTTTGTGCAGCGCCCATACCCATACCCCTCAGCTATATAAACCCTCGGGGTGTTCCACAGGCAGCACGCATTTCTGTGCAACGTATGCCCTGTTGTACCGTCGTCCATACCGTCGTCTGTCCCTCTGCAGTGTACCGCCGTCTGTCCCTGTGCAGTGTACTTGTTGTACTTGCTGTAGTACAGCTGCCCCTTGCAGCAGAGCAGCCACCTCTCTCACACCCCCTCATTTGCCTCTTTTCAGATAGGCCAATTTTCCTCCATTCCCCTCTTGGTAGGAGGCAGTGTCAACTCTTCCCCCCCCCATTTGCGTAGACTTTAATAAGGGTTTTTTGCCTTAAGAAAGGGTTCGTGCGTCATACTCTTTTGCTCATACGGTGAGCAAACGAACTCAGAATTCAGATCCGACTGAAGCGTTTTGATCGTAGCAGCGAGCTCTACAAAGCGACGCATAAGATGGCCTCTTCTCAGAGACATCAAAATATTGCCTCAAGAGGAGCGCGCAATAACGAGATTAGGGAAGATGCTCCCAATGCGGCACCAGCCCTCCCTTTTCAAGCTCCTCAAGGAAATGGTGGCCAGGTTACCTTGGTTAAATTTTTAAAGAAGGGATTTTCCTTAAATTAGTGTTAATGAATGGTATCTTTTCCTTTTAAAATGACGACATAAAAATTGTATGAAGTTATGAATTATGTGATGCTGTATTCGATAAATTACGTTGAAATTGTTATCTTCACAAATTGTGAATGCTATATTTAATAAATTGCATTGAAGTTGTTATCTTTAGAATTCAAGATTTTTTTTTTTGGCTTCAACGCTAACTCCGTTCAGTGCTTGTGTAGCCGGGCGGCGTCGTTAGCAAAGCCCGGGAATGGCCCAAGGTATCCCTCATACCATTGGGAGAATAAGGATCGCCGATTGAGGCGAGAGATTATGAGGCTACCTAGTTCTGAGGGCCCAGCCTAGTGCGGTAAATAAGCCCACCCTAGTGTGCAGACATCCCTCTGAGGGGCGGGAGGATCGAGCGATGGAGCGATGGAGCCTGAGAGGGCGACAGGCCGGCTTGAGTCCTTGCCAGCCGGTCGACGATGAGGTGTATGGTCCCGTAGGGTTTTGCCCTGCATGTAGAGGCTGGAAGGCCGAATTCTAGATTATCGGTAGAATAAAGGAAAAGAATAAGAGAGCCAGTTTGGCTTATATGGAATTGACTCATGTATAAACTTTTTATATAAATATATCTTATCTTTGGCATGATTGCATTGTGTAAAAAGGCTGTTTTAACAAACCTTGTGAAAAGGGCCTTAATTAAGGAATATGTTTATTTATGTCAAACAGTGTGGTAGGATTAATTAGAAAACAAATTGATGCGTGAGTAGGGTGGAAAGTGGGAGGATGGAATGCCCCGACGGCACCATCCTACGGACAGGTGGACCCAATTAGTCGGGTAGCTTTCCAACAGATTAAGTGAAAGCCCTATGCTAGATAATTAGGTTCTTGGGCAACTCTATTCTAGAAGACTAGGCTAGCGGCTCTGCCTTGCATAAGATGAGGAAAAAAGCGTTGTCTCTAGAAATCAAGTCTAGTAGTTGCCCAATTTATGATGAATTGCCCTATGGGTGATTTGATGTTTAGAAAATCACGCTCCCCCTGCGGGATAGAGCTAGGTCATACCTATGAATCGTATCCTTGAATCTCTACGGGGTCAAGGTGTTGATGAATAGGAAATTTTTCCCAAGATAAGACTTAGTGGACTATCTTAAGCGTTTCTCCCATTTTAGAAGGGAGGAACCTTACACCCATTCACATCATTTCACATGCATTCACATCATTTCACATCTATTCACATCCATTCACATCTAGTCACATTATTCCACATCCACTCACATCATTTCACATCCCTTCACATCCCTTCACATCCATTCACATCCATTCACATTATTTCTCAATTTCTCAAAATAAAATACGCTCAATATTCTTCTTTTTTAATAAAAGATTCATGGGATTTACAAAATCAATTATACCCATATTTCCTCTTTTAGTATAAACAATAATCCATTTATCTAAATGAATCATTTCCATAATTCTCATAAATTGAACGATTCTATAAAAAATTTGCATAACCTTCTATTGAATAATGCTCAAAACTCCACTTTTAGCATGAAAATATCCATGCCTAGAATATGATAGGAATTCCTCTTTTTACTTTATTAAAATTATGCATAAAAATAAGATTTATCTCTTTTCTGGAAAAATTTTTCAGAGCTTCGCTGCAATTACTGGAAATGTTCAATTTTCTAAATTGAATTGAAAACTTGTAACGAAATATGATAGAGACTTCTCTTTTAACCTAAAATTAGATTTATGCATACATAGCATAATTATGATTAATTCTCTAGATTAGACTAAAATAATCATTCCTCATTTCTAAAAATTTTAGCATAACCTCCTTTCAATTTAGGATGAATTTATATGAATTGTCCATACCATAAACAAGATTAAAAGAATTAATCTTTCTTTTTCCTAGATTAAAAATCATGAAAATAACTAATCTCTTTCTCTAGCTTGTCAAGCATAGAGTTTGCCTTAAGATAAAGAGATTATGAATAAGAATCATCCTCCTACCAAGGATCTAGCCATAAGAATGACTAATCTTTCCAAAAGAGAGACTTTCTTAAAGAAAATATTATAATTAAGCATAAAACTTAACATTAATCTAAATAGACATTATGAATCTATGGAAAGCTTGATTTGAATAAAAAGCCACTTCTTAGAAATCTTCTCAAGTTTTAGAGGGGTTGAGAAGAAGAAAATCATTGAGAAAATTGAAAGAAAACCATTAAAATAGGTTTACCTTTGATTTGGGCTTGTTTCTTTGGCTACCAGTGAAGCCCGCAAGCAAGTCCTTGGCCACCAAGAGAGGGAGAGTAATCTCCAAGAGAGGATGGAGGAGAGAGAAACTCCAAAGCTCTCAAGAGAAGAGGCAAATTAGAGGGATAATAGAAATACACTAATTTAGAGATAATATTGGCATGGTATTGCTCCCATATGAAAATAAAAAGGAATCAAGGTATATTTATAGGTGAGGGAGGCCACTAACCAAATCCAATTGGGTTCTAGAGCCTTCTAGCTTCAGTTTGACCCAATTCGGGCAAGATTTGGATCAGTTTGGCTCCCTTTTGATCCAGTTTGCACCAGGACAGAGGAGAGATGAAATATCTTGATTTTTTTGAATTAAAAAAGCCAAACAATGATGATGAAGAAGGTTCCTAGCTCAAGTGGGTTTCCCACCTTATTGAGGTGTCAAAAATGCATCATTTCACCTAAATATCTCATTTTTTATTAATGTACCTTAGTTTTTAACTAATAAACCTTGTACTCAGTCAACTCTTCATCTTATGTGAGCATTTACTCATTTTTGGGGTATTTTCTTTTATTCTTTCCATTTTTGTCATCCCAACACTTGGATTAATCCTATTGGCCCTTTGGGAACCTTATTTAGACCTTAATCCAAAAATTTCTAAAAATGTGGACCCTTAGGCTAAGGTTCCTTATACATATATTCAATTAATTCCTTATGTACATTGGAAAGTTCAGTTTGAACTTCTATTTCAAGGGAATTCATCTTAGACATTAGGGTAATTTTTTTATCCAAAAATATCTCAATTTTGAATTACCTCTCTAAACATTTTCTCTCAATTTTGAATTACCTCTCTCTAAACATTTTCTCTCTCAAGGCCAAAATAGGGGCAAACAAGATCTTTTTCCATTTCCGAGGGGGGGATGGTTACAAGAGACAGAAGGGGAGGTTCTTACACCTTTACATCTCAAAAGCCGGAGGGAGGAATCTTACAGGGGGCTCTAACTTATTCAATGGGAATCGTTTGGTACGTATATGATAGTGTGCTTCATAAGGTAAGTATATGATAGTGTGCTTCATAAGGTAAGGTCAAAACTGTCTAGTTGCCTCTGTAATGGCTAAACATGCTCTCTCCACCCACCAAGTGTATCATGTTTCTGCATCCTTCAACTTTTGGCTATTAGTAAGCTATGTGGAGATCCCTCTTATCATATTTTTGAGTTAAGCAAGTTGAGATGACGTATCATCATGAACAAGATGAGTAAAGATGAAATGGTCTTATAGCATCAGGAGGTTTCATAATTAGATCTTTGCTGAAGGCATCTTTAAGGGTATCAAAAGACTTTCTGTGCCCCTCTACCCAATCAAACTTTATCTCAACTATCAAGGGAGTATTTAAAGGAAGGAGAACATGAGCTATATCTTTAATGAATTGACTATAGTGCTTATCTTACCCAAGGAAAATCCTCAACTTTCTCGTTCTCTTTGTTGCTGGTGTTTGGATAAGAGCCTCAAACTTGAAAGGGTGCATTGCTACGCAATGTTTTCTTATGATATGCCCAACAAGATACCAAACTCTACCCCAAAGACACATTTTTGTGGGTTTTATACTCCAAGGCTCTCAAGTGTTTGTGTCTCTTAGTTCCCAACCTGAGGCAATCCATGAAAATCTTATGAATCTTAGCCAAGTCATCCCAAAAAGATTCATACCATGAAGCTCTGGTATGTGGCTGGTGCATTACATAACCCAAATGGCATGACATGATATGCATAGCTCCCAAAGGTGGTAGTAAAGGTGGTTTTTAGTTTATCCTCATTGGCGATGGCAATTTGATTATACCCAAAAAAACAATCCATGGATGAATAGAGCTCACTCCTAGCTAAGGAATCAAGAATTTTTTCTATTAAAGGAAGGGGGTAATAGTCTTTCACAATACCCTTATTCAATTGTTTATAGTCTACACAAATGCATTATTGCTTATTTTTCTTAAACACAACTACTATAGGGGAGACCCACTCAGTGTTATTGATTGGAAAGATGAACCCTATTGATAATATTTTTTAATGCTCATTATACACCCCAAATCGATAATGCTCAGCTGAGGCAAGCGTCTTTGTCTTTGTCTCACACAGGTTGGACATTTGACTTTAAAGGTATATGATAGACAACCAAATCGGGTGGAATCACCCTTAACTCAGAATAGTCCTAAGAGAAAATGTCTTGATACCTCTTACAAAGTTCAATGATACCCTCTTGTAGGCTAGGGTCTATGAATGCACTCACAAATGATTGTTTTGTCAAGACTTTTAATGGAAACCTTAATGGTGTCAGTATCTCTAGAGCTAAGGGTGGTTTTTCCTCCTCCTCACCAAAGCTAATCTCAATGTGGTCAAGGTAAACAATGTAAAAATAAGGGGAATTTGAAGAATCCTCACTCCCACTATCAGTAGTAGCTAAATCATATGAATCTTCTCCCCTCTCAGATTGTGAAGGTATGGGATATGTATGAAGCTTAATTATTTCTTTCCCTCTCCCAAAGATAAGCTGGCCTTTAGGGATATCTACCACACAATCACTCTTTATGAGCCAAGGACACCCTAATAACACTTGATAAAGCCTGGGTGTAGTCTAATGACATAAAAGTCCACTGTTGCTATTTTTCTACTTCAAACACAATCATTGGTAACCCTTGGATAAACCCCTTTGGATGGATTGTTCTATGATCTTCCATCCTAAGAGCACTCTCAGCAGGTACACCATTACATGTGAGCCCCAACTAGACAAAAATAGAATATCAAAACATTAGCCTCAGACCTAGCATCCACTATAGCTTTACCAACAATGACTAGCTCATGAAGCATGGAGGATACAGATGGGAAATCCCTATCAACTTGCATAGGATCTATCTTTTACACTTGCTTACTTCCTTGGGTTTTGTGGCGAGACAAACTTATATCACAAAATAGTCTTCTAATTTGAGTGCAACTATGAGAGCTCTCTAGCGAATTGGGGAAGGAACATGGTAATATCCACATGGTCAAGGGTGTCAAGAGAATTAAATCAGGAGAAGATGGTAACTTACTTGGAAGAAGAAGCACCCTTATCCTCTTTTTCTTTTCTTTTGGTTCAGACTATATCAAAGCATAAAACTCTTTCTCAATGTGGGTGGGTGGGAGGGTGTGAGGAATTCTTTGTTGTCCTTGGGGTTCTACCTTAGATGTGCTAGCTTGATCCTTGGGTTTTGTTTCCTCCCTCCCCCCCCGGACGGCCGTAGTGATTACACATATATGAGAGATTGGTTGTATGACGTCAATCATGTTGATAGGAGTTTTGTTGTCAAATGGCATCTCTTGGATCCTAGTTCTAGAACTTGGGTCTTGTGGACTTGGCCTCTCCTTTTGATGGAGAGTCCAACTTGGTCTAGGTAGTTTTGCAACATCACTACTACAATGGTTCAAAGGTCTAGGTGGTGGAAAATCTCCTTGTCTATTATTTTGAGCCCTAAATTTCATAAAACAATAAGCCCCTACATGCTCATTCACAAGACAATATGTGCGTTGAACATTAGGGCATTCCCATGTGAGATGAGGACATTGTATATATAGACGTATAGGAACTTGCTTGTTGATGAATACTAAGACAAATCAAAAGTGAATTTAAAATAATTTTCAGCTTGAGTCGCCATGTTGATGGCAGCTTCTAAATGTGCACGTTGTTTTGGGATCTAAATAAAATTTGGATATTAGGTTGTAACCCCTTCTTCATGAAAGTTTCAAGAACAAGTCTAGGACTAAGTTAGCAACATTGGCATATTGTCCGAACAAACTAGGTTGTAACCCCTTCATGAAAGTTTCAAGCACAAGTCTAGGATCTAAGTTGGCAACATTGGCATATTGTCCGAACAAACTCTTTCAATCGCCAGCCATATTGCTTCACATTTTCCCATGGTTGTTGGATAAAGTTAGATAGATCTTGCACTATTTGAGTGCTAGTGATTGTTGGTAGTCTAAACTCAGGCAAGAATTTTTGTTCAAAATTAGCAAAATCAGTAATTGAGTTTGGTGGTTGGCCCGATAGTACCAATCAGCAAATAGTGCCCTTAAGAGTTGTAGGCAAAGCAAACCATTAAATGAGAATTATCATAGACCTGAGACACACGGCAAGCTCTCTTGAAGTTATGTAAATGTCTTTAGTTATCCTTCACTAGGCTAACATGATATCCAGGCAGCAAAGGTACATTTGGCTTTTCTGGATGAGCCATGTTTACAGGTATCACAATTGCTTGGGGTGCTAGGGGGCTGGCACGACCCGATGATAACTTGGGATAATGGTGGTTGTAAAGGAATGTGAGTTACTTGAAGAGTTTTGGGGGAAGTGTCAATGTCTAACATGTCAGAAAGTCAAGGCCGAGAGAGTAAAAATGCCTGGGAAGTTACATCCCTGAGGCTTCAAAAAATGTAACCGCCGTGATATGGTTTGATTTTGGTTGATTGATTGAATCATCTGTTATGGCTCACCCTAACTCCCCTTGAAACACATCCAACAAGTGACTACCTGGTGAGTGCAAATGTCATGAGTATCTTTCCAATAGCCAAGCTCATAACCCTTGAGGTCTCCAAGCTCTACAACTCCCTAACCCCCCAACAAGTGACTACCTGGTGAGTGCAAATGTCATGAGGATCTTTCCAATAGCCAAGCTCATAACCCTTGAGGTCTCCAAGCTCTACAACTCCTTGAGAAGTAATTCCACCGTGCCTCACGAGCGTTGTCACACCGCCGTGTTGCACTACGGGTACTCGTCCCTCCTCTCACCTCACATCACTCACACACACACACACTCACTAGCATGCATTAGGGAGAGAGATTATCAAGAGAAAGACTCAATTTCACAATGGGAGAGTATGTTGTATTATGAGAGAAATTCACTTATATACATGGCCATAAGTGTTCACACTCACTTCAACTGTGGGCCGACCGAGCACTTTAGGCTCATAAGAGGCCTAATGCTATTACAATGACTAGTCTCATATTATATCCATGAATTACATAACTTAGGACTTCATCCTAACTTGCTACCACACGCTCTTGAAGTAGGAATTGCCATAAATACTCCGTCACACCATTGCGGGTGCCCGTCCAAGTTGTAGCTTTGGACACCATTGCTTCATATCTTGAATGTATGACCCTTTGGTGTATCTACCATGACTCCCTGATGCAAGATAATGGTGGTAGCTCTTGTTAACCCTCAAGGAATGGGTTAACATCCCCCCCTTCCTGATGGTGGCGATTGCGTCTGCATGATCGCGTTTGAAGACCTTTGTGTGGGGAGAATGGACAAGATTTGTTGATGGCTTTGATGTTGATTGACTCTCAATGGTCTTTGTCCCTGGAAGGAATAAGAAAATCTAGTTAGTGAATGAAAAGGCTAGTGGCTTATTGGGAATTCCTAACAGGGTGGGGGGGTGCAATTTTTTGCGAATGATTGCATTTTTATCATTAGGAACTCAATGGAGTCTTCTTGGGCCCTTTTATTTGGCAGTTTAAGGGAGTCAAACCTTTTCTCTTAAGAAAAAACGTTTTCTAATTTGAAGCTTCAAAACGGCTACTTTATTCGAATTTGAATTTTGGGGGGAAAATGGAATTTAAAATCTAGCGGATAAAACCATATCATGTAACATATCTATGGAAAGCTCTTGATGCGTAGATCACGGATCTGTAATCTCCGCTCAAATCGGAGCTTGTATGTAGAAGTTATGGAGGTCCGAAAAATGTAAAATTGCCCCCTCCCCTTTTTGGGGGAAAAAGTGCACCCTTTGACCACTCTTACACCTCTCTTACAAACCATTGGTTTTTGCTTACATGGCGGGCTCCTATTTGTCAAAAAGTTAAACGTTTCCATAACCTCATGGCAAATTAAAGGGCCCAAAAAGACTCCATTGAGTTCCTAATGATTTGTGTGAGTATGTTTTTTTTTATTTTTTGCTCACTTTATTTTTTGCAACCATAAGCAAGTTTATATGTGATTTGTGTTAGTGGGGATGCTAAGAGATGTTAATAATGGGAGAGAAGAGAGGGAAGGATCTGGAGGAACGTAGACATAATCATCAGAAGAAGATAATGATTCTCAGTTCCTCATTTGATTCATTAACGTGACATTCATCATTTGAAGAAATTGGCCCTTCGATGATGCAGTCCCTTTGTGTGGCAGGATTCTTGTCAAATGTTGTTGAGTAGGACCTATTCTTGCATGCTTCTTCCCATGTTATTTTTATATTTTTATGTATATTTAAGTGCTCTTATGAAGCAGATATACATTAAGTACAAGATTTGAGTCAAATAGACTCCTATTGAGCTGCTCTGTGTTGAAGTAGCCCATTAGTTGTTGAGGATTGAAAGAATTAAATTTACTTGCAAGGCTAATATAGATATCTTCACTAAGGATTGGATATCATTGATCTGTGAAGATGGTAGCATTGTTTTGAGAGGTGTACAATTTGAAAGAAAATCCAGGCTATTGTTTATACCATTGACCAGGCTTTCGCCCACCATGGCCCCCCATCCAGAGATGTACCTAGAAGTTGTCGATTGGTGAGATTTTGGTGCAAATTTCCTCTAGTGCATGAGTATGGATATGTAATCATGGAGCAGATCTGCTGCTACGTTAATATAGCCAAAAGAATAGTAAATGATAAGCTTAACAAAATATAATGGCTATTGAAGATCCTTGGGAGTTGCCATATGCATTACTCCCTTGTTTTTGTGTGTTTGTTTGTTTGTTTGTTTTTTTTAAATTTAAATTTTTTAACTACCACCTTGAGAGCAACAGGTTCTTGTGGCTACTCTCCTTTTTGAGAGAATAGGTTCTTATGTTTGCCACGTAGCTTTTGCACTTACACTTCACATCCACAGGGGTGAAAAGAGCATTGTGAGTTTGTCTTTGATGTGCTCATAAGTCTCCGTTGCGGAGTGGAAAAGTATTCTTGAATTGTTGGCTAATGGTGTCAAGGCGGTAAGTAAGATTGCTGGGGGTTTTATTTTTTTGTGAGATTTTTTTGCATTTGCGAGCTTTTTCATAACCATAAGCTTATAATCTTGTGAATTAAAAAACCTCAAATCTACCAACCTCCATGGTCATGTACATACAACCCACAATATCCTTATATATTCATGTAATGTAGCAGCCCACCAAAATGACTAATAAAAAATTAAGCTATGCATATATACATGCTGCACATAACACCAAAATGAGTTCCACAAGCTCATAGGATGCTTATGCATATCTCACCCAATCGAAACAATGAGCTATCTATATATACACACATAACACCAAAATCAAAACCATAAGCACATCACACCAAATCCAAACCATAAGCAAGCTTGTGCATACTACCAAAATCCAAACCATAAGCTCGTAGGAAGCTTATGGATATCACACCAAATACAAACCACAAGCTTATAAGCTTATGAATCACAAAACTAAAGCTACTAATCATGTACATACAACCCACAATATCCTTATATATTCATGTAATATCCAAATATACATGATGCACATAACACCAAAATGGGGTCCACAAGCTCATAGGATGTTTATGCATATCTCACCAAATCAAAACAATGAGCTATCCATATATATACACATAAGGCCATAAGCACATCACACCAAATGCAAACCATAAGAAAGCTTGTGCATACTACCAAAATGAGAACCATAAGCTCGTAGGAAGCTTATGCATATCACACCAAATCCAAACCATAAGCTTATAAGCTTATGAATCACAAAACTAAAGCTACTAACCATGTACATATAACCCAAAATATCCTTATATATTCATGTAATATCCAAATATACGTGATGCACATAACACCAAAATGAGGTCCACAAGCTCATAGGATGCGGATCACTTAGTATATTATCCCCCAATAAGTATAAGTACACAAAGCATGGCCTCTACTCTCTCCACTTAGCTCTCTAGAGAGAATGAGTAGTGTGCCCTATTTATATAGGCTGATGAGAGGGGGGCACCTAGATCCCTTGAATCTCTCCACCTCCCTTAGATTTCTCACCTGACTCACCTAAAATGTGATGCCACAATCAAGGGAAAGTATCTACTAGACCTACACTCAGTTACTCTAGTAAATGAGCCTTCTAACCTTAGAACAAGCCACTCTAAGGTACCACTAAGGATCTCACACTAAGGATGGATGCTAGATCACATATTTTCTAACCTTAGAACAAGCCACTCTAAGGTACCACTAAGGATGGATGCTAGATCACATATTTTCTAACACCCTCCCTTGATCAAGCATCCATACCACATAGGGTGTTCTTGGAGCAGGTCTACCACTAAGATAAAAATCAATAAGATAAAAATGGCCCATGGGCTATAAAATTTCATACATAAAACTACTAGAATAATGTGTCACAGACATTTGCCAGCTCCTTCTCTAGTTACTCTCTTTCTCCTCTTCATCCTTCTTCCTTTTGGAGAAATCTTTAATGATGTGGCCCTTCTTTTTGCAATAGTAGCAAGTTCAAGGGGCCTTGGATTTCTTCTCTTTATTCTTGACTATAGTGGAATAGGCATGCTCCACTAAAACTAGTGTTGAAGAAGCTGAAGCTTTGGAAACCTTCATGTGGGTCTCCTCTAGAACGAGGGAAAAAGTCATTGAGGTAAGAGTATGATTGGCTTGATTTGTTACCACTGAGACACATTGCTCATAACAAGGAGGCATGCTGGAGAGCAACACATAGATGGCCTCCACTTCATCAATGGTAGCCATTGCACCCCACTGAGTTGACTAATCATAGATTATGAAGCAATACTAGTTTTATCATCCTTTTCCATCCTATAGATTTTATTCCTTAAGAAGCTTCATTGGTTTGCCCAAAGATGGCCTTGATCTAAGCCATGCTTCATTGGAATTATTTGTTGAGCTCACTTGATAGATTTGGCTATCACCTAGTCCAAAAATAATGAGGGATAATTCTTTGGAGTCTATCAAAATTATAGGGAGTATGCACAATGGAAGCAATAGTTCATGGAAAGACATAGCAATATATATGAGAGAGCAAGAACACAAGATGTATAGAAAGCTTATATATTACCTTCTATTTCAGCCACTCCAAAGTTGGCTTGACCTTCACCTTCAAGTGTTGGTTACTTATGTTACAAAAATTTAGGCCTTCTGCGGGCTCATCACCAAGGGCTAGGGTTGGGCCAACCCTAGATCCCTTTTCCACCCACATGCCCACTTTATTTGGGGTGTGTTCACACCTACATCACCTCACCCTTTACCACTTGTACATCATATATTTCAACACCCTCTCTCAATACCACCATAGGACAATGCCAAACATAGAGCAAGGTGAGCATTGGACATACAAGAACAAATGAACCCCTCTCAACCATAGGATAGATGACAAGGTAGGTAGCCTTTATAAATTAGGCTTTTACGAAAGTGTGATGAGTTATAGAGAAATGTGGTTCACTCCCAATTCTAGCAAACATGATTCACTCTTCAACTATAAGAGTTGCTTATCATCATGTGAGGAACTTACAAAATTTCCCTCAAACTTAGTAACATCTTTGGTACCATCTCTTCTATAGTGGCTTTGTGCACCACTCTTGTTGCTCCTTTGCTTTGATAAAACCATCTTCTTGCAAAAGACAATCTTCAAGTGGGATTTGGATGTACCATTCTTCATTACATTGGCTTCATTGGTTGTATCTTCATGCTTCTCCAATCCTTTTTCTTGGTAGACATGCTTCATGCGTACATGTCTCCTTTCAATCATGCTAGCTTCCTTAGTCCAGCTACCACATAGACTAACACATGGCTGCCACCCATGTTTTAATGGCTTATGCATGTGCTTCTGAATATGCTTCTTGCTTCCACCTTTTACTTCATCATGATGCATAAATACATACACCGATGTGAACATTAATTTAGGAGAGGTATTACCACTTGTTTTTCAACACAAGTGCAGTGTCTAACTCCATTACAATAATACGGTGGATGATTTCCATGCACATGAATTCATCAAAAATTTTAAGATCAGATTTCATGCTTGATGTGTTGATTTACTTGGTTTCAAAAATTGTGCATACCTTGCACTTCCCAAACGAGAACAACAAAAATAATTTCTTCCTCCACTTGTCTCGAGCTTGAGAGAAATGAGAAAAAAAACCTTTGTGTGCTTAATTGAAAACCAATTGGAAACCTTAGACCGAAAGGTTTAAAGAAAACCTTGTAGAAAGGTTTTAAAAGGGAGAACTTAGAAAGGTTTCAAAACCTTAGAAGAGATTGGTTTTTTTCCTTTAAAAAAACCATAAAGGTTTAAAAACCTTTGAGATTGTGTTTTTTCTTTTTGCTTTTCTCTATTGAAAAACGTATGGCTACATTTTTGTTTTGTTGCAGTTATCGTGATGCACCGTGCACGGCTAGGCGTTGCTCGTGTTTCTTGTTTTGTTAAGGCTACATAGCTATTTGCTTAAGCAGCAACACCCGCCATACACAAGGTGGAGTACTGGGCTCAAGACTGCAGCCACCAATTGATGGCGAGGATGGCGACAAAAACAGACGGTTGTCAGACAAAAATAGGGCTGAGATTTTTGGATTTGGCTACTTGATGATGTTGCCCTTTGGATAGAGCGGTATAAGAGGACACGCCAAACATAGCTTCCACTCCTTCAATTGATCATAAAGAAGCTCCCATGCATCTTTGACATCTTCAAAGAAGATTGATGTTGACGGAAAAAACTAGAGATTTACCAATTTGCTTCTGTTTTCTTCTCCTTTTTCCTATTCTTCTTCTTCTTCTTATTTTTCTTCTTCTTCTTGTTGATGATGAGGACTGTCTTCTTCTTCTTCTTCTTCTTCCAAGATTTAAAAACTTGTTAATGATAATCGAATATCCTCTTTAATGAAGCTGTTTTTGAAGGGGTCCCTCAATCCCTCAATGCGCCATTCACTTAGAAGATGAGATTAATGATTAGGTATTTTTCACAAAGCAATGCTAACAAAGATTATGCTCACTAAGCTCAAAATGATGGCTTTCACCCATAAGAGAAATGGTTGTGAACAAATCACACATAAACCCACACACTTCTCACATAGAAAAATCTCCCAAAAGGATAGCTATGATACCATGTTAAAAGACATGGCACGTGAGGTTAAGCTTGATAACAATGATTAAATTGTAGGATCGGGTGGCACAGCAAAGCAAGTATTAGCAACAAACGGCCAACCTAAGGCTAGAGAGAGATGCCCCCCCAACTCCAATCCCATGGAACCCCACAAAAATGTGGGGGGGATAATTTGCATGTGTGAACCCTTTAGGGTTATATTTCTTAGCCCCAAGCCTCCTATATTGCATGTGGGATTAATCAAACAAAGCATAGGAGCTAAGCAATAATTGTACTACCAATATCCTCCACCTTGACGATAGATCTTATGCCTGCACAGACAATGGAACCACCGACATCTAGCCTTTTTTATGCCCTCCAGCCATGGTTCTTTGCCTCAACCCACTAGCAGCCAAGCCCTTAGCCCTATGAAAGTACAGAGATGGCAATGGGCTACAACTTTAGCACTTAAACTGTTAGAAAACATGTGATCTAGCATCCATTATTAGTGTGAGATCCTTAGTGGTACCTTAGAGTATCTTGTTCTAAAGGTTAGAAGGCTGAGTGTAGGTCTAGTAGATACTTTCCCTTGATTGGGACATCACCTCTTAGGTGAGAGTGGTGAGAAATCTAAGGGAGGTGGAGAGGTTCATGGGGTTTAGGCATGCCCCTCTCCTAAGCCTATATAAAAAGGGTACACTACTCACTCTTGGACAGCTAAGTGGAGAGTGTGATGCTCATGTTTTGTGTACTTGCTTAGTGGCTAATATTGTAAGATTCCTCCCCCTAGCCCTCATGATGTCCAGTATCTTCTCCTGTAATTCATTTCCCTCTTCAGAAATATAAAAGATCTTGTTTCTACCTGTTTTGGCCTAGAGAGAGAAAATATTCTAGAGAGATAATATTCAGATTTTAAATATTTTCGGATAGAAAAATACCTCATCTTATTAAAATAAGTTCCCCTAAAACAGAAGTTCAAAAATATTTTCAGAAGGTGCATTAGAAATTAAGTATAATGTTTAAGAGGTATTATCCTGGGGGTGAAGATTTTTTTCGAAATTTTAAATTAAGGTTCCTATGGACCAATAAGATTCATCCAAATGTAGGGAGGAGATAAATAGAAGAATAAAATGAAAATCCCCAAAAAATGAGTAAATACTCACATAAGATGAAGAGTTGACTAAGGACAAGGTTAATAGTTAAAAAAGAGAGATATTCAGGTGAAATGATGCATTTTTGACACCTCTGCATGGGGGAATTCCCCTCATGAAGAGGGCGCCTATTTCACATGCTTGAATGAGTTTTAAACTCCCAAATAATGAGATATTTTTATCTCTCCTCTCTCCTGTTTTAACTAGATCCAAAAAGTGAACAAAACTGACCCAAAAATGGTCAAAAATTGACCAAACTGATTTGGAAGATTCTAGAATTAGTTGGCTTGGTTAGAGGCTCACTTTTTTCTATAAATAGAAGCCCTCCCCTTTGTTGAAACTTAATAGTGTTTTATGCACTGTTACTCTGCTCCTCCCAAGCCAAGAACTGTGAATTCATTAATAATTCACTAGTTTTTGACATTTCCCTCTTCCAAAGATCGGTGACCACTCTTGTTACAAACAAGAGTTGAACCCTCAAACCATCAAGCCAAAGGAAAGCTCCAAGCAAATATGTAAGTAGAGATTCTTGTATTTTTCTTTATTGATTTTATGTTTTTCTAATGTTTATGATTGTTTGAAGTGATAAATGGATGTTTTGCCTTGATCGAAAGGCTTTTCCCCTCTCTCTTCTTAGAATCAACCCTTCTCTATCCTAGTTAAGTGATAATTGTTGGAATTAAACTTTTTATAATGTTTTCTCTTTTATAAGTGAATTTTAATTAGTATAGATTACTTTAAATCAATTAGAATTAAAATTTAAGACAAAATCAAGTAAGAAAATTTAAAAAATGGTCAGCCATACAAAGGAGGTTATGGTAAATTTTTTGGAAATAATAATTATCTTTTATTATGCTAAAAGAGTAATTCCTATCAATTCTATACTCTAAAAGTGTCATTTTCATGCATAGAAGATGCATATTGATTATTATTATTTTTATGCATAAAGGAATAATTTTTTTATATAAAAGTATTACTTTTATCATTATTGATTTTCATGCATAAAAGTATGCATAAAAGAAATTTATTTTTATTATCAAAGTGTTATTTTTATCTTATTTGATTTTTGGAGGGTGCATAAAAGAAATTTATTTTTATTATCAAAGTGTTACTTTTATCTTATTTGATTTTATGCATAAGAGGGTGCATAAAAGAAATTTATTTTTATTATCAAAGTGTTACTTTTATCATAATTGATTTTCATGCATAGAAGTATCCATAAAAGATTATTTTTTTATTATAAAAGTGTTACTTTTATCATATTTGATTTTCATGCATAGAAGTATGCATAAAAGATTATTTCTTTAATTATAAAAGTGTTACTTTTATCATAATTGATTTTCATGCAAAGAAGTATGCTTAAAAGATTTTTTTAATTATAAAAGTGTTACTTTTATCGTAATTGATTTTTATGCATAAATGGGTGCATAAAAGATATTTTTTTAAATATTAAAAGTGTGATTTTTATAATAAATGATTTTATGCATAAATTAGATGCATAAAAGAAATTCTTTTTATATTAAAAGAGTGATTTTCATCATAAATGATTTGTATGCATAAACATATGCATAAAAGATATTTTTTCTATATTAAAAGAGTGATTTTCATCATAAATGATTTTATGCATAAATTAGATGCATAAAAGAAATTCTTTTTATATTAAAAGAGTGATTTTCATCATAAATGATTTTATGCATAAATAAGATGCATAAAAGAAATTCTTTTTATATTAAAAGAGTGATTTTCATCATAAATAATTTTATGCATAAAATAAATTATTTTATATTAAAAGCGTTATTTTTATCGTAAATGATTTTATGCATAAATAGGATGCATAAGAGAAATTCTTTTATTCTAAAAGTGTAATTCCTACTAAATTGGATTTATGCATGGAAAGATGCATAAAGAATTTATTTTTAATCCAAAAGTGTTATTCTCATCAATTTTGATTTATATGCATAGAAAAATGCATATAGAAATCTAATTTTTAGTTCAAAAGAGTTATTTTCATCAAATTTGATTTTAGGTATAAGAAAAAGCATAAAAGATTGAATTTTAATTCAAAAGAGTCATTCTCATTTAAAACGAAATTATGCATAGGAAGATGCATAAAAGATTGATTTTTATTCGAAAGTGTTATTCTCCTTAAAATGGAATTTATACATGAATAGATGCGTAAAGAAATCTTATATAAAAAATAAGAATTCTCTTGTATTCTATAAATAGATATGAGGATGTGAAACGAATCAATTAGATGAAAATGAACGAGGAATAGATGGAGATGTATGTATGTGAAAGAATAGATGTAGTTATATGTATGTGAATGATGTAGATGTGGAATTTGGATATGGATGTATGGATGAGAATGTGAATGTGAATGTGGATGTATGTGAATGTGAATGTGGATGTGTGAATGTGGATATGGATGTAGATATGGAATGTGGATGTGGATGTATGTAAATGTGAATAAGGATGTGGAATGTGGATATGGATGTCTGGATGTGAATGGAATGTGGATGTGGATGTATGTAAATGTGAATAAGGATGTGGAATGTGGATATGGATGTCTGGATGTGAATATGAATGTGAATGTGGATGTATGTGAATGTGAATGTGGATGTGTGAATGGGGATATGGATGTAGATATGGAATGTGAATGTGGATGCATGTGAATATGAATGTGGATGTGTGAATGGGGATATGGATGTAGATATGGAATGTGGATATGGATGTGGATGTATGTGAATGTGAATGAGGATGTGGAATGTGGATATGGATGTATGGATGTGAATGTGAATGTGGATGTATGAATGTAGATGTGGATGTGGATGTATGAATGTGGATTTGGATGTGGATGTATGAATGTGGATGTGAAAATGGATGTATAAATGTAGATGTGAATGTGGATGTACGAATGTGGACGTGTGTGTGGAATAATGAATGCAAATATGAATGTGAATGGATATGAAGTCGATATGAGTGAATGGATGAGATGAGATGTCATGTGAATCAGAATGTGAATGAATAATATAAGATCTGAACGAATGAGATATAATGAGAAATGGATGTGAGGAGACGTAATGTAAATTAAGAAAGATAGGAATGGATGTTATGTGAAGTGAATGAATCCTATGTGATGGGATAGAAAATGATGTATCTAGTCAAGAATGGATACACATATGAATTAGAATTGGATTAAATAATATGGATTAATGTGGAATAATGTGGAAAGACGAGAGTTCAATATAGAAACTGTATTTGTGACCTGTTTGTAAATGACTGTTTTACGTCAAGAATGTTGGGGAAGCATTTTGACCATCTTGTGATTAAGGCCGTGGAGACCTAACTGATAAAGTTGCAACTGCTGAGACGGACTACTTCTTGTGATGATCAAATTATCCACATACAGTAGCACCAAGACTATGTCACCATTGCATACCTTGTGGTAGAGTGTATTGTCTACAGTACTCTACCGAAGGCATTAGTAATGAAGTGCTTATTAATCCTTGTATACCATGACCTAGGTGTTTGCTTTAGCCCATACAAGCTTTTCTTCAACCTACAAACCAATTTCTTCTTGCCCTTCAACATTGTTTACATCCATTTGATATATATTCCACTTATTCATTGTAGAAAGAGAAATGATAAGTCTTACTGAATTCATTTTTGCACAACAGGAGCATATGTTTCATCATAGTCTACCCCATGCTTTTGAGAAAAACCTTGTGCAACCAACCTAGCCTTATGCCTTTTAATTTGTCCTTGTTATGCTTAATTTTGTAGACCTATTTGCTACCAATAGCTTTCTTCCCTTTTGGAAGCTCACACAAATCCCATGTTTCATTCTTATGCAAGGCATGTATTTCCTCATCCATAACATTCTTCCATTCATGTTTGTTACATGCATCTTCATACAAAATAGGCTAATTTTGTGGCATGATAGTAGTAAGCATTACGAAGTTTGATTCTTCAACCTGAGATATTGAGTTGCATGTTCTATGATATGTCATTTTTTGGGGCTGTTTGCTTGGTCTTGTAGACCTCTTAAGAGCTGCAGCCATTTGTAGTTCTTCATGTGTATCCTCATTTGTATCCTAAGAGCAGCCATTTTCTATTTTTCATGTGTATCCTCATCTGTATCACAGTCAAGATCCACTTCAGCTTCAATTTCATCTCTACTAGCATATGGTAGAGGCATTAGCAAGCTGTTGTTTTCATTGTTTTCAAATGTATGACCTGTAAGATCATTCCAACTTGCATATTCATCCACTATAACATCTCTAGATGCAAACACACTTCTCTTGTTAGGATCATACAACTTGTATGCTTTGATAACATTACTATAACCCATAAAAACACATTTGATGGATTTGGAATTCAATTTCTTCCTGTTCTTATCAGCCACATGAGCATATGCAATGCTCCCAAAAACTTTCAAGTGACTTATTGTAGGTTTCTAACCTGTAAAGGCTTCATGGGGGGTTATGCCTTTCAAAGCTTGTGGGGGACCTATTCATGAGATAATAAGAAGTATTAATAGCTTCAGCCCAAAGCATAGTAGGAACACCTTTTTCTTTGAGCATACTTCTAGTAGACTCCACCAATACCCTCTTCTTCCTCTCAGCCACACACCATTTTGTTGAGGTGTCCCACTGCAAGTTAGTCTTTGGATTCCATTTTCTATCAAGAAGTCATCAAACTTGTTGGGTAAATATACTCACCACCTCTATTTGATCTGAGAATCTTAATTCTTTTCTCTATTTCATCCTCAACCATGGCTTTGAATTCCAAGAAAGTAGAGAATACTTCAGATTTCCGTTTGAGAAAGTATACCTAAGTGTATCTTGAGTAGTCATCAATGAAAGTAACAAGATAGGATGAACCATTAAAAAATGGTTCTGAGAAGGACCCCATACATCAGTATGAATGGCATCTAAGATTCCCAAAGCTCTTGTGGAGCTTTTATTGAATCTTTGCCTTGCTTGCTTGCCATAGCAACAAGCTTCACATACACCAAAATGATCATAGAGTTGGTTCTCAATTTTAGCAAAATTTTGAAGTTCAAATGCCCATACCTTTTATGCCAAAGCTCTGTAGGACTCATCCTTTTATCTTCCATGTACCATAAGAATGTCAACCTTTGGACCTATTGTTTCCTCTTCCATAAGAGGGATAAGAATGATGTGAATTTTTAGCATGGTTTTAAGTGTTGTTGTGTTTGTTGTTGTTGTTGTTGTAGCCTCCTCTACCTCTTCCTCTATTTGCAAATCTTCCTCTTCCTCTACTTGTGAAGAGGGCTGCATCATGTGAAGAAGTTCCATCTTTGACTTTTTTTTGAATCTTTATGGCTTCTCTCCTTCAATCCTCATCAAAGAGGATTTGCTGAAGCTCATCAAGAGAAGGTTTCTGCTTTTGAATGATCAGCCCTTTCACAAGGCTATCATGCACTTCACCTATCCCATTAGCGATCATAGTAGTGATCTTGTTGTCATCTTGTCTCCAACAGCCCCACCATTAGCGATTATAGTAGTGATCTTGTTGTCATCTTGTCTCCAACAGCCCCACCATCTTGCATGGAGTTCTTCGACCTTCAAAACATATGAAGCAACACTCTCACCTTCCTTGCACAAGCTATTTGTGATTTGGTTTCTGATTGTTAACTGTTTTGAGGTACTTTTAGCTTCAAACAAGTTCTTCAATTTATCCCATCCATCCTTGGGATTCTTCACATCAATGAGCCAACCAAGCAACTCATCCTTCACATTTTGCCTCAACAAATGAACACAAAGCATACTCTTCTTATCCCATTTACTTTGGGCTTCACCATCAGCTTTAGGTCTTTTATCTTCATCTAGCACCATGCTCCAACAATCATGAAGGATGAGGATTGTCTCCATTTGGTACTTCCATGTGCCATAATTGCTCTCATTGAGCTTTTTTGAAGATTCAAGGTTGATGTTTCTCAAAGATGCCATCTCTCCTTGCTTTTAGTGAGCTTTTCTAAAGATTCAAGGTTGCTTTTTCTCAAAGATGCTATCTATCCTTGCTCAAATAAGAGAAGAATAAGAATGCTCAAGAGAAAATCTCACACTCATTGGGCTGACTAAGTAGAATCACTTATATAAAGCATAGGTATAGAGCAAGGGTGGGCTCTGATACCATGTGAAAGTATAGAGATGGTAATGGGCTATGACTTCAGCACTTAAACAATGATAATAAAGTACAAATAAGGCCTAGATATGATTGGAAGCACAAGCTTTTATTAACAATAATACAATTGCCAAGTAAAACACTAATCTCAATCCAATGAGGATTAAGGCTGAGGGACAATCACTCAATCCACTCTCAAATGAACTTTTCTAAGACCTAAGAGAATTCTTAATCTATGCTCTAACAATCTTAGTCGGTAATGTACAAGGCTTGTTACAATCAGTGCTTGCTATGTGCTTTATAGTTGCCTACATACAACTGTGAGCTGCAGTAAAACTACAGTGTAAAGATTTTATTGATATAGCCACATAAGTGATGATCTTATCAATCCCTTTGGTAGGATTGTAGATCTTTATGTGTAGAACAAACTTTGTAGAAGGCGCTACCTTCATCAAATGATCTTGATTTCCTGCAGTTTCTAGCCCATCAATGTTGGAGCCTTTATTTTAGGTGATTAAGATCAGATATATAAAATCCTAATGGTGAGGTTGTAGCTTAAATTATTTTTAGCATTTCATATGTTTACATCACTCCATTTAAAAGGTTGGATCTCGTGATATGGACTGTGCAAAAATCAGCATTTTGAAACTGTGCTTGCCTAAAATTTTTCCTATGATATAGAAGCACTTTTGACCTTCACAAATGCACATCTTTTACCTTTTACCATTGACTAATTGTAATGGTATTTAGTTGTTTTTTGTTTCTTTTATTTTGGGTAAGTCATGCCCATGGCATGTCCATGACTGTAGCACTACTTATAGGCTCATGATAGGGTCCACCTAGAGCCCTTGAGTTTCTCCACCTCCCTTAGAGTTCTCACACGACTCACCTAAAAGGTAATGCCTCAATCAACGGAAAGTATCTACTAGACCTACACTCAGTTACTCTAGTAATTGAGCCTTCTAACCTTAGAGCAAACCACTCTACGGTACCACTAAGGATCTTACACTAAGGATGGATGCTAGATCACATATTTTCCAACACTTCACTCCTTCCTTATTAAAGGCTTGCTACACCATGCTTGAGACTATGGTTGCTACTGAGGGTAGGATTGTCTCAAATATACTGACTGTTAACTACAATGCTGGGACGAGAATGGGTTTGGGGAAATCATGAGTGTTTAGACTATGTGTAAGCATGAGCCTTTCACGATACTATGTTGCCTACAAGGATGGTAAGAATGGGTTTGGGAAAATCCTAGGTGTATTTATCTTTGCTCTTTAGACTATGTGCAAGCACGATGGAAAACCTTCCAATATTGAATATGGAGTTTACTAATGTCTACTCATGCCACATGTAAAGAAAATGATAGGCCTATTGGGGTTGGATGGAGGCCTTGAGAATGCTAGTTGGTGGTTCTTTGAGTTGGCTTGGCCCCATATGTAGGATTAGTAGGGGAAGCAACTACATACACCCCTAGATTTGGCTTTTAGACTTTGGCTAGGTGGTGAGGGACTGGTGTACGGGGCCATAACATAGGGTTAAAAGGTGTGGATGTTGGAAAAGCACTCTTAAGGCTCCACTCTCATGTTGTTATACTACATAGGTGAATGTGCTAAGAACTCAAGAAGAACTTAAAGATTCCCAGTTTAGAAACTAGATGGTGGTGGCCGATGTGATCAAATAGTTATGTGATACATACTTTATAAGTGAATCCCCTGATGTTAATCCTAACATACAACCTTGGACACAAGAGATAGGGAGAGAAGAAAATAAATAACATGCAAGGGTTGAGTTTGGTTAGCCAACCCTAATGAGGGTTAACTCCCCTTTATGAGGCTGCTAGGGGCTTACTCCACCTCCACTTATGTCACCCAAGTGGAGATTCAAGAGCTAGGCAAAGAGTAAGAAGGAGGGATCTATGGAAAGCTAAACCTTCACTCCATGCCACATGCATGCAAGAGGGAACTTGGTAGAGATCAAAGAAAGGGGAGAGGAGAGGAGAATCTAGATCATCACCGTCCCTACAAGCATACACAACAACAATCAAGCATGAAAGCAACAACAAAGCAAGCATGCATCCACAAGCTCATGAGAGAGAGAGAGAGAGGGAAACTCAAATGAGACTAATGGGATTGTCCCTTTTCATATTTCATAAAATGTATTATATACAAGAGCTCTTAATTTACAATGGCCAGCTGCCCATTTATAATTGGGGGCCTAAAACTAGTCTTCCTAGCTCTATGTATAACTATTTCCTATGATCGACATTACACAAGCCGTAAGCTCGGACATCCTATGTCTCTTTTATCATTAAGCACTTTACACAGTTATAAAATATAAGTTACAATGAGCGTAGCTACACTTGAAAAGTAATGTTCACCACCAAAGTGGTTAATATACCCCCCTTCCTAATTCAGGTCTGTCCTCAGAGCTGGTTGGATCTAGCGGTAGTAGACTGAATAGGTGTGGATAAAATCGCGGTGCAAGGTAGGAGTTGGGGGTACTCAATGGAAGACTCGATAGCTTGTCTATAAGGTAGTCTCCATCATGTCTTCGAACATCTAGAGGCACCAGGCGGGCATCCACATGATGCGCTCGTAGTTGCCAAACATTTGATTGAGTGTTGGCCCTTTGTTGATGTCGAAGGCTAATCCTTGTGTGCCTTCATGGTAGTGGTCCCAATCGAGGAATTCATCCAATAACGTGATGATCAAGTTGAAGAATCTGATTGTTGCAATCATCATGGCTATGTCTGGGGCTTGATTATATCTTTGGATGAATTCGTGGAAGCACTTAGTCATGGTCTTCTCGGTGTAGGGATGTTGGAGTGTCAGAGGAGAGAATCAATTGCAGCTTGGGGTTCTTTTGCTGCTCCTCAAGGTCCCAAGCCCACCGTATTCGAATTTGGTAGGTACACTGGGTTGATATGTGAAGGGGGCGCGGTGCCTTGCAGTAGGTCTCCCAAATGAATGGCTTCAGTAAAAAGGGGTGCCTGCGGGCCGTCGCCCATGAGATTGAAAGTTATGGGCCGAGCAGCGGGGTTAGCTGATGGTAAACTCCTTGCTGTGGGGGGGGATGCTCTCACCGCCAGTCGCAATGCTTTGCGTAGATGTACGGATGTAGGACATGGATGTCCATGACATCCATGATGTGTGTGATTGGCGCTGCCTGGAGTTGTTGACTAAGCAAGATTTTTATTGCTTGCGCGAACTCCATTCTATCAAGGGAAGGGTGGGTCCCACCAGTTGAGTGGAGGGTCAACTTCCTCACGCTCCAATGGTGGAAGTGACATAATTTTGTCTTCTTCCAAGGGTGGGGGGGAGAGGTTGGAGGGGTAGGTGATGAAGAGGCACTCATGGCCAGGTTGGCATGTAGAACAGGGGAAGTCTTTGCTGAGGTTGAAGGTAAATCTGTTAGTGCAGTGTACATGCCTAAATTCAATGTTAAGGATGGACGTGAGGGTGGATTTGGTGAGGGAGATGGGGTGGGAAAATGGAGTGGTGTAGATGAGTGGGAGGGAAAGAGGGTGAGGGTTGAGGTGCCAGGTGGGGGTGGCTATGTGCTAGTACTTGGACAAGAGGGATTGGGGGGTGGAGGTTAATGGGGGAGGCTGAGATCTACATCCATACATCCATTTTCACATCCACATCCACATCCACATTCATACATCCACATCCACATCCATACATCCACATCCATATCTACATCCATACATCCATTTTCACATCCACATTCATACATCCACATCCACATCCACATCCATACATCCACATCCACATCCACATCCACATCCATACATCCACATCCACATCCACATCCACATCCATACATCCACATTCACATCTACATCCATACATCCATTTTCACATCCACATTCATACATCCACATCCACATCCAAATTCATACATCCACATCCACATCCACATCCACATCCACATCTGTTGAGATATCGAGCTCGTCTAATGAGGCGGTGGACACTGATGACCCGCCTAGGGGATAGGCCCCACACTTACACCACTGGCATGGTTGGTGAGATCTTGGGTGATATGCGGCCAGCGGGATGACAGGCTGTGTGACAGCCATTCTAGAGACTGGCATAGTTATAGCACCAGCTCATTTAGTTGGGTTCACACTATAGAGAACCCTTGTATGTATTTTGTTGAGTATCTTTCATAGTGTGTTTCATAGTGTGTGTACTCTTATCTTGTATATGGTGTGTTAAGTGTTGAGTGAAGAAGAATAAAATTTTCAGCCTCTCACCTTGTGTGTTCTCTATTAGGGTTTTGTGAGTGTGTGTGTGCTTGCAAGAGCTCAAGCTCTCTTCCCCCCTGCATCTTTTCATGTACATCTTTTCATGGTATCAGAGCGTGGTTCGTGCTGGGGGCTGAGTTGCAAGCAAGAGAACCACAGGAAGCGGTACGAGGGTAAGATCTTCAACTACTCTTCCCTATTTGTGTTGGTGACTACACCCTTGTCGGGAGCTCTACGGGAGGCACTGGCAAACGATCTCTGATTGAGGAGCTTTCTTCGCGGAAGTAAAGCTACAGGGCAACTATACTGTCCTATTGTCCTATTGGACAATGTTTTTTAGGTCGAAAACGCGTTTTGGGCGCGTCTGGACCTCCGTTTTTCAGAAAGCAGGCGATTTCGAGCACTGCAGGTAAGTCATCGATTCTCTGCAGAAGAATTTGATTTAAGAACTGCAGGAAGACAGATTGGTTGTGCAAACATAGTGTGTGCTGCAAAGAGGTCAACAGTTGTTTGCCATTGGGTGTATGTATGCATATTGAAGTCACTGGTTGTGACATTTGAGAGTACTACAGTACTGCTCTGCAGAAAATACAGCAATTTGTGCAAGACAAACCAGAGTGCTGTTTCTGGTAAAATTGTGTGTCTAGCAAGATGTCAAATGATGGCATAACCCAGATTGTGGCTGAGAAGCTTGATAAGAATAACTTCCAGGCTTGGAGGTTCAGGTTGACGAATTTCCTGATGGGAAAGGGCTATTGGGACTACATAGAAGGTGAGCATGAAGAGGCACCGGAGATACCGGACATAAATTCGACTGCTGCAGATGTGAAAGAGTTTAAAGACTAAAACCAAGGAGCCAGGAAAGTTATGTATTAGCTCTCCATTAGTATACATGACACCATGATTGGGCACATTCAGGATGCCAAGTCCCCCAAGGAGGCGTGGGACACCTTGGTAAAACTCTATGAAACAAATACCAAGGCACGTAAGATACAGTTGAAGAATGAACTTTATACTGTGGAGAAAAAGAGCATGTTTGTGATGAATGACTATGCATTGAAGATAAAGGGTATTGTGGAATCCCTTGCATCTATTGGTGTGTCAGTAGATGATGATGATAAGGTGGAAGTCTGTCTACGTGGTCTCGGGCCACAATACAAGGCATTCAAGACGTCTATTCAGACTCGGGAAAACATTCCCAACTTTACAGATTTGGTGTCTATGCTGATTATAGAAGAGAAGAGCTTGGGTGAAGATCAATAGTCTTCACAAAACAAAAACAGTTCAGAGCAACAGGCCTTCTACACAAGTTCAGGTAGAGGACGAGATAGAGGAGGCCGTCGAATAGGTAATCAAAATTATGGCCAGCAGCAGCAGCAACAACAGTCCCAGAATACACAACAACAACATCAACAACACACAGGTGGAAGAGGCAAATTCAGAGGCACAGGGAGTCAAAGAGGACGTGAAAATTGGCAAAGGGAATATAATGATGCACATGAATGCTTTTATTGTGGTAAGCCTGGACATGTGCAAGCAGAATGTAAGCTGACATGTAAAATGGAAAAGTGCAGCAGAACAACTATGCATCCTCAAGCAGAAACAATGAGGATAATGAAAGGTTGTTTGTTATGCAGCATGTCGTGAATGCCATGTCTGAAAATGTTGAAGCAACACAAAAAGATGATGTATGGTATGTGGATTTAGGTGCTTCGAACCACATGACAAGTCATGGGGAGTGGTTCAAGGAGATGAAAAACCTTGAACGACCAAGTTTTATGGAAACACGGGATGACACCGCTCATCCAATTGCCCATGTTGGAGATGTGCCATTGTCTATGCAGGATGGCAAAGTGAAGTACCTTGTAGATGTACTTCACGTTCCGAACATAACAAAGAATCTGGTTTCAGTTGGCTAGATGATTGAGCAAGGTTTGCAGGTTCGGTTTAACCCTGATGGTTGTTATGTTGAAGACTTTAAAGACAAGTGCAGGTTGGCTGCAAAAGGCAACAGAGTGGGCAGAATGTTTACGTTGAATGTAGACATGCCTAAAATGAGTGCTGCGATGTTTGCAAATGGTTCAGGAATTGTTGCAGACACAGACATTTGGGATAAAAGAATTGGACATGTGAATGTGCAGAGAATGAAGTCTATGCAGACTAAAGGAATTGTGACAGGGCTGCCAAAATTTAAAGTGGAAGGTATGCAGAGAATATGTGAAGCATGCTAATTTGGAAAACAAACAAAGCATGTATTTCCACGTAATAGATATGTGAGCAGAAATGCACTAGATGTTGTGCATTCAGATGTATGGGGTCCATGTCTATGGGAGGCTGCATGTGACATTCATTGATGACCACACAAGGAAAGTGTGGGTATATTTCATGAAGGAGAAGAGTGAGGTGTTTACACACTTTCAGAATTTCCACATTCATACATCCACATCCACATCCACATTCATGCATCCACATCCACATCCACATTCATGCATCCACATCCACATCCACATCCATATCTACATCCATACATCCATTTTCACATCCACATTTATACATCCATATCTACATCCATACATCCATTTTCACATCCACATTTATACATCCACATCCACATCCACATCCATACATCCACATTCACATCTACATCCATACATCTCCATCTATTCTTTGTTCATTTTCATCTATCTGATTCATTTCACATCCTCATATCTATTTATAGAATACAAGAGAATTCTTATTTTTGATATAAGATTTCTTTACGCATCTATTTATGCATAAATTCCATTTTAAGGAGAATAACACTTTCGAAATAAAAATCAATCTTTTATGCATCTTCCTATGCATAAATTCATTTTAAATGAGAATGACACTTTTGAATTAAAAATCAATCTTTTATGCATCTTCCTATGCATAAATTCATTTTAAATGAGAATGACACTTTTGAATTAAAAATCAAATTTTTATGCATCTTCCTATGCATAAAATCAAAATTGATGAAAATAACTCTTTTGAACTAAAAATAGATTTCTTTATGCATCTTTCTATGCATAAAATTAAAATTGATGAGAATAACACTTTTGGATTAAAATAAATTCTTTATGCATCTTTCCATGCATAAATCCAATTTAGTAGGAATTACACTTTTAGAATAAAAGAATTTCTCTTATGCATCTAATTTATGCAAAAAATCCATTTATGATGAAAATCACACTTTTTATATAAAAAAAATCTTTTATGTATATGTTTATGCATTCAAATCATTTATGATGAAAATCACTCTTTTAATATAAAAGAATTTCTGTTATGCATCTAATTTATGCATAAAATCCAATTATGATGAAAATCACACTTTTAATTAAAAAAAATCTTTTATGCATTCATATGTTTATGCATTCAAATCATTTATGATGAAAATCACTCTTTTAATATAAAAGAATTTCTTTTATGCATCTAATTTATGCATAAAATTCAATTATGATGAAAATCACACTTTTAATATAAAAAAATATTTTATGCATATGTTTATGCATACAAATCATTTGATGAAAATCACTCTTTTAATATAAAAGAATTTTTTTTATGCATCTAATTTATGCATAAAATCCAATTATGATGAAAATCACACTTTTAATATAAAAAAAATCTTTTATGCATATGTTTATGCATTCAAATCATTTATGATGAAAATAACACTTGTATAATCAAAATAACAATTTCAATATGCTTCCTTGTATACATGGAATTTAATTCTAAAGAAAGTAACACTTTTTTAATAAAATATTTTTAGTATGCATTTTTCTATACCTAGGATGAAAAATAACACTTTAAGAATACTTATACGATGGGAATTACTCCTTTGAAATAAAAAAAAGTAAAACTTATTTTTCTCAATTTTAGAAAATTTTGCCATAACCTCCTTTGTATGGCTGACCATTTTTTAATTTTTAACTCTCTAAAATTAATTAGAAATTCACCAAGAGTATTTAAATCATTCTAATGTAAACATTTTCTACTTTATCAAAGAGAAACATTATGAAAAGCTTGATTTTATCCATTAATCATTCATCTAGGATAAAGAATGGTTAGATTTACTAAAGAAGAGAGGGGAATGCCTTTTTCCAATGAGTCATAACATCATATTCATATTAGAGAAGACAAAAATCATAAAAACCATAAAAATTAAGCATACATGGGAATTTATGTATTTCCTTACTTCCATTCATCAATTAACTTCAATAGCATTAAAAAGCCATTCCAATTAAGCTTCTCAAGCTTGAGAGGGGTTGAGAAGAGAGAAACATTGAGAAATTATGGAAAAAGATTTGAGTTTTAAACTCATTCAAGCATGTGAAGTAGGTGCCTCCTTGAAGGGACTCCCCTTCCTTACACGTGTCAAAATGGAATCATTATACCCAAAATATCTCATTTTTTTAGTAATACTCATAGTTTTTTACTAATAAACCTTGTACATAGTTAACTCTTCATCTCATGTGAGTATTTACTCATTTTTGGGGGATTTTCTTCATTTCTTCCATTTATCTCCTCCACAAATTTGGATGAATCTGATTGGCCCCTCAAAACCTTAATTTAAAATTTTTAGAAAATCTGGACTCTTAGGATAAGGCTTTTTGAACAGATTATATTCGAATGCACCTTCTGAAAATCTTTTTGAACTTCTGTTTCGGGGGAACTTATTTAAATACGAAGAGATATTTTTCCATCCAAAAATATCCAAAATTTGAATAATCTCTCTCTAGAATATTTTCTCTCTCTAGGTAGAAACAAGATCTTTGACATTTCTGAAGAGGGATTTGACTACAGGGGAAGATACTGGACATCCTAAGAGACTGGGGAGGAATCTTGCATTCTACCCCACTTAAAAAACGCGAGATGTCCTTATCTCGCAAAACTAGAGGAGAATTCTTTTTCTTAAGATCCAACTGATTATGGGTTCCTTATATTTTGGTGAACCCAAACAGAATCCTAGGATAAAGATCCCTTATATAAAACTCATTATTAAATAACAATTCACTCAGATCATAACATTCAATTCCTTATCACAATAATGGTCCATTAGACTGAAATTTCTATCGTCCTTCATGGAAATTTATGCAGATTTTTAATTGGTCCTCCTTTAACTTGATCCATTGGGTCAAGTGTTAACAGCAGCAATCTGCCCAGCACAATCCACTAATCTCATAGTGATTTGCTGGAGTCATTAACATCATTCTAACTACGAACATTATCACAGGGACCCGTTCCATTCATCCTCATTGAGGTTTTGCTTAGTTATTACAATTCAGCCAAAATTCAAAAATCTTCATTTTTCAATCAAAATCCAAATCAACTCATCATTTCAATCAGAATTTAAAATCATATCAACCACATTCGAATTCATCATCTAGATAGTATTAATACTTATAATTTCAAGTCTTAGATTTACTCGTATATACTGCCAGTAAGAGCTATAGTTATACTCTCAGTATATATACGGGTAGTCACGGTCCTTGGAATTATAAGGTAAATACCATCATGTCTAGGCCTCAAGCAAGTCAAGGATTCCATACAATTATAGTACTTCCATATGAAGACCTAATTACCAAATTACGAATTTCAGTTTGAACATCAAATCGTATGAATTTTATCACACAATTACAACCTTTTATTGCTTCTTGATAAATTTTTGACATATTTGGCTTCTCGGTTGATCCTCATTAACCAAATAGCTCTGATACCAACTGTAAGATCCCTGACCCCACTGCGCAATGAATTCTGGGGTGCTAGCAGTGGAAGTAGCACTTCTTGCACGGGGCAGGGTCCCACACTCAGGGCCTCGCCCATGGATATCCGGACAAGAGACTAATCCATCGGTTTTTCCAAAATCGAACCCTGAAAAACTTCCTTTGCCCGGAAAGCACGGGCGATTTCACCAGGATAACTTTTCCCTAACGTAGTCAAGGTTAAACTGATTCGACCGAACCAAAAAAAAACACTCGGTCAGATCAAGGAAGAAACGGCACATCACTATATGCATACATGGCAAAAGTTGTGCAGGTTGTAGAGCCCACATGCATTGACGAGGCTCTTGGAAATGTGTGTTGGGAGAAAGCTATGGATGAGGAGATGGATGCACTATAGATTGGTAGCCAAAGGATATGCGCAGACATATGGCATTGATTATGAGGAAACTTTCAGCCCTGTTGCCAAGATGGCAACAAAGAGAGTTGCGGTAGCAGTGGGCTGCGTCAAAGCAATGGTCTTTACATTAGATGGATGTAAAGAATGCATTCTTGCATGGGGATTTTCAAGAAGAGGTGTATATATTGCAGCCACCTGGTTATGGGATGTGAGTCACCCCGAGCATGTTTGCAGGTTGAAGAAAGCCTTGTATGGCTTAAAACAAGCACCAAGAGCATGGTCTGACAAGATTTTTGATGAATATCTTGTCACTATTGGCTTTCATGTAGCCAATGTAGATTTCTTGCTATATGTGAGACATGGTGATAGAGGGGTTGTGCTTGTTGTCATCTATGTAGATGACCTGATCATTACGAGGGACCATGATGCAGAGATCTTTGATGTAAAGATCTTGCTTAGACAGAAGTTTGAGATGAAGGATCTGGGGGAGCTCAGATATTTCTTGGGCATTGAGGTGATTAGGTCACCACATGGTATTGGATTACTGCAGAGACAGTATGGCTTGGACATACTGTCCAAGTATGGTATGACAGGTTGTAAGCCTATCTCAGTGCCAGTGGATTAGAATGGCAAGTTGAGTGCAAATTCAGGAGAGATTTTGGAGGATCCTACTATGTATAGGCGCATAGTAGGAAGCTTGATCTACATGACGATCACCAAGCCAGATTTGAGCTATGCTGTTGGGTTGGTGAGTCAATTTATGCAGGTTCCTCAAAAGCCGCATTTGGATGCATTGAGACGTATACTGAGGTATGTGAGGTCTACTTTGCATTGTGGACTATTTTATGAAACTGGGACAGAGATATGTGTACATGGGTACACAGATGTTGATTGGGCTAGTAGTATCTGAGATAGAAGATCTACTAGTGGCTTCATGTTTTCTTTGGGGAGTGCTGCTGTGACTTGGAGCAGCAAGAAGTAGCCTACGGTTGCTCTATCCAGTACAGAGGTGCTGTTATGGCAGCATATGTGAGGTAGCTTGGTGGAGAAAGCTACTTGCAGATTTGGGTCTATCAGTGGATAGACAAGTTGTCATTTTCTGTGACAACATTAGCAGTATACAATTGGCCAGGAACCCAGTTTTTCATGCTCGCACAAAGCATATAGAGGTCCACCATTTTGTCCGAGAGAAGGTTTTGGCAGGAGACATAGACCTTGTTTATGTCAGCACACAGGATCAGGTCGCTGACATCTTCACCAAAGCATTGGTTACAGAGAAGCTGAGTTTTGGTTGAAAAGCAAGCAGGGAAATATGTAAAGTGCCTAAGGTCAGATGGAGGGGGAGAGTACTTCTCCAATGAGTTCTCTGAATTTTTGAAGAAGAATCGTATTCAGAGATAGTTTACATGCAGATACACTCCGCAGCAAAATGGAGTTGCTGAGCGGAAAAACAGGCACATTGCTGAGATTGCGCATGCAGCCATACATGATGTAACTCCAGAGGAGAGGTTTACTAGCAGAAAACCTGATTTGTCTCATCTGAAAGTCTTTGGATGCATTGCATATGTGCATGTGCCAGATGAGTTGAGAACTAAGCTGGATCCAAAAGCTGAAAAATGTGTGTTTATTGGATATTCCCTTAAGCAAAAGGGATACAGGTGTTATAACCCTGCTACACGTGAGTTGAGGGTAAGCAGGGATGTTGTCTTTGATGAGATGAGCAACTGGTATGCTGCTGAAAAAGAAGCTATTGGGGCTGATGTGAGTGGAAGTGTGGTTGCACAGAATGCAGGTCAGCAATCACAGTCTTTGAGTGGACCAGGAGAGTCCTCATCTAGTGGGTCTGTTGATAGACCATGGAGTGGCAGGCTGCGTCATAATACCAGTCCTGCAAATGTGATTAGTACATCACGTAAAGGAAAAGAGAAAGTTGTTGAGCCCCTTGGTATGCCTGACATTTCTGCAAGGCATTCTCATGTTGATGGAGAGTCTAGTGGCTCAGAGATGAGCCTTGATGAGGAGCTTGAGATCCCAGCTATGAGAACACCTGGTGTAAAGAAGGCTATGGAAGCCATGAATGAAAAGCTGCGAAGATCTGGGAGAGTGAAAAACCCTGTGCAGATGTTTACCTATGATGGTTATGTGGCACATCACTATGCATATATGGCAAAGGTTGTGCAGGTTGTAGAGCCCACATGCATTGATGAGGCTATTGGAAATGTGTGTTGGGAGAAAGCTATGGATGAGGAGATGGATGCACTATATGGAAATGAGACTTGGGATTTAGTACAATTGCCTGAAGGCAAGAAAGCCATTGGATGCAAGTGGGTATACAAAGTAAAACATAACAGTGATGGAAGCATAAATAGATACAAGGCTAGATTGGTAGCCAAAGGGTATGCGCAGACATATGGTTGCATCAAAGCAATGGTCTTTATATCAGATGGATGTAAAGAATGCATTCTTGCATGGGGATTTGCAAGAAGAGGTGTATATGTTGCAGCCACGTGGTTATGAGGATGTGAGTCATCTCGAGCATGTTTGCAGGTTAAAGAAAGCCTTGTATGGCTTAAAACAAGCACCAAGAGCATGGTCTGACAAGATTTCTGAATATCTTGTCACTACTGGCTTTCATGTAGCCAATGCAGATTTCTCGCTGTATGTGAGACATGGTGATAGAGGGGTTGTGCTTGTTGTCATCTATGTAGATGACTTGATCATTACGGGGGACCATGATGCAGAGATCTTTGATGTAAAGATCTTGCTTAGACAGAAGTTTGAGATGAAGGATCTGGGGGAGCTCAGATATTTCTTGGGCATTGAGGTGATTAGGTCACCACATGGTATTGGATTATTGCAAAGACAGTATGACTTGGACATGTTGTCCAAGTATGGTATGACAGGTTGTAAGCCTATTTCTGTGCCATTGGATCAGAATGGCAAGTTGAGTGTAGATTCAGGAGAGATCTTGGAGGATCCTACTATGTATAGGCGCATAGTAGGAAGCTTGATCTACATGACGATCACCAGACCAGATTTGAGCTATGCTGTTGGGTTGGTGAGTCAGTTTATGCAGGTTCCACGAAAACCGCATTTGGATGCATTGAGATGCATACTGAGGTATGTGAGGTCTACTTTGCATTGTGGACTATTCTATGAGACTGGGACAGAGATATGTGTACATGGGTACACAGATGCTGATTGGGCTGGTAGTATCTCAGATAGAAGATCTACTAGTGGCTTCATGTTTTCTTTGGGGAGTACTGCTGTGACTTGGAGCAGAAAGAAGCAGCCTACGGTTGCTCTATCCAGTACAGAGGCCGAGTACAGAGGAGCTACTATGGCAGCATGTGAGGTAGCTTGGTTGAGAAAGCTACTTTGCAGATTTGGGTTTATCAGCGCGGATAGACAAGTTGTCATTTTCTGTGACAACATTAGCAGTATACAGTTGGCCAGGAACCCAGTTTTTCATGCTCGCACAAAGCATATAGAGGTCCACTACCATTTCGTCAGAGAGAAGGTCTTGGCAGGAGACCTTGACCTTGTTTATGTCAGCACACAGGATCAGGTAGCTGACATCTTCACCAAAGCATTGGGTACAGAGAAGCTCCGCAGATTCAGGGCTTCACTTGCTGTACATGAGATGGAGTTGAGCTCGAGGGGGAGTGTTGAGATAGCGCGCTCGTCTAGTGAGGTGGTGGACACTGATGACCCGCCTGGGGGATAGGCCCCACACTTACACCACTGGCATGGTTGGTGAGATCTTGGGTGATATGCGGCCAGTGGGATGACAGGCTGTGTGACAGCCATTCTAGAGGCTGGCATAGTTATAGCACCAGCTCATTTAGTTGGGTTCACACTATAGAGAACCCTTGTATGTATTTGGTTGAGTACCTTTGATAGTGTGTGTACTCTTATCTTGTATATGGTGTGTTGAGTGTTGAGTGAAGAAGAAGAAGATTTTCAGCCTCTCACCTTGTGTGTTCTCTATTAGGTTTTGTGAGTGTGTGTGTGCTTGCAAGAGCTCAAGCTCTCTTCCCCCCTGCATCTTTTCACATATCTACATCCATACATCCATACATCCATTTTCACATCCACATTCATACATCCACATCCACATCCACATCCATACATTCATGCATCCACATCCACATCCACATCCATACATCCACATCCATATCTACATCCATACATCCATTTTCACATCCACATTCACATCTACATCCATACATCCATTTTCACATCCACATCCACATCCACATCCACATCCACATCCACATTCATACATCCACGTCCACATCCACATCCATACATCCACATTCACATCTACATCCATACATCCATACATCCACATCCACATCTAATTCATACATCCATACATCCACATCCACATCTACATTCATACATCCACATCCACATCCACATCCATACATCCACATCCATATCTGCATCCATACATCCATTTTTACATCCACATTCATACATCCACATCCCACATCCATACATCCATACATCCACATCCACACATTCATACATCCACATTCACATCTACATCCATACATCCATACATCCACATCCACATCTACATTCATACATCCATACATCCACATCCACATCTACATTCATACATCCACATCCACATCCACATCCATACATCCACATTCACATCTACATCTATACATCCATTTTCACATTGAGGGCTTCGCTTGGTGTACATGAGATGGAGTTGAGCTCGAGGGGGAGAGTTGAGCTCGAGGGGGAGTGTTGAGATATTGAGCTCATCTATTGAGGCGGTGGACACTGATGACCCGCCTGGGGGATAGGCCCCACACTTACACCACTGGCATGGTTGGTGAGATCATGGGTGATATGTGGCCAGTGGGATGAGACAGGCTGTGTTGACAGCCATTCTAGAGACTGGCATAGTTATAGCACCAGCTCATTTAGTTGGGTTCACACTATAGAGAACCCTAGTATGTATTTGGTTGAGTACCTTTTCATATTGTGTGTACTCTTATCTTTGTATAGTTATAGCACCAGCTTATTTAGTTGGATTCACACTATAGAGAACCCTAGTATGTATTGTGTGTACTCTTATCTTTGTATAGTTATAGCACCAGCTTATTTAGTTGGATTCACACTATAGAGAACCCTAGTATGTATTTGGTTTACCTTTTCATATTGTGTGTACTCTTATCTTTGTATATGGTGTGTTGAATGTTATGTTCAAGAAGAAGAAGATTTTCAGCCTCTCACCTGTGTGTTCTCTTTTAGGGTTTTGTGAGTGTGTGTGTGCTTGCAAGAGCTCAAGCTCTCTTCTCCCCTGCATCTTTTTAGCATCACCATCTCCTCTTGGGTGATATTACCCCATCCCATGTCATCTTTGGTGGTGGTGCCTCTGTAAGTTCCTTTTGCCAACTTTGGGGAATTGGTTAGCCTCTGTAAGTTCCTTTTGCCAACTTTGGGGAATTGGTTAGCCTCACATATAAGGGTGGTCAAGGCACTATTTGCCTCTTCCCCTCATTATCCAGCAACTCTCCTGTTTGTAGATTGGCATCATAGGTCTTTGTAAAATATAAGCAGTTATAAAGGTCTGTCCCCCACGGCTCCATAGTTAGCAAGCACCGTCGAGCCCCAGTTGCTCTTAGGTGGTGCTGCTGGTTTGGCTGCAATGGCCCTGTAGTATGGCCCAATGAAATATAGCAGTTTGTGCTATACTTTGTGGTTGTTCTTCATCAGGAGGTGAGTGCACTGTATGGCCACTGACCAGCTTCATCAGCTGCTCCCCCAAATGTGAAAGCTGAGTGGGGTGGCGGCCGTATTCCTCAAAGCATCCCCCCACCGAGCGCTTCTTTGTGAGGGTGGGGTGGTGGAGTACCTCCATGGAGGAATCCAAGGTGTCAGCCATGGGTCAGAGAGGATGGAAGAAGGGAAAGCTTGAGAAAAATATTTGCAAGAGTTTCTGTTAGGAGGAAAGCTGAAAGTGAGGAAATGATGGGGTGGGACCCATATATATAGTTTTCCAGAAGGACACAACCATGGCAACATGAATGGTATGGGTGTGGCATTCCCAGGAAATGGACATGGCAACTTGAATCAAACAGGTTTGGCAGTTGGAGCTGATTGATGACATTGATGTAAATGAGGTTGTACACTTATCTTTGGAGGAGTCCACTAGTATGTCTAACCAACATGAGACATCTAGTAGTGACAATGTGCATTCATGGTGGTCAGGAATATTGTAGGATATGCTACTAGGAGGTGGGGCGAGAGGACTGATAGGTGATGTAGGAGCGGCATATAGGATGTGGAGATGGTGTGAAATGGGTGATACCCAATTGGTGACCAAGGCTTGTTGCCACATCAACATCAACAAGCCCAAAAAAAAGCCGACCAGAAGTGAATGGAATGGCAACAAAACACTGATGATGAAACCTTAGAAACTTAGAACGAGAATGAGGTAAAACCCTAAAAGGAAGACATAGAAAATAGAGATGGGGAAGTAGTTAAACTGAATGCCAATGAAGGACATAGGAAATAGAGAGAGATTAAATCAATTGCCTCTTGGCAATGGGAAGCCCTCTTTTATACATTTTCATGGTACCAAGGTCCTTGTTACAATCCCTTTGCATGTGGGATAACTCACAACACTTTACTCCACTTCCACTTTTCCATGACAGCCTACCCCTCTACAATGGGAATTGAATGGAAACTTGAAAGAGAAAATATAAAATACATAAGTGTATGTATGTATATGTTCAAATAAGACCACTAATAATGCATATGATGTGTGTTATTTGTAGAAATACCTAATGGCATAACCCTCTATTAATATTGATAGAACCATTTGTGCATAAATGTTTCTAAATGTTGTTTTACACATTGATCATTAATATTTTATATTAATGTTTCACTCCATTCCTTTTTCCTACTCTCTATGGCTCTTCCCCCATATACTCTATATATGAGAAATCATTTTAAAAACATGATCGCTTGCTTGTTCCAAGGTTTGTACATTCGGTTAACTAAATGGGTCCCTATATGCCTTCTAAAGATCCATTTATTTGGCAATCATCCACTGTGTAGGCTGCTATCTAGGCCATTTCATCGATCACATTCTATATATGCTAAAGGAGTGGTGTGGCCATCCACTCTCTATGCTCATTTATTAAGCACATCTCTATACATCATGTGTTAAAGGATGCCAAGCATCCCAAGGATATTATCTTTTACAAAATAAAAGATTAAATTTCAAAAACAAAAAGTAAAAAAGAAGTCACTTAAGCCATGGGAGATATGAAGCCTCACATAACTTACTATAAAGGACAGGTCTATGGTAGGAAATTATATGCATTGGTGCTTTCATATTTTATGGGTTTCAAGAAATGTACCAATATGGCTGAAAAGTTGAGAGTCACCTTTATTGATCAATTATCTCATAAAGTGTGGGGTTTATTTTGTAAGACCAAAGTGTAATATAGTTTTTTTTTAAAATCAATGATTGGGAAGCTCTTCTAGAAAGGGAGTTCGGAGAAAAAGTAAAGATTGTGCAAAGTGATAAATGTGGCAACTCAAGACAAACAAAATCCTTATTGATGTTTGTTAGCAAGAAAGAACATGTCTAAAGCCTTCCACTATTTATTAATCATATTATAAAGGAAAGAACAAGCACTTTGTAATAGATGCAATAAGGGTATGTTTTGTAAAATGCAAGTACTTAAATCTTTATGAGTGAAATCATATATTGAATACCTTGTGTCATCAATCTTTTTTGTCCAACACTAGTAGTGAAAGATGTTATACATGGCCACATGGGACTTAGATTGGGAAGGTGCCTAGACTGTTGCATTTGTAAAATCTTATAGATCTAAATGAAAAATTCTAAACATGAACATATATGGGATATATTGAAAAACAAATGTCTATATATTGTATAATTCAAAAACAAAGAAAGTGGTGGTCATTTAATGTTTGACTTCCATGAAACTGAAAGGTTTTACGAAAAGTTGACTATATTATTGGTGGAATTTGATGTAGATGATGACAATCATATGATTGTCCACTTTGAGATGGGCGGGGAGGGGGAGGTGAGAATTTGGGGCGAGGCGATGTGTGTATGTGGCATTGTGTGTGTGTGGGGGGGGGAGGGGAGGGTTCACCCTATGAAGCCCATATAGCAGGTGCATACAAACGTGTACTTAAAAGACCTCTATTTTCCAGTATTAACATGTATTTACAATATAAAAAAATTCCCCCCTTTGTAAGTATACATGTTTGGAGTATATAAATTTTTGTGTCCCTTTTATAAGTATATATGTTTGGAGTATAGATAAAATCCCCTTCATAGATTCACATAAATGGATACAATTAAACATGTTGATTTGATTGTAGTTTTAGGTTCAATAGCATTGTTTTGTGAAGCTACCTATAATTATGTACCTTTACATCACAATTATAAATAAATAATAATGAACAACCCTAAAATCATGTACTTAAACATAGAGAAGATCATTGAGGGCAACATATAAGAAGGAAGTTGAAATTAATGCATGTCTCAAATCAAAGAAAATATTTAGAATTGGGCATATTAATGGGTATGATTTTAGGTTATTCATTCAAGGGAGATGTGTTCACTCTCATCAAGTTTATTCATAAACATAAAGGGCCAATTGGGAGATATCAAGGGGTGCCAAACATTGAAAGTGTGTATGGTATCCATTAAATTGAAATATCACAAAGACGTAGATGAATGCTTCTTGAGCTTCAACACCAAAAGTGTTTTTTTAAAGCCACAATTCTTAATATTTTCTTGGTTCGATACTTGCATTAAGATGTTCAACTATTTGGCATATTAATGGGTATGCTTTTAGGGTCATTTAATCAAGGGAGACACATTTATTCCCATCAAGTTCTATGCTTTTAGGGTCATTTAATAAAGGGAGATGCATTTACTTCCATCAAGTTCATTTAGAAACATAAAGGGCGAGTTGATGACATCAAGGGATATCAAACATTGTGGATGTGTATGGCATCAATTAAAAAGAACATCACAACATGAATGCTTCTTGAGGTTGAACACCATCCACTAGAAGAAAGTTTTTTTTTTAAGTCACAAATTGTGAATGGATTGTTGGGCTTTTATTGAATTCGATGAAAATGAAGAGAGAGGAAACCAGAAGCAACAAATAAGGGTTCGGTTGGGCACATTGACCAAGCTACAGAAGTTCATATACACCTTTAATGGAAGGTGAAGCTGTACATGAACCAAGCTACAGAAGTTCATATACACCTTTCATGGAAGGTGAAGCTGTACATGAACCAAGAATAGAGGTTACCATTGCTATCCGTGCCATTGCTAAGGGGGGTGGTATAGGCAACACCAGAGACAAGGGCAAAGTCACCTGTGCCACCAGTGATGGGCTTGGAGCTGAATTGGCCCAACTGCTCCAAGCCAACCCCGGTGAAGGTGCCTTGGTTGACAGTGTTATTGATGGTGAAGCTCTCACTAACAAACAAGGTACCTCCCGTTAGAGAGATGAACACATACGTACCTTGGACTTTGCCAATGAGCTCGGAGTTAAGGTCCTGTTGGGCCAATAAGGGCATGTCGAAGCAGTAGGTTTGGCCAAACGAATTGGGTTGGGACAGAAGAGGCTGCCCACAGTGGGCTGTGTTGTAGCCTGCGGTGCTCTTCGACCCTTGTATAGAGAGGTAGTTGTAGACAGTGAGGTTGGAAGGTGGGGTGGCGGCTTGGGCTGATATGAAAGGCTGCAGAAATGCTAATATGGCAAAGGCGATTGCCATGGCCAACTTCGTTTCAAGAAGCGTCTTCTTCGATTGCAGCGCCATCTCTCTCTGCCCTCTCTCTCTCGTGTGTGCGTGCCCTCTCTCTCTCGTGCGTGCGATCGAGCTCGGAAAGCTTCTCGTTTACGCTACCCCTGTCCCTACTTCATATATATAAAAACTCCATCTTAAAACGTCGCCCTCTACCATCAATTCTCTACACTATTGAGAATTTAATTTTAAATAGAAAGCGCTCTGTTTTTTTCTCTAGAATCCGACAGTAGAACATGGCTGTTTCAACAGAATGCGACGCTCTAGCAGATTGTCATGCTGTCAAGCACTCTTGGAGTTAAGCTTCTGTACTGCATCTTAGCCAACCACATCGCCACTCTTCCTTGCGCCTGTCAAGTACATGCATCTCTTCTTTTCTTTTAATTTGAAGCCAAAATCAGCTCAATGTGGCGGTTACATCGTCTACGTGGCAAATTCAGTTGAATAGACGGGACTGTTGCCAACCTGCACGCAAGACAACACGAGAATGCTGCCGAGACAATTTGGTTTTAAGTTTGCACGGCAGAAACTGCCTTATTGGGGGCCCCCGCCGCCGGCCACGAGCAAATATTATTGGACCCATAAGCCATGACCTTTTCTTCCTTGGCTTTCATCAACTAGAACAACAATTTGGTGTAGTGAGCATCTCCTTATGTTCTTCCTTTGCTCCTTTTTTTGCATTATGTTAGTGTTAAATTGGATGAGATCAACTTGAGTGTTCATGGAAAAACTGCAAACAAGATTTGACAGTAGGGGTAGGGGTGCTATACGGGTAGGGGTGCTGGGCATGGCTGTAGGAGCAAGAGTAAGTGGCAGAGGCATTACGGGTGGTGGAGGTGGCATTGGGGGTGTGGTGGAAGAGCAGGAGTGTGGATGACTCTGCTGGTCTTCACTAGGGAACTCGAGGACTACCGACACAAACACTAGGGTTGGAGAAAAGGGAGCATGGATCCTCTCAGGGAAGTGTACCCGCCAAAGATGAGTCGACCTCATTGGCTAGACATGCAAGACCTATGCTCTACACTGTCTACCGTGCTCTCCGACCACCACCTAACACCGCAGTATCCCTACAAGTCTCTCACTCACACCACACACACCACTGACCACTCGAGTACTCACCTCGCTCACACAGAGAGACAGACCAAACACCATAAGAGTGTAACACTGTATATCAAGATACTAGAAGGAATGCTACAAGAGAGACCCTGCTCCAACAGAGAATGTGCTACAATGAATGTCCTACGAGAGAGAGTTTCCTCATGTGTGCCTGTGTGTCCGAGAGAGTGCTCCCCTTGTCTCCCCTTGTTGTCCTCCTCCTCGAAGCCCCGATGCTCATCATGTAGTGTGGAGGGAAGATCTTCCGTCGGGAAAGGAAGATGGTGCTCAAGAGGATCTTGCCATCCCTCAGGAAAGGGAGAGGGGTGTTGCCTCCATGAGTGCCATCGGAGTTGGCCATGCACGTCGGAGATGTTGGAGGGCACTGGCGGTGACGGCGATGGGAGGTGGTCGGAGGGCATCGGCGGTGACAACGGTCAGAGATGTCGGAGGGCACCGGCGGGTCAAAGTGGTCGAAGCACACTAGCAATTGGAGTAGTTGGAGATGCCGGAGAGGTGATGGTGGGAAGCTCTTGGCAGAGTGTGCAGGACCTGGCTTCCTATCCATAGGTCGCCCACTACTACTCAATTCACCGTCTTGGTGAATGGCACAAAAAAAACACAGGTGGTTCTCTGGCAAGCTAGGCCGGGCAAAACATTTGACAGGCAGGGTCCCAGGCATACCTCATACAAATTTACAATGATCTATCCAAACAAACCTTCTGGAGAGATACACAATAAATAAAAATGATTCAACTAGGCTCCTCGGCAACTTCATCCATCAAGCGAGCTGTGGAAAAAATGATTGAATTGAGAGCTCCTGGGCACTTCATCCAACAAGCCATTTCTGAGAGCTCCTCTATTACCATTGTCATCCCCCAGGCAAAGCATACGATAGGAAGGTTACTCTAACAACAACAAAAGCACAAAACCAATCTAAATAATAATCACTGGGCCCACTTCATATCCGGGCAGCAATTTTGGAATAAAGTCCAGGTATAGAAAGGTACCAAATGAAACTTGGCCATGGCCAATACATAAAAGATCCACTTCTCACTCATTAATAGAAAAGATCCGCTTCTCACTCATTAATAGAAAAGATCCGCTTCTCCCAAGCATGTGCCACGATAGCCTCCAAGAGAACTTGTGCTTCAAGGTCAAGACTGCTCATGAACTACCACATAGATGGCCATACCAAGGGCTCTGCAGCCAAAGAGAAGAGTTACACATGCACATGCTATGTTATGATACTGCAAAGCGATGATAAAAGGATTGTGTCCTTTTGAGAGTTTCTATGCAATCTATCTACACCCCTACTAGAAGCTCTTTTACACATGCAATTGACCCACCTCAGGCCACAACATGCAAAGGCATGCTCCCAAATCCGAGGCTGCTTCAAGATTATTTGAAGGCAGTGGAGGTGCCCACTATGTGTAGTGTAGTTCCTACAAGTCCTCCCACGGGATGCATCAAAACATGCGGACATTAGCTCCCCCTTCCACCACAGCTCAATGCAATCGACTGTCATGCTTGTAAGCAAACATCAAGGATGTTTGGTTGTGATAAATCAAGGCCTCCCTCCACCTGGGCCCCATTCTCCAAATGTAGCCAAAGCACATCAAGTTGGCCATGGGAAGGTGCATGGTGGAGAGGAGAGATGAAAAGATGGAGGGGAGAAGAGAGCTTGAGCTCTTGTAAGCACACACACACTCACAAAACCCTAAAAGAGAACAGACAAGGTGAGAGGCTGAAAATCTTCTTTTTCTTCACACAACACTCAACACACCATATACAAAGATAAGAGTACACACTATATAAAAAGGTACTCAACCAAATACATACTAGGGTTCTCTATAGTGTGAAACCAAATAAATGAGCTGGTGCTATAACTATGCCAGTCTCTAAAATGGCTGCCACACAGCATGTCATCCCACTAGCCCCATATCACCCCATGATCTCACCAACCATGCCAGTGGTGTAAGTGCGGGGCCTATCCCCCAGGTGGGTCATCAGTGTCCACTGCCTCACTAGATGAGCTCGATATCTGAACACTCCTCCTTGAGCTCAACTCCATCTCATGTACACCAAGTGAAGCCCTGAATCTGTGGAGCTTTTCTATACCCAATGCTTTGGTGAAGATGGCAGTGACCTGATCCTGTGTGGTGACATAAACAAGGTCAACATCTCCTGCCAAAACCTTCTCTCTGATAAAATGGTAGCGGACCTCTATATACTTCGTGCGAGCATGAAAAACTGGGTTCCTGGCCAATTGTATACTGCTAATGTTGTCACAGAAAATGACAACTTGTCTATCCACTGATAGATCCAAATCTGCAATAGCTTTCTCAACCAAGCTACCTCACATGCTGCCATAGCAGCACCTCTATACTCGGCCTCGGTACTGGATAGAGCAACTGTAGGCTGCTTCTTGCTGCTCCAAGTCACATCAGCACTCCCCAAAGAAAACATGAAGCCACTAGTAGATCTTCTATCTGCCATACTACCAGCCCAATCAACATCTGTGTATCCATGTACACATATGTCTGTCCCAGTTTCATAAAATAGTCCACAATGCAAAGTAGACCTCACATACCTTTCCAAATGCGGCTTTCGAGGAGCCTGCATAAACTGACTCACCAACCCAACAGCATAGCTCAAATCTGGCCTGGTGATCATCATGTAGATCAAGCTTCCTTCTATGCGCCTATACATAGTAGGATCCTTCAAAATCTCTCCTAAATCTGCACTCAACTTGCCATTCTAATCCAGTGGCACTGAGATAGGCTTACAGCCTGTCATACCATACTTGGACAACATGTCTAAGCCATACTGTCTCTGCAGTAATCCAATACCATGCGGTGACCTAATCACCTCAATGCCCAAGAAATATCTGAGCTCCCCCAGATCCTTCATCTCAAACTTCTGTCTAAGTAAGATCTTTACATCAAAGATCTCTTTATCATGGTCCCCCGTAATGATCAGGTCATCTACATAGATGACAACAAGAACAACCCCTCTATCACTATGTCTCACATACAGCGAGAAATCTGCATTGGCTACATGAAAGCGAATAGTGACAAGATATTCAGAAATCTTGTCAAACCATGCTCTTGTTGCTTGTTTTAAGCCATACAATGCTTTCTTCAACCTGCAAACATGCTCGGGGTGACTCACATCCTCATAACCAGGTGGCTGCAATATATACACCTCTTCCTACAAATCCCCATGCAAGAATACATTCTTTACATCCATCTGATGTAAAGACCATTGCTTTGACGCAGCCACTGCTATCACAACTCTCATTATTGCCATCTTGGCAACTGGGCTGAAAGTTTCCTCATAATCAATGCCATATGTCTGCGCATATCCTTTGGCTACCAATCTAGCCTTGTACCTACTTATGCTTCCATCACTGTTATGTTTTACTTATGCTTCCATCACTGTTATGTTTTACTTTGTACACCCACTTACATCCAAGGTCTTTCTTGCCTTCAGGCAATTTCACTAAATCCCAAGTCTCATTTCCATAAAGTGCATCCATCTCCTCATCCATAGCTTTCTCCCAACACACATTTCCAACAGCCTCATCAATGCATGTGGGCTCTACAACAACCTGTACAACTTTTGCCATGTATGCATAGTGATGTGCCACGTAGCCATCATAGGTAAACCTCTGCACAGGATTCTTCACTCTCCCTGATCTTCGCAGCTTTGCATTCATGGCTTCCATAGCCTTCTTTACACCAGGTGTTCTCATAGTTGGTATCCCAAGATCCTCATCAAGGCTCATCTCTAAGCCACTAGACTCTCCATCAACATGAGAATGCCCTGTAGAAATGTCAGGCATATTAAGGGGCTCAATCACTTTCTCTTTACCTTTAAGTGATGTACTAATAAATTGCTGTAGAAACAGCTTCAGCCAAGTAGCTATGCGGCATATTCTTCTCTCCCATAATGCTCGTGCAATCTCAGCAATGTGCCTGTTTTTTCACTCAGCAACTCCATTTTGCTACAGAATGTATCTGCATGTAAACTGTTTCCGAATACCACTCTTCTTCAAAAATTCAGAGAACTCATTGGAGAACTACTCTCCCCCTCCATCTGACCTTAGGCACTTTACATATTTCCCTGTTTTCTTTTCAACCATAACTCTGAAATTTTGAAAATGAGTGAACACCTCACCCTTCTCCTTCATGAAGTATACCCACACTTTCCTTACGTGGTCATCAATAAATGTCACATAGTACCTGCAGCCTCCCATAGACATGGTCTTCGTAGGACCCCATACATCTGAATGCACAACATCTAGTGCATTTCTGCTCACATTTCTGTCACGTGGAAATACATGCTTTGTTTGCTTTCCAAATTGGCATGCTTCACATATTTTCTGCATACCTTCAACTTTAAACTTTGGTAGCCCTGTCACAATTCCTTTAGTCTGCATAGACTTCATTCTCTGCACATTCACATGCCCAATTCTTTTATGCCAAATGTCTGTGTCTGCAACAATTTCTGAACCATTTGCAAACATTACAGCACTCACTTCAAGCATGTTTACATTCAATGTAAACATTCTGCCCACTCTGTTGCCTTTTGCAACCAACCTGCACTTGTCTTTAAAGTCTTCAACATAACAACCATCAGGTTTAAACCGAACCTACAAACCCTGCTCAATCATCTGGCCAACTGAAACCAGATTCTTTGTTATGTTTGGAACATGAAGTACATCTACAAGGTACTTCACTTTGCCATCCTCCATAGACAATGGCACATCTCCAACATGGGCAATTGGATGAGAAGTGTCATTCCCTGTTTCCACAAAACCTGGTCTTTCAAGGTTTTTCATCTCTTTGAACCACTCCCCATGACTTGTCATGTGGTTCGAAGCACCTGAATCCACGTACCATACATCATCTTTATGTGCTGCTTCAACATTTTCAGACATGGCATTAACAACATGCTGCATAACAAACAACCTTTCATTATCCTCATTGTTTTTGCTCGAGGATACAAAGTTGTTTTGCTGCAATTTCCTATTTTGCATGTCAGTCTGCTTCTTATATAACAATCTACCTACACATGTCCAGGCTTACCACAATAAAAGCATCCATGTGTATCATTATTTCCACGACCTCTTTGACTCCCCCTGCCTCCGAATTGGCCTCTTCCACTTGTGTGTTGTTGTTGTGAATTCTGGGATTGTTGTTGTTACTGCTGCTGGCTATAATTCTGATTACATGTTTGGCCACCTCCTTGGCCGCATCCACAACCTCCTCTCCCTCGTCCTCTTCTTGAACTTGTGTAGAAGGCTTGTTGCTCTGAACTATTTTTGTTTTGTGAAGACTGTTGGTCTTCACCTAAGCTCTTCTCTTCTATAATCAACATAGACACCAAATCTGTGAAATTGGGAATGTTTTCCCGAGTCAGAATAGATGTCTTGAACACCTTGTATTGTAGCCCGAGACCACGTAAAAAAACTTTCACCTTATCACCATCATCTACTGAAACGCCAATAGATGCAAGGATTCCACAATACCCTTGATCTTCAATGCATAGTCATTCACAGACATACTCTTTTTCTCCACAGTATGAAGTTCATTCTTCAATTGTATCTTTTGTGCCTTGGTATTCGTTTCATAGAGTTTTACCAAGGTGTCCCATGCCTCCTTGGGGGGCTTGGCATCCTGTATGTGCCCAATCATGGTGTCTTGTATATTGATAGAGAGCCAATACATAAATTTTTTAGCTCCTTGGTTCCAATCCTTGAAGTCTTTCACATCTGCAGAGCAGTCGGATTGATCTCCGATATCTCCGGTGCCTCTTCATGCTCACCTTCTATGTAGTCCCAATAACCCTTTCCCATCATGAAATTTGTCAATCTGAACCTCCAAGCATGGAAGTTGTTCTTGTCAAGCTTCTCAGTAACAATCTAGTTTATGCTATCATTTGACATCTTGCCATATACACAAATTTACCAGAAACAGCACTCTGGTTTGTCATGCACAAACTGCTGTATTTTCTACAGCGGTACTGTACTACACTCAAATATCACAACCAATGACCTCAATGTGCATACATACACCCAATGGCAACTGTTGACCTCCTTGCAGAGCACACACAATGTCTACACAACCAATTTGTCTTCCTGTAGTTCTTAACACTAGTTCTGTAATTGGACACTAAAAGTGTCCTGTTTCTCACCAAAACTTTGGAATTTTTTGGGGAACCTAGAAACAACATTTCTACACCTTGTTTCAACCATAGGTCGGTTAAAAGTTAAAAAAAAAGGGGATTTTTCATGATGTCAAAACACAAGCTATATTAGAAATTTGACAAAAAAACTCTAACTTGAAATCTTCATTGAAATTTGAAGCTGTTTTGTCAAAAATCCCATAAAATGCCTATAACTTCTTGAATAAATCATGTTTTTCATGTTTGTAAAAGTCAATTGGTAGAACTTGGGGTTTCAAAACAACACAATCTCCTTTAGGTCCTAGTTCGTAAGCTACTTGTGAACCATAACAAAAATCTCATAATTACCAAGATGCTAAAAAAGAGGAAAATTTTGGCCTTCCAAAGGTACTTCCATAAAACTAGGGTTATGTTAAGGCAAATTGGCAATCGGAAATGATTATATAGTTCAAAACCAAGTTAATACATATTTTTTGGGGTCCCAAGCTCAAGTAAATCTTGCTACATTTTTCAAAATTTCTAAATTCTCTCTCAACCACCATGAAACAAAGGTTTTAGGTGCCCAAATTATGTTTGTACAATGTACCTTAGCGGAATTATTCTATACAGACAAAATGTTGCAAGTTTACTAAGGAATGTAATGCGTATGACTCAAGAATCTAAATTCAGAATTTTTGTTGTGTGCAGTTTTGACATTTTGAAACAATTAATATTTGTAGCTTACTAAGGGGCTTTTACATATAACTTTAAGATCTCAATGGATAGAGTAAGCATTGTATCACCTTAAAAAACTTGTATTGGTTTGCATACAAATGAATGCTTAAATTTACATAGGAGTCAAAAGGTATTCCATGTAAGGTTGCTAATCTAGCCGAGCTAGAATTAATTCTAAATGGACCCATTCCCAGCATCTTGAGTTTCTGTTTGTTTTGTTTGACTGCGTACATCAGTACCAAGTCACCTTCCTTGAAGACTTTTTTTTTCAAGTGGTTGTCAAACCATTTCTTTCTTCGAAGCTTTTCAACATATAATCCATAGGCTGCACGAAGTCTAGTCTCATCAAGGCATTTTAGTTGGAAAAACCTTTTTGATATCTCATTGCCCTCAAATTTTTCTGATATTGCCACTCTTAAAGAGGGTACAATATATTCCATAGGCATGACTGCCTCAACCCCATACACCATATGGAAGGGAGTCATTTCCAATAGCAGTTTTATAGGTTGTTCTATAGGCCTAAAGAGTAGTAGGAAGCTTTTGTTCCCAATCATTTCTTTGTTCATTTACTATTTTGGTCAATATGGTGCATAAAGTTTTGTTAGTACTTTCTGCTTGCCCATTGGCTTGAGGATAGTATGGTGAAGATTTCCTATGAACAACCATGAACTCAGCCAAGAGAAAAGTGATCACCTCATTGTGAAATGAGTTCCTCTATCACTTACAAGTTTGAGTGGACAACCATATCTTGTTATGATATTCTCGTACAAGAATTTGGCAATACTTTGAGCATCGACTTTCATAGTGGCACGGGCCTCTGCCCATTTAGAACAATATCATGTTGCACTACAATGTACCTTGCCCGAGATGATTTTGCAACACGATTGATAGGTCCAACAAAGTCCATCCTCTACTTGTAGAGGACTTGTAGAGAGTAGACTACAATGAAGGGCATACGATCCTTGCTATGAGTAATGGAAAATCTATGGCATTCTTCACACCTCTTGACAAATTTGGAGGCATCACCAAAGAGGGTTGGCCACCATAGGCATGATTGAAGCACTTTTCATGCAGTGGTTTCTACGACAAAGTGTCCATTGCCTAGTCCATTATGAACTTCCTCAAGGATAGCTACATATTCAGACTTTAGCACACATCTACAAAGAACTCCATCCTTGCCTAACCGATATAATTGCCCCACAATTAGCTGATATGGTGCCGGCAACTTAACCAATCCTCTTGCTTGTTCTTTAGATAATTCAAGGTACAATAGTAGTCCATTAGTTCAAAAGTGCACAATGTTAAAGCTCCATTCAAGAACTATGTCTATTTGAAATAGATATGCATATCTATTTGAAATAGATATGCATATCTATTTGAACATCGGGCAAGTCATTGTCAATACCTACTAGAGGTTTACCATTGGTTACTCTAGATAGACGATCTTGAAGCACATGTGATGAGCCTTTCCTCATAGTGATAGAGAAGTCAAATTCCATGAGGATCAATAGCCACCTTGTGATCCTTTCTGTGGTACAAGTTTTGTTAACTACATAGAGAAGGGCTTGATGTTCTACAAAGACACAAATTTGTTTGCCAACAAATAGTGTCTAAACTTCTTGAACATATAAACCATACCTAAGCCTTCTCTTTCTATGGTCGTATAGTTTTGTTCAAGCTCATTTAATTGTCTACTTAAAGGTTATAGCGAAATCCATTTTGTGTTCACCTGGTTGGGCAAGTATACATCCTATAATATAGGCAAAGGCATCAATGTGGACATGAAAAATCACATCCCAACAAGGAGTTCAAAGAATTGGGACTGACGCTAGCGCCTTCTTAAATTTTTTGTAGGATTCTTGGCATTCATCAGTCCTCCAGACAAAAATTATCAATAGTTTATACAATGGTCAAGCTATATCAACATACATATATATAAATCATCGGTAGTAGCCAACATGACCCATAAACCTTTATACTCCTTTGGCATTTGTAGGAGGAGGTAATTCTAGAATTACTTTGATCTTACTTAGGTCAGTGGAGATCCCTCTCTTGGATACAATATGTCCCAGGAATCTTATACCATGTTTAACCATAAACTGACACTTTTCAAGGTTGAGAGAGATTTGATAAAGTCTGCACCTTAGGAAAACTTTGCATAAACTATTTAAATGCTCCTTCCAAGATGAGTGCACTCCAAGGTCATCCATGAAGATTTCAAGAAATTCCTCAAGATAGTTCTTAAAAGCCCTAAACATAAGTCTTTGAAATGTTGCCGGAGCATTGGTCAAACTAAAAGGCATGACTTTATAGGCATAAGTTCCCCATTGGGTGATAAATGTTGTCTTATGCTGATTAGCAGGATCTATTTGCACGTGGTTGTAGCCCGAGAAGCTATAAACTTCTTTTCTAGCCACTTGCTCTAATACTTGTTCAGTAAATGGCAAACCGTTGTAGCATTGACCTTTTTCATGTCAACACACACTTGGAGTTTTTCATTCTTTTTAGGTACAACCACAATAGGTGAAACCCACTCAGTGTGTTCTATCTCATAAATAAAACCTGCGTTGATCAATTTATTAATCTCCTCTCTAACTAATTTGGCATAATTTGGATGCATAGGACGAGATCTTTGTCGCACAAGTTGTGCATCATCCATAATTGGAATAGTATGCTTGCAAACTTTAAGGGGGAACCCCTTTCATGTATAAGTATTCCCAATAAAAAACAACCTTGAATTCCTTAAGAAGATCAATGATATCCTTCTCTTCTTGTTCCGTCAAGTTTGTGGCGATGTAGACCAGTTTGGAATCTTCACCAAGGTCTGCGATGTCCGCTTTCTTAACTTCGGCAGGGCCTTCAAAAACGAGCCCTCGCTCTTTGTTCGTCTTGCTTCTTCACATTGTACGAAGTGTTCATCCAATTTGTAATTCTTGAAATAATCAGGAATCTTGGAAGCATCTTATTCCAACTATTTGTCTTCTTGGGCCTTTCATTTTGTTTCTTTTTCAGCTTCCTTAAGAAGTTTATTCCTTCTCTTTCTAGTAGACCTCGACAACTTTTGTGAATTTTGGTCTTCAGACTCAAGGCTATCTTTCAGACTTAAAGGTGCTACCTCCATTTTATGAATTCGAACAACCTAGTTAAGGTCATCTCCTAAGTTTTCAGTCAACTCATCAAAGGATGCCATTGCCCCGACATACTAAAGGTGCTACCTCCATTTTATGAATTCGAACAACCTGGTTAAGGTCATCTCCTAAGTTTTCAGTCAACTCATCAAAGGATGCCATTGCCCCGACATACTAAAGGAAATATTTTTCATTTTCTAGCTCTGGATGGGGTATAGGGCTGATAGTGACTGGCTTTTTTATATTTTTCTAAGTTTCTTCCTGGCTTTATGAATACACTTAGAAATTTTCTCATCAAAACTTGTCTCAACATGGTAAAAATCAATAGGGTCACCATTTTGCAAAGAAGCATTTAACATGTAAAGAGATATCTCCTCATTATTGCCATTTATGAATATTGTTCCTATCAAGTTTAGAACTACATCTATCGTAGCCAACAATTGCATCTAGTTCTCACAGTAAGTGGGGTCTGGAATAGAGGAAATCTCTTTTTGTTGTTTGTAAACTCTTGCTTCAACTTTTCTTCGACCAACGTCTATTCCCTCATCAAGGAGTTTTTTCTTTTCAACAAGGATTTTGTTTTCTAATTTTGTAGCCTTATGCTTGTACATCATACACACGCTTCTTTTTGTAGACTTTTTAGTATGATATGTAGTATCTGAATCAAGCTTTAAAGGAGTTAGACTCACTAGATGGGATTTATGACTCACAAAATCTACCTTAATGATTTGTTCATTCTTTTAGAGGTAAATATGGTTCGTACCCTAGTCATGTATCATTTGTAATTGCCTCATAAATGGCCTTCCTAATATTATGCTATTTTAGTTAGTAGGATGTGGGAAATTCATGATTGCAAATGTATAAGAAAAGTGCATACCATAGGTATCCATAGTCATGCGGCTGATCTTACAAAGAGGCCTATCAATAGAGCCATCAGCCATATTTAACTGATACACCTGTAGGTTCTAAAGGAGGTTCACACCATCTCATCCAATAGGATTTAGCTGAAATACTAACACCAGCTCCACTATCAAGGATGGCAGATACTTGAATTTCTTTATAGGAAATAGGAATGGTTGCATTCATATCATCCCCTTCATAGTATTGATATTGCCCGAGTTTGTTGATGGGTACCTCAACAATACTCTAGTCATTGGAATTATCATCCCTATCGATATTAAATTCTCCCTTAGACTCCATATCCAAGGACTCAATTAGGCATTTGGTCTTTAACCATTGTCTCGGGGGAGTCACTCATAAATATGTAAGCATAGCACGTGGGTTCAACAGAAAGGATTTTTAAAATCCTCTTTTTATACATTTTTTACATACAGAAGGGTACCATTTAAAGAGGGTATTCACAGGTTGAATAGAAAAAGGGTATGTTTTATTCATGAAAAACTCACAAATAAGGGATTTTTAAAATAGGCCTTAAATGCACGTGATATAGAGGGTTTACTTATAGTGAACCCCCGAGACCATTGTTTTTACAGACCCCCACAGAGTAGGATTGTCTTGTAAAAATTCCCCCAATCTCATCTTGATAGGTGTAGACAAGAGGGATTGCAACATGTTCGATGTTTTAGGCTATTTTCCTTTTCTCACTTCTCTAGCAAGCCTTGGGAATCTCATAGATCTCGCTATTACTAGTGGGAATCCTCTTTCTTTTCCACACCCATCCTTAGAGTTTAAATCACTCTCCATGTAATTAGGAAGTGTGGAAATGGATTCTTTTATTATCCCTTCCAGAGGCTCGGTGGCATTGATGATAGAGGGAACTCTAGATCTTGGAGGAGATCTATTTCTAAGATTCAACCAGAAATCATGAGACTGTGGCTGATCTTGATGATTTTGAATAGGTTTTATCGAGTTCCCAACTTGTCCTTGTGTCTTTCCCAATGTTATTTCTTTAGCATTGTCGTGATTGGGAAATTTAAAAAGTTTTAACTCTTTAGAGTCTGGAACTATCAATGTTGCATAGTCCTCCTCCTCCTTATGCAAGACTTCACTTCTTGACTCAGGAGCAAATAGTGAAGGTGGAAGAATCGGTTTTGGAGCTTTAATCGGTCCATAAACTCTTTCGAGCTCTTGTTAAGTCTTTTGAACCAACTCAATGGCTTCAGCAATTTGTCCCTTTTCCTTAACAGGATTCGGGTACTGCTCAAGCTTCTTAGAAACCTTTTGAGGGTGAGCCTCAAAGCTATTCTCCATTGATTTTTTTACAAACCCTCGGTCCTTATCCTCTGGGATCTAAGGAAGAGACTCACTGGATGATGAACTTGTTCCCTCCATAATTTTTACTGTCTTTTCCTTTTCCAGTCATCGTAGATTTATCTTTCTTTGCCATTCTTCCCTTAGCACACTTGGAAGTCAAAGCTTCCATATATTTTTCTTTGCCATTCTTCCCTTAGCACACTTGGAAGTCAAAGCTTCCATATATCCCTATTTTACTAGTTCCCGGTAATGATTCACCAAATCCTGATTTCGTTGGCACGGAGTCAAGTACAACTAAGAAATCACGAGCTTTGGCTATAAGCTCAACCGTCATGACTTGGTCAATTTCAGGTTCTTCACAAGGAAGATACTTGTTTTCCTAGACATTTTTATAAAAATAGAATTCCCAAACTGGATTTTTAATTCTTAAAACTACATAATTCAAGGAGTTTATATTGCAAGATCCTTCACTAGGTACTATATTAAAGACCCTATGGGCTTCATCCATATACACATGCTTGCTTCAGGAAGCCATGTAGTGTCTTTTCAACACTGTCGTGTCCTCTAGGACTCTTGCCCATTCTCGAGGCATTGGTTCACTCAAAGTTTTTTGAGGGAGCTCACCAGAGATGTCAAGGAAAGGATTCAAGCGTTCCTGTGACATTCCTTTTTTAGAAGTTTCAGATTCTTGGTTAGGAATAAGTTCCTAGAACCCAGAATCGTCACTGGAAAAGGAAAAGAGATCTGACTCACTAAAATCTCCTAAGGTTAGTCTTGGCCCCTGCCTAGCTTCTTTTAATTGATCCTCTACTACCTGTCGTCGTAGGAGCATGTGGAACTTTGTCGAATGCGCTTCTCAAAGAGTCAGTGATCTCCCTACGACTTCTCACGTGCATAGGTTAGTGCCTACTATGCATAAGTCACAACTCAGATGGGCCTTTCGTTGACAAATGATATTTTTATTTCTTACCGATAGAAGGCAAAAATAAATCCTCATTGATTTCGTTTTCAGCTGTTTCTTCGGTGTTTCCTGTATCTCTTCTATGATTTAAATGATTCCTTTGTTATTTGAGTTGATTATTTTTCCCTTAAGAAAGATTATATATGATGAGTTGGATAAAGTCATGCATGGATTAAAGTCTAGAGCTTACTTGGAAAGTTCAATATCTCTTGATGTCTCGTAGAAGCGTCCCAAATGTCGAATGTATCTTGTCTCCCGAAGCTACTTATCCACCAGCTCTTTTGTGTATGTGGTCTGAGACTCTTGTTGAAGAAGCCTCCGTAACTTTTATTATGTTGCTTAGTACTTTGGAGATGATCCTCGTCAGTCCACAACAGCTCCACCTTGCTCACCGAAAGATGAGACTTGTCTTGAATATAATATCTTTACGAAGGAGAAGCAGCGTTTGAGGGGGTTTGTATGCCCTCAAACTAAATTCTTTCCTTGCAAAGATAATAGATTAGGGCACTTACCAGCACTTACCATAGTAGCGGTTGTTGAGTGTGCTTGCCAAGAATGTGAGAATCTCTTCCTTAAGCCCCAAATCAGACACTCAGTTGGAGAGATTCGAGCTCCTGCATGCAACTTTTCTTCTCTCTGTAGCCTGCAAAGTGATTAAAACCTCAAATATTCAAAAGTGATTAAAAGTGGGTCTGATGCTTGGAATGACTCAACTTAGGTATCCTCATCCCAAATCCAAGCTTGGATTTTGGATTAGAGTCCAATTACTTGAGCTATTCTTAGATTAAGCTCATTAATAACTCTTTACAAGGTGATTAGTAGATACTTAACCCGACACAAAATGCTTGAAATGCATGCAATTCTAAATTCTTCTATTATTCTAAAATTGCAAACCAATTAACTAGTATAGTTAATTTTTAAACTAAACATCAAATTTTGGGTTGATGAGACTCTCTATAAATGGGATTAAGGTCGAAAATGAAAAATCAAAATTTTAGCCAAATTTAATGCAAATGCAAGATTGAAAGTTATGGTATAGATTGAAATTGCTAAGCTAATCATTAATATAATAGTCAATATTTATTATTGAAGCCTATAACCTACTTTTTTTTTTTTAAAGGCCCTGTGGAATGGGCCGGCAAGCGTCTCTTTTCTTTTTGTTTCCTCTTTTTTTTTTTTTTTTAAAACAATTCAACATCATATTCAGTTGAGATACAAACCAACTCTAAGATACTCCTACAACTTAGGAAACTAAAGCACACGATTGTAAGCAACATTAGACACATTTTAGAACTGCCGGATTCTGAGCCAGGCACGTGCGCAAAGAAAGATAAAGGGCACAACTTGAATTAGAATACCTCCATCTCAACTCAAAACCTACCCTGGAAGAATAAATCCTTAAGTAGCAGCCTTTCGAAGGCCAAGCACTGGAACTAGCAGTCAAAACAGCATGCTCGCTCTTGCAGGTAGGTGGCGCCCATTTTGATGGGTGACGACTCCCCCACCACCGTCGTAGCCACCCTTTCCGCCTCCGCCATGGTGGTACCCGCCGCCCGTGCCTCCGTGATGATAACCGCCACCGCCGTGCTTGCAGCCAGGGCGCAGCTCCTTGAATTAATGGGGATGGCCACCCTTGTAACCACCGCCTCCACGACCTTTGCAGATGTCGATGTCCAACGGCCAACCCCTTGCAACGTGAGGTCGTTACACTGTTACTCACACAGTGTAAAAGAAATAGAAGGTTAATGCTAATAGCGTAAGAGAGAGCAATGGAGAGAAGGAAGCGCTAAGACTGGCTTACATCCCCGGCAGGCAGTGTCGCCAGTGTTAAGGTTGCCTTCTCTCACTCTCCAGAGAACACGACACTTTTTGAAGGCTCAACAAAAGAGAGAGTGTAGGGCTCACTTACAAGTCGAGGGGGATCAAACTTGAGAGAGATTATGGTTTGACCCTGCCCAGTGCACATCAGCAGCGCTACCAGCCCAGGGTGGAGTGACCTTGCCTACTAGCGCACAGCTCTTCTGCAGGCTACATGAGCGGTAGTTTTGTAAAATAAAGACCAAGTGCTTTTATATCTAATAATGTACACGTGAATTTGGGCCGGCCTTACACTTGGCCCCTTGTTTACATTTTGCTACGGGAAAAATAGATAAAATGTTCATGATAAGCTAAAAAACCAGCACATGGTGACCACTTTCTTTGATCTGCCCATCATCTGACTGCTTTGGACACCCTAGTTTCTTCAATCAAACTCAACTGATACCTGCAATTATCCTCCCCAATCAACACAAACTTTTGACACCTCTGACCATCCACCTAGATGGCTCTTCTGACCCTAGCTAACCAAAACATCACTCAGCTGATGCTCAGCTAACTGCTGATAGAATCCAAAATTTGTTGTTGTCCCTAGTGAGAAACATGTCAGCCGAGTTCCCACAATGCTTCCCCCATGTCAACAATCCTCAAATACATTCCTTGGATCTTCCCAGAACATGTCAACTACCCTTACCTGACTTATTTCTGTGCTGCTTCTAACTCTGCTGACTGTTGATTCAACTAGCTCTACACCTCCAAAAGCTTAGTCAATGGTCATTCCTCCAAAAAGCCTCTCTTGACCCCACCGGACTTCCACAGGCCTTCAGGAACCTTTAAAATCAAGGGATTTCACATTACAAGCACTCTGCTAACATAAGCTGACTTCCTGAACTTTAGAAATTACATCCCCATTTATTCAACTCAACAAAATTAATCAAAGATAACACATCCCAAGATCTCATTTATCAAAACATAGATTCAAGCCTTGATATTTTCCTAGGACATCGGTTCAAAAGAGAAAGAGGAAAACACCAAAACTTGGGATCTCTTTACAGTATCACTTCTGTCTTGAAAATTATCTCCCTTTTAATGTGTTGGCGGGCCCACCTACGCCAATTGCCCAGTTAACCCACCATGTGGTTAACAGGTTCTCAAAAAAAATCATGTCAAATGGACACAATGCATTTCAATGTTTTTATAGATTTATTTTAAAAGGTTTGACCATTATAAAAGCTAAGACATTGTTTACTCCACTCAAAATGATTTTTGAAAGAGCTTCTTGGAAGAGATTGGGACACAAAAACTAGTGGAATGGAACTCATCAAGGAAAAAGTTAATTCAAGAAATATTCAGCTCCTCAACCATCCTCCTTTTAGGGGCTCCACATCCATCCTTAGGGACTTCCCTAATCTAGTCTGACACTTGAGCATCCTCTTGGGGCTCCACATCCATCCTTAGGGGCTCCATATCTCTTCATGGGAGGGGTTTAGCTCCACATCCATCCTTAGGGGCTCCATATCTCTTCATGAGAGGGGTTTAGCTCCACATCCATCCTTAGGTGCTCCATATCTCTCCATGGGAGGGGTTTGGCTCAAGTCCTTGATGGAATCCCTAAAAGATTACTTTGCCATAGGGGACCTTATTAGGTCTTGGGATGGGCTGGGGGTAGGGGCTCACTCCTTGTGAGTGGGTGAAACCACTACCATAGCTGGTACATCTGAGTTAGGAAGAGGAATTTTCCCTCTTGCATTAACTTCTTCTTTTCCCATATTTTGTGAGAGATAACCATAATAAAGGACCATCATATTTTGTGAGAGACAACCATCATAAAGGACCATTTCTTCTTGAGATGTGGTATGGTTTATGTCCTCTCAACTTAACCATGACTTCCAAAACTGTTACGTCATAGTCACCACCTTCTCCACATTGGTGAATTCAGCTATGGTGGCTTCTAGCTCTATCATTGGCAATGTTACCAGCTTCTAGAGCAGCTTCTAGTTTGGTATAAGCATGACAAGAACTGATCTAAAATTTAATTTTGAGTTTTATCTTCGTGAGGCATCCCCGAACTCATATCCTGCTAGGCTCTTCTCATTTCTTTCCTGCTTTTGGCAAGACTTTCTTGTTCAACCTTGCTCCATGATTAGGGTGGTGCTTCTTTTTATTTCTTCCTACTTCTGTCCCAGCATGTTCGATTTAATGGGACCATTTCCCATCTCCCTTTGAGTTACTTCATCATCTCTCCACTTCCATGAGGCTCCTCTGCCCCACATGTCTCTTTTTGAAAGTTATTTCTTTCCTTATTTTGTCGAGGACATCTTGCTTTAGATTGTTCTCAATTGGCTCTAAGTGGTATAGTCTTTCCTACCTGGGCTTATTTTACTAGCTTGGTGACTGGTTCCTAGACTCTATGTTGCCTTATCCATTCTTTCGACTTTAGCCTCCCCATTTTCAACTTGTCCTCTGGTGAGGTACTTGCCTTGTGATCTAGTCACATCCACCACTTCTAGGGTTCCTCTTATAATCTGCTAGGTATAATTTCTACTTTCACCATGTTTATTAGAGGTGCTTATCCTCCTTGGGTTGCATCACCCTAATTCCTCTTGTGGATTAAAGCTCTTGTTGATGTCTTTGCCAAACTAGATAGTTAGCCCTTCTACATTTGAGTGCATTATAATACTAGTAGGTTAATATTTGCCAAACTAGATAGTTAGCCCCTCTATATATGAGTGCATTATAATAATAGCAAGTTAATATTTACCAAACTAGACAATTATCCCTATTAATCTTTCTCTTCTTGGCCTAAATATGCCACCTCCTCCTCGTCTATATTAGCGATTATTTGAGGTGCTACTACCACTATTCACATCTGGCAATGGGGCTTGCCTTTGTTACCTTTTTGCTATGCTTGGATTCTTGTCTCTATGTTGCCTTATCCATTATTTCAGCTTTAGCATCCCCATGTGATGTTTTTGATACTCATCCTTGTGATCTATTCACATCCATTACTTCTAGGGTTCCCCTTGTAATCTCCCAAGTACAATTTTTACTCTCACCATGTTTACTACTACAAGTGTTTGTCCTCCGTGGGTTGTATCGCCCAATTGCCTTATGTATTAAAGCTCTTATTGATGTCTTTGCCAAATTGGATAATTATCCCTTCTGTATTCGGGTGCATTATAATAATAGGAGGTTAATCTTTCTCCTCTTATGCTAAATCTTCCACCTCCTTGTCCATATTATCAATCATTATGAGAGGTGCTACTGCCACTTGATTCACATTTGTCAATGGGGCTTGTTTTTGTTACCTTTTAGTTACTCTTAGATTGTTATTTCTTGTGTTATGGTAGCTTTGTCTGTGGTGGTGTGATTTGTCTTGTCACAAATGGCAAATTACTGAGAAAGGGGCATCTTACACTCTTCCTTGGTGTGTCTCTAGTTCTTACACTTTGTGCACCAGACAGCCATCCTCACTCCAAGACCACCGATTCCTACATGTCCTCCATTTGTCTTGTCACAAATGGCACATTACTGAGGAAGGGGTATCTTACACTCTTCCTTGGTGTGTCTCTAGTTGTTACATCCATCCTCACTCCAAGACCACTAATTCCTACATGTCCTCTAGTTATCTTAGCTAGGGAAGCTATCAATTATTCCTAAACATCCATTGCCTACTTCTTTCCTCTCTTCTTTCACAGCTTCCGCTCTAGATTAAGAGTACATTAATCATCCTATCAAATCAAAAACCTTTAAAAATTCATCATTAAGTAGGGATTAGAGAGGCTAAACTTGGATTTTGTGGCCAAAACTATGAAAATAGCTCTCTGGCTTGCTTGTGTACATGCTCAATAAAACCCATAAACACGTGTTCACAAGCAGGAATGCACATACATTAAGGAAATCTAAAAAACATCCTCATTAAGGAAAGGTCAAAAAATATTTGGTCATAATGCTAAAAATGGCTAAAATCGAAACCATCACGTGGCCCACCACTGCAGTAGTTGGTAGAGCTATCAAACTAGCATACGGATGTACTTAGCAAAAGATAGCCATGCATATTCTCTGACTTGTGAATGCATGTTTGCAAGTTATATAGGGACATGGCCATGCACATTCACATGTATGTTTCCTGATTTTTGAATGCACATTTGTAAGTCAAACAAGGACCTATGTTCCCATCTCATTTGGCCACGTACATACCCAACTAGGAACACACATTCTCATCTTGTGAATGCGTGTTTGCAAGTCACACATGCCAAAAATATCCAATTTTAGTAAAAGAGATCCTAGAATCATTTGTGTGTACATGATAACTTATACATATGTATTTTAATCCATTATGCACCAAAAATGGTTCTTGACTAGGACCATTTGACTAGGACCAACAAACCATATCTACATAAAGAAAAGGAATAAAATCCTCAAGGTAAACCTGGGAACATGGAAAACTCATCCCATGAGTGGTGGATCTTTCTTTGAAGACTCACCACAAATAACACCACAGAACTAAACATGTGCCTCACATGTCATAATAAAAGTTGGATGAGGAGTGTGAGAGATCAAAGCTTGCTTCGCTCCTAGAGCAAGAAGACTTTGAGAATTGGATGCACATCCTTTCAACCATGGAAATCCTCTAGAGCAAGCATGAGATCTATCACACCACCAAATAGCAAGGAATTTGCTTTGCCCTATATATTGAGAGCATTGCAACAGTGTACGCTTGAATTTGAAGGGAATATCGTAGCCAGAAGGTGGTAGATTGAGGCTTAAATTTCTTAAAAGTAGAAGATTTATATCTTTTTTTCCAAGGAGGAAATGAAGACCATTGTCTTTCGATGCATCGAGGCCATAGGCTCTCATGTGGAGTTTTGGAGTTTTTCCCACCAATGTTAAAAAGAGCTCAATGTTTTCAAGGTTCTGGTCAAGTTAATGGCCATAGAGAGAGAGAATTTTCAAGGTTTGGGAGAATCTAGAAAACTCTCTCTCTCTGTAAAAAGAGCAAGAAACAAAGACTTAGCACAGACTGAAAAAGAAGCTAAGAGCATTCTACAAGAGAGTATCTATGTGGAAGATCTTAGGCAAGTTCTTGCACACTTCAAAACGTATGATGTGGGAAACTACCTCATATATTTTGAAAAGGCAAAGAGGACCCCTAATAGAAAGCCTAGAACGTCTTATAATGGGACTAGTTGAAGTTAAGGAGGCCAACCCAGCAAGACTTGACACGAAGATCCAAAACCAATTTTCATTAGAAAAGACCTAGCTCCAAAGGAAGAAAAGTACCAAGTCAACCTACTCAAAGAGTTCCAAGACTGTTTCGCTCAGGAATACACTGACATGTGAAGGGTGCACCTCTAAACGTGATCAAGCACACTATCTTATTATTGAAGTAGCAAAGCCATCATGGCATAGGGCCTATTAGATGAATTTGAAATACTCTAAGATGGTCAAGGACAAAATTGACAAAGTCATCAATGAGATAGAGCATACGGAATGGCTATCCCTAATAGTCATAGTACCTAAGAAGAATGGGAAATTTTGAGTTTGTTTTTCAACCTCAAAAAGGTTAATATAGCCATGATAAAATATCATTACCCACCATTGTTATTCACAAATTAGCATGTGTTGGAACAATGCATAGTAGGCAAGGAGGCCTATAGCTTTCTTGATGGGTTTTTGGGCTATAATTAAGTGGAGATAGACCAATATTTTCCCATAGAATGGGAAAATATTGGGAAAATATTGGTCTATATGCATAAGTGCCCCATAGAATGGGGCAGTTATACCCTTGGTATATACAGGTAGTCATGGTCCTTGAAACTATAAGGTAAATATCATCATGTTTAGTCATCAAGCAAGTCAGGGATTCCATGCAATTGCGGTACTTCCATCCGAAGACCCAATTACCAATTTATGAAATTCAGTCTGAATTTCAGCACACAATTATAACCTTTTACTGCTTCTTCATAAATTTTTGACATTTTTGGCTTCTCGGTTGATCCACATTAGCCAATTGGCTCTGATACCAGCTATGAGATCCCTGTCCCCACCGCGCAACGAATTTAGGGGTGCTAGCAGTAGCGGAAGTAGCACTTCTTGCACGGGGCAGGGTCCCTCACTCGGGGCCTCGCCCACCCACGGATATCCGGACAAGATACTAATCCCTCGGTTCTTCCAAAACGAACCCGGAAAAACTTCGCTCCTCAGAAAGCACGGGCGATTCCTCCAGGATAATTTTACCCCAACATAGTCAAGAGCCTTAACTAACTGAGCTGATCTGACTGAACCCGTAGGTCCTATAGTCAGATCAAGGAAAAGATTGCAGCACTTGGATCATAGAGACCAAGGTTTTTTTCCTCATTGAGAGGCACAACCATTGATTCTTTTCCATAGAATAATTTTTATCCAAGATTTACTTCATCTATCATACCATACTAGAATTGAGTCTCATTTTAGAGATCAATCAGTCCAGCCTAACCCCATCCAGAGTCTTGTGGGTTAGCCAACCGCCGTGATGGGATCCAATTAAGAATTTGGTTAGGTTTTGTCCCAGGTACCAGGGAAGAGTTCCCAGGCCCCCTAGTCGGTATTCATGCAAACTTAAAATTAGTCACACCACTTACACACCCAGTATGAAATTGCCTTTTTCACAGAATCGGCTGTCTTTAAAACAATCATTTAATGAAATCATAGAGTCACTGATGATATTCCTCAAAATCTCCAGCTGAATCCAATCATTCCTTCATCGCTGTACCTATGACATCATTGGCAACGAGAACGCTCACCACTTGTCCACTCAGGGGGCCTTTTCGATAGTTCCTAGCTCATAGAGTAAATGGCAATATATTCACATATCAAAATGGAAATTTTGTTAAAGATCAACAAGGTCAACCAACCGATCCATATAAAAGAGACAAGGACTCATCCGTTGAGGACCAGCAAGGTCAATCAACCAGATCCATGCCCAAATTCAGAAAACAACTCTTACTCCTTGTTCCAATATCTTCCTCGGCGCACGTGTGGGTATCTTCGGTGACATAGAGCCCGAGCACCATATGGTCAGCACCTTCTAGGATCCTTCACTCATAGGCCGCTTCCTTGGTCCCTCATCCATTGTAGCAGAAGCTCACCATTTGAATCAAGTCAAGACCTCGGCCGACCTTGCTACGCAAGACGTCCTCCATTGACTCTCCGTCAGCAATTGTTGCAACTTTATCAGACTAGGTCTCCACAACCTCATTCACAAGATGTCAAAATGTTTCCCCAACCAGCATTCTTGACATAAAACAACCATTTAAAAACAGTTTATAAATACAGTCTCTATAATGAACTTTCTTCTTTCCACATTGTTCCACATCAATTCTCATTTATTTCATGTGTATTCCCATTCTCATCACATCATTTTCCATTTCATCACATCTTTTCTCATTTATTCACACATCAGATCTCATCCACTCGCATCTACCCATATCCACATCAGATCACATCACATTCAAATCACATCTACCCATATACACATCAGATCTCATCCACTCACATCTACCCATATCCACATCTCATCACATCACATTCATTCACATCTCATCCACTCGCATCTACCCATATCCATATCTCATTCACATCTCATTCACATCTCATCCAATCAGACCACATCTCATCCACATCTCATCCAATCAGACCACATCACATTCACTCACATCACATCTCATTCATTTTACCTCACATCTCATTCATTCACATCTATCCCGATTCACATCCCATCACATCACATTCATTCATATCCATCATATTTGCATTCATTCATATCCATCATATTCGCATTCATTCATATCCATCACATTCACATTCATTCATATCCATTCACATTCACATTCATTCCATCATTCATATCCATCACATATATATCCACATATATTTATGACACATCACATCTCTTTCCATCACATCACATTCTTTCACATACACATCTATATCCATTCTTTCACATACTCATTCACATCAATTCTTTCACATATACATTCACATACATTCTTCACTTATACATTTACATCTATTTTCATCACATATCATCCACTCATATCCCATATCATTCATTTACATCCTAACCTTATCCCGAGTCCCGTGGGTTAGCCAACCGCCCAACCATTAAGAATTTGGTTAGGTTTTGTCCCGGGTGCCAAGGAAAAGAGTTCCCTGGTCCCCCAGCCGGTATGCATGCAAACTTAAAATTAGTCACACCACTTACACACCCAATATGAAATTGCCTTTTTTACAGAATTAGTTGTCTTCAAAACAATCATGAAATCATAGAGTCACTGATCATAATCCTCAAAATCTCCGGTTGAATCCTTAATTCCAATCATTCCTTCATCGGTGTATCTATGGCATCATTGGCAACGAGAACCCTCACCACTTGTGTCCACTCAGGGGGCCTTTTGGATAGTTCCTAGCTCATAGTAACTGGCAATATATTCACATATCAAAATAAAAATTTTGTTGAAATTTATATCCATCACATTTACATTCATTCATATCCATCACATTCACATCCACATATATTTATGACACATCACATCTCTTTCCATCACATCACATTCTTTCACATACACATCTATATCCATTCTTTCACATACTCATTCACATCAATTCTTTCACATATACATTCACATACATTCTTCACTTATACATTTACATCTATTTTTATCACATATCATCCTCTCATATCCCATATCATTCATTTACATCCTGATTCACATGACATCACATCTCATCCACTTATTCACATCTATTTGATTCACATCACATCTTTTCACATCTACTCACCTCACATCTCATCACCTCTATTCACATCACAACCACCCATCCATTCATTCACACTTATCTGATTCTCATCACATCTGGTTACATCTATTCACCTCAAATCTCATCGCCTCTATTCACATCACATCCATCCATCCCTTCACATCTATTTGATTCACATCACATCTATTCACCTCACATCTCATCACCTCTACTCACATCACATCCATCCATTCATTCACATCTATCTAATTCACATCACATCTATTCACCTCACATCTCATCACCTCTATTCACATCATATCCATCCATCTATTCACATCATATCCATCCATCCATTCACATCTTTCTGATTCACATCACATCTCATCACATCTATTCACCTCACATCTCATCACCTCTACTCACATCACATCCATCCATCCATTCACATCTATCTGATTCACATCACATCTCATCACCTCTATTCACATCACAACCACCCATCCATTCGTTCACACTTATCTGATTCTCATCACATCTCGTTACATCTATTCATAGAATTTAAGAGAATTCTAATTTTGGATATATAAAGATTCTTTACGCATCTATTTATGCATAAAAATCAACTTCAGTGGGAATAACACTTTTATAAAAATTGTTTTTTGCATCTATTTATGCATAAATTAAATTTTAAGAAAAATAACACTTTTGAAATAAAATTAAATCCTTTATGCATCTTTCTAGGTATAAAATCAATTATAATGAGAATAACACTTTTGAAAGAAAAATAAATCCTTTATGCATCTTTCTATCATTAAAATCAATTTTAATGAGAATAAAATTTTTTGAAATAAAAATAAATCTTTTATGCATAAATCAATTTTAATGAGAATAACACTTTTGAAAGAAAAATAAATCCTTTATGCATCTTTCTATGCATAAAATCAATTTTAATGAGAATGACACGTTTGAAATAAAAATAAATCTCTTATGTATTTTTCTATGCATAAAATCAATTTTAGTGAGAATGACACTTTTGAAATAAAAATAAATCTCTTATGTATTTTTCTATGCATAAAATCAATTTTAATGAGAATAACACTTTTGAAAGAAAAATAAATCCTTTATGCATCTTTCTATGCATAAAATCAATTTTAATAAGAATAACACTTTTGAAATAAAAATAAATCTGTTATGCATCTTTCTATGCATAAAATCAATTTGAATAAGAATAACACTTTTGAAAGAAAAATAAATCCTTTATGCATCTTTCTATGCATAAAATCAATTTTAATGAGAATAACTTTTTTAAAATAAAAATAAATCTGTTATGCATCTTTCTGCGCATAAAATCAATTTTAATGAAATTAACACTTTTGAAAGAAAAATAAATCTTTTATGCATCTTTCTATGCATAAAATCAATTTTAATGAAAATAATACTTCTATAATAAAAATTTCCATTATGCATCTTTCTATGCATAGAAACTAAATTCAATGAAAATAACACTTTTATAATCAACAAATTTCTAATATGCATCTTTCTATGCATAGAAATTAAGCTCAATAAAAATAATAATTTTATAATAAAAAAATTTTAATATGCATCTTTCTATGCATATAATTTAAATCCAATGAAAATAACACTTTTTGAATAAAACGATTTTCAATATGCATCTTTCTATGCATAGAAATTAATTTCAATAATTAATATCAATGATATCCTTGCATATTCATAGGTGAATATATACATGGAGTAAATAAAAATATTTCTTTTAGAATGCACAAACGGTAGGAATTACTCTTTTAGAATAACATAAAATTAAACTTTATTTTTCATAAAATTTAAGAAAATTTTACCATAACCTCCTTTGTATGGCCATTTCTCAATTTTTAACATTCTATTTTCAATTTAAAATTAACCCTGATTTGAAGTAAAGTACTCTAATGTACTCAATTTTTGCTTTCGAGTGAGTAAACAATAAGAAAAGTTAATCAATTTATTTGTTACTCATTTTAGGATAAAGAAAGGCTGAATTCTTAAGGAAGAGAAGGGGGTAGCCTTTTCATCAAGGCATAACATTAGGATTCACTTTAATCAACTATAAAAAAACAAGAAAATCAGAAAACCATAGATTTGAAATTAAAAAGTAGAAATTTTAGCTTACATGGAGTTTTGTAAGCTCTCCTTTGGCTTGAGGGATTGAGGGTTCTACTCTTGTTTGGATGAAGAGTGGCCACCAATTTCTTTGGAGCGGATTTAGTCAAAAACAACTAAATTATCAAGTAAATTCACTGTAATTGACTCTGGTTAGGAGTAGAGTAACATTCCATAAACACTATTAACCTTTTACAAAGGGAGAGGATTTTATTTATAGAAAAAAATGAGCCTCTAACCAAGCAAACTAATTCTAGAATTTTCCAGATCAGTTTGGTCAACTTTTGACCATTTTTAGGTTAGTTTAGCTTACTTTTTGGATCTAGTTGAAACAGGAGAGAGGAGAGATGAAAATATGTCATTATTTATGAGTTTAAAACTCCTCCACACATGTGAAATAGGCGCCTCCTTCATGAGGGGAGATCCCCACACTGAGGTGTCAAAATGCATCATTAATATCTCTTCTTTTTTAACTAATAAACCTTGTCCTTAGTCAATGCTTCATTTTTTGTGAGCATTTACTCATTTTTGAGGGATTTTCTTTCTTTCTTCAATTTATCTCCTCCCTACATTTTGATTAATATTATTGGTTCTATAGGAACCTTAATTGGAGCATAATTGAGATTTTTTAAAAAATCTAGACCCATAGGCTAAGGTCCTTTTTACCTATTTTCAATTAATTCCAATTGCACATTAGAAAGTTCTTTTTGAATTTCTATTTGAGGGGAAACCATTTTAGACACTAGGAGGATTTTTATATCCAAAAATATCTCAATCTTGAATTATTTCCCTCTAGACATTTTCTCTCTCTAGGCCAAAACAGGGTAAAACAAGATCTTTCTTTTATTTCAGAGAGGGGAATAATTATAAGATCAGAAGGGGAGGTTCTTACACCTGCACACCTCAAAAGCCGGAGGGAGGAATCTTACATCCTACCCCACTTAAAAAACACGAGATGTCCTCATCTCGCAAAGTGAGGTGAATAGATTTGATGAGATGTGATGTGAATGGATGGATGGATGTGATGAGAATATAGGTGATGAGATGTGAGGTGAATAGATGTGATGAGATGTGATGTAAATCAGATAGATGTGAATGAATGGATGGATGTGATGTGAGTAGAGGTGATGAGATGTGAGGTTTGTAGATGTGATGAGATGTGATGTGAATCAGATAGATGTGAAGGGATGGATGCATGTGATGTGAATAGAGACGATGAGATGTGAGGTGATGAGATGTGAGGTGAATGGATGTAACGAGATGTGATGAGAATCAGATAAGTGTGAATGAATGGATGGGTGGTTGTGATGTGAATAGAGGTGATGAGATGTGAGGTGAGTAGATGTGATAAGATGTGATGTGAATCAAATAGATGTGAATGAATGGATGAGATGTGATGTCATGTGAATCAGGATGTAAATGAATGATATGGGATATGAGTGGATGATATGTGAATCAAATAGATGTGAATGAATGGATGAGATGTGATGTCATGTGAATCAGGATGTAAATGAATGATATGGGATATGAGTGGGTGATATGTGATGAAAATAGATGTAAATGTATAAGTGAAGAATGGATGTGAATGTATATGTGAAAGAATTGATGTGAATGACTATGTGAATGAATGGATATAGATGTGTTTGTGAAAGAATGTGATGTGATGGAAAGCGATGTGATGTGTCAAAATTATATGTGGATGTGAATGTGATGGATATGAATGAATGTGAATGTGATGGATATGAATACATGTGAATGTGATGAATATGAATGAATGTGAATGTGATGGATATGAATGAATATGAATGAATGTGATGTGATGGGATGTGAATCGGGATAGATATGAGGTAAAATGAATGAGATGTGATGTGAGTGAATGTGATGTGGTCTGAATGGATGAGATGTGAATGAATGTGATGTGATGAGATGTGGATATGGGTAGATGCGAGTGGATGAGATTTGATGCGAATAAATGAGAAAAGATGTGATGAAATGGAAAATGATGTGATGAGAATGGGAATACACATGAAATAAATGAGAATTGATGTGGAACAATGTGGAAAGATGAAAGTTCCTTATAGAAACTGTATTTATGACTTGTTTTTAAATGGCTGTTTTATGTCAAGAATGCTGGGGAAGCATTTTGATCGTCTTGTGGAATGAGGTGGTGGAGACCTGGTCTGATAAAGTTGCAACAGTTGACAGAGAGTCAATGCAGGACGTCTCGCATAGCAAGGTCACGGTCGAGGTCTTGACCAGCATTGATTTGATTCTCAAATGGTGAGCTTCCGCTAGAGTGGATGAGGGACCAAGGAAGCGGCCTATGAGTGAAGCGCTAGGTCACCTGCGAAGGATCCTAGGGGGTGCTGACCATACGGTGCTCGTGCTCTGCGTCGCCAAAGATACCCACACGTGCGTTGAGGAAGATATTGGAACAACGAGTAAGAGTTGTTTTCTGAATTCGGGCATGGATCTAGTTGATTGATCTTGCTGGTCCTCAACGGATGAGTCCATGGCTCTTTTATATGGATCCATTGGTTGACCTTGCTGATCTTCAATGAAATTTCCATTTCGATATGTGAATATATTGCTAGTTACTATGAGCTAGGAACTATCGAAAAGGCCCCCTGAGTGGATAGGTGGTGAGCCTTGTGGTTGCCAATGATGCCATAGGTACACCGATGTGAAGGAATGATTGGCCAGAGATTTTAAGGATTATGATCAGTGACTCTATGATTTCATTAAATGATTGTTTTAAAGACAGCTGATTCTGTGAAAAAGGCAATTTCATATTGGGTGTATAAGTGGTGTGACTAATTTTAAGTTTGCATGAATACCGACTGGGGGACCTAGGAACTCTTTTCCCTGGTACCCGAGACAAAACCTAACCAAATTCTTAATTGGATCCCATCACTACAATGGTTGGGTGGTTGGCTAAACTCACAGGACTGGATAGGGTTAGGTTGGACTGATGGATCCCTAAAATGAGACTCAATTCTGCTATGGTACGATAGATGAAGTAAATCCCAGATAAAAATTGTTCTATGGAAAAGAATCAACGGCTGTGCCTCTCAATGAGGAAAAAAGCGTTGGTCTCTATGATCCAAGTGCAATCTTTTCCTTGATCTGACTATGGGACTTACGAGTTTGGTCAGATCAGTTCAGTTAGTTAAGGCTCTTGACTATGTTAGGGTAAAATTATCCTGCAGGAATCGCCCGTGCTTTCCGAGCGAGGGAAAGTTTTGCGGTTTCGATTTTGGAAGAACCGAGGGATTAGTCTCTTGTCCGGATATCCGTGGGCGAGGCCCCGAGTGAGGGACCCTGCCCCGCGCAAGAAATGCTACTTTCACTGCTAGCACCCCTAAATTCATTGCGCGGTGGGGACAGGGATCTCACAGTTGGTATCAGAGCCAATTGGCTAATTTGGATCAACCGAGAAGACAAAAATGTCAAAAATTTATGAAGAAGCAGTAAAAGGTTGTAATTGTGTGATGAAACTCATACAAATTGATATTTAGATTGAATTTCATAAATTGGTAATTGGGTCTTCAGATGGAAGTACCGCAATTGCATGGAATCCCTGACTTGCTTGAGGCCTAGACATGATGATATTTACCTTATAGTTCCAAGGACCGTGACTACGCGTATATACCGAGGGTGCTCACGAGTAAATCTAAGACTTGAAATTATAAGCATAAATGCTATCCAGATGATGAATTCGAATGTGGTTGATATGATTTTTAAATTCTGGTTGAGAACTGATGAGTTGATTTGGATTTCGATTGAAAAATGACGATTCCTGTGAATTTTGGTTGAAATGTAATAAGCTGAGCAAAACCATAATGAGAATGAATGGGACGAGTCCCTATGTGCTGATGTTCATAACTGGATTGACGTTGATGACTTCAGCAAATAAGTATGAGATTAGTGGATTGTGCTGATAGATTGCTGCTGTTAACACTTGACCCAGTGGATCAAGTTAAGGGATGTCAAATTAAAAATCTGTATAATTAAAAATTCCCATCATAGAGAACTGTTAAGATAGAAATTTCAGTCTAATGGACCATTATTGTGATAAGGATTTGAATGTTATGATCTGAGTGAATTGTTATCTGATGATGAGTTCTATATAAGGGATCTTTATCCCAAGATTTTGTTGGGTTCACCAGATTATAAGGAACCCCAAAATCAGTTGGATCTTAAGGGAAAGATTTCTCCTCTAATTTTGCGAGATGAGGACATCTCGCGTTTTTTAAGTGGGGTAGGATGTAAGATTCCTCCCTGCGGCTTTTGAGGTGTGCAGGTGTAAGAGCCTCCCCTTCTGATCTTATAATTATTCGTGTCTCTAAAATAAAAGAAAGATCTTGTTTTACCCTATTTTGGCCTAGAGAGAGAAAATATCTAGAGAGAGATAATTCAAAATTGAGATATTTTTGGATATAAAAATCCTTCTAGTGTTTAAAATGGTTTCCCTTGAAATAAAAATTCAAAAAGAACTTTCTAATATGCAATTGGAATTAATTAAAAATAGGTAAAAAGGACCTTAGCGTCTAATGGTCCAAATTTTCAAAAAAATTTAAATTATGCTCCAATTAAGGCTCCTATGGACCAATAAGATTAATCCAAATATAGGGAGGAGATAAATTTAAGAATAAAAGAAAATCTCCCAAAAATGAGTAAATGCTCACATAAGATGAAGCGTTGACTAAGGACAAGGTTTATTAGTTAAAAAAGAAGAGATATTTAGAAGAAATGATACATTTTGATACCTCAGTGTGGGGATCTCCCCTCATGAAGGAGGCTCCTATTTCACATGTGTGGAGGAGTTTTAAACTCATAAATAATGAGATATTTTCATCTCTCCTCTCTCCTGTTTCAACTAGATCCAAAAAATATCTGGAAAATTCTAAAATCAGTTTGCTTGGTTAGAGGCTTATTTTTTCCTACAAATAGAAGCCTCCCCCTTTGTAAAAGGTTAATAGTGTTTATGGACTATTACTCTACTCCTACCCAGAGCCAATTACATTTAGTCAAAAACAACTCAATTCACTTGATAATTCAATTGTTTTTGACTAAATGTTTTTGAAAAGATTTATTTTTATTTGAAATGTGTTATTCTCATTAAAGTTGATTTTATGCATAGAAAATTGCATAAAGGATTTTTTTTCTTTTAAAAGTGTTATTCTCATTAAAATTGAATTTATGCATAGAAAGATGCATTAAGGATTTATTTTTATTTCAAAAGTGTTATTCTCATTAAAAAAATTTTTATGCATAGAAAGATGCATAAAGGATTTATTTTTCTCTCAAAAGTGTTATTCTCATTAAAATTGATTTATGCATAGAAAGAGGCATAACAGATTTATTTTTATTTTAAAAGTGGTATTCTCATTAAAATTAATTCTATGCAAAGAAAGATGCATAAAGGATTTATTTTTCTTTCAAAAGTGTCATTTTCATTAAAATTGATTTTATGCTTAGAAAGATGTATAAAAGATTTCATTGATATTAATTATTGAAATTAGTTTCTATGCATAAAAAGATGAATATTGGAAATCTTTTCATTATAAAAGTGTTGTATTCATTGGATTTAAATTATATGCATAGAAAGATGCATATTAGAAATTTTTTTATTATAAAAATATTAATTTCATTGAGTTTAATTTTCATGCATATAAAGATACATATTGGAAATTTTTATTATAAAAGTACTGTTTTCATTAAATTTGACTTTATGCATAGAAAGATGCATAAAAGATTTATTTTTCTTTCAAAAGTGTTAATTTCATTAAAATTGATTTTATGCATAGAAAGATGCATAACAGATTTATTTTTATTTCAAAAGTGTTATTCTCATTAAAATTGATTTATTGCATAGAAAGATGTATAAAGGATTTATTTTTCTTTCAAAAGTGTTATTCTCATTAAAATTGATTTTATGCATACAAAGATGCATAACAGATTTATTTTATTTTAAAAGTGTTATTCTCATTTAAATTGATTTTATGCATAGAAAGATGCATAAAGAATTTATTTTTCTTTCAAAAGTGTTATTCTCAATAAAATTGATTTTTGCATAGAAAGATGCATAGCATATTTATTTTTATTTGAAAAGTGTTATTCTCATTAAAATTAATTTTATGCATAGAAAGATGCATAAAGGATTTATTTTTCTTTCAAAAGTGTTATTCTCATTAAAATTGATTTATGCATAGAAAGATGCATAACAGGTTTATTTTTATTTCAAAAGTGTTATTCTCATTAAAATTGATTTTATGCATAGAAAGATGCATACGGGATTTAGTTTTCTTTCAAAAGTGTTATTCTCATTATAATTGATTTTATCCATAGAAAGATGCATAAAGGATTTATTTTTCTTTCAAAAGTGTTATTTTCATTAAAATTGATTTTATGCCTAGAAAGATGCATAAAGGATTTAATTTTATTTCAAAAGTGTTGTTTTTCTTAAAATTGAATTTATGCATAAATAGATGCATAAAAGGATTTTTATAAAATGTGGTATTCCCATTGAAGTTGATTTTTATGCATGAATAGATGCGTAAAGAATCTTTATATCAAAAATTAGAATTCTAATAAATTCTATGAATAGATGTAATGAGATGTGATGTGAATCATTTTGAAATTAAAATAATGATGAATTATTATTAATGAGAATAACACTTTTGAAATTAAAATAATTCTTTTATGCATCTTTGTATGCATAAAATCAATTTTAATGAGAATAACACTTTTGAAATAAAAATAAATCTTTTATGCATCTTTCTAGGCATAAAATAAATTTTAATGAAAATGACACTTTTGAATAGATGTGATGTGAATCAGATAGATGTGAATGAATGGATTGATGTGATGTGAATGTGAGTAGAGCTAATGAGATGTGAGGTGAATAGATGTGATGAGATGTGATGTGAATCAGATAGATGTGAAGGGATGGATGGATGTGATGTGAATAGAGGCGATGAGATGTGAGGTGAATAGATGTAACGAGATGTGATAAGAATCAGATAAGTTTGAATGAATGGATGGGTGGTTGTGATGTGAATAGAGGTGATGAGATGTGAGGTGAGTAGATGTGATAAGATGTGATGTGAATCAAATAGATGTGAATAAATGGATGAGATGTGATGTCATGTGAAATAGGATGTAAATGAATGATATGGGATATGAGTGGATGATATGTGATGAAAATAGATGTAAATGTATAAGTGAAGAATGTATGTGAATGTATATGTGAGAGAATTGATGTGAATGAGTATGTGAAAGAATGGATATAGATGTGTATGTGAAATAAAGTGATGTGATGTGTCATAAATATATGTGGATATGAACGTGATGGATATGAATGAATGTGAACGTGATGGATATGAATGAATGTGAATGTGATGGATATGAATGCATGTGAATGTGATGAATGTGAATGAATGTGAATGTGATGGGTATGAATGAATGCGAATATGATGGATATGAATGAATTTGATGTGATGGGATGTGAATCGAGATAGATGTGAATGAATGAGATGCCTGGATAAAAATTGTTCTATGGAAAAGAATCAATGGCTGTGCCTCTGAATGAGGAAAACAACGTTGGTCTCTATGATCCAAGTGCAATCTTTTCCTTGATTTGACTATGGGACTTATGGGTTTGGTCAGATCAGTTAGTTAAGGCTCTTGACTATGTTAAGGTAAAATTATTCTGGAGTAATTGCCCGTGCTTTCCGGGCGAGGGAAGTTTTTTCAGGTTTGATTTTGTAAGAACTGAGGGATTAGTCTCTTGTCCGGATATCCGTTGGTGGGCGAATCCCCGAGTGACGGACCCTGCCCCGTGCAAGAAGTGCTACTTCCGCTGCTAGCACCCCTGAATTCGTTGCGCAGTGGGGACAGGGATCTCACACCTGGTATCAGAGCCAATTGGCTAATGTGGATCAATCGAGAAGCCAAAAATGTCAAAAGTTTACGAAGAAGCAGTAAAAGGTTGTAATTATGATGAAATTCATACAAATTGATATTCAAGCTGAATTTCATAAATTGGTAATTGGGTCTTCAGATGGAAGTACCGCAATTGCATGGAATCCCTGACTTGCTTGAGGCCTAGACATGATGATATTTACCTTATAGTTCCAAGGATCGTGACTACCTGTATATACCGAGGATATAACTACAGCTCTTTACTGACAGTATATATGAGTAAGTATAAGACTTGAAATTATAAGCATAAATGCTACCCAGATGATGGATTCAACTGTGGTTGATATGATTTTTAAATTCTCGTTGAGAACTGATGAGTTGATTTAGATTTTGATTGAAAAATGATGAGTTGATTTTTAAATTTTGGTTGAGAACTGATGAGTTGATTTGGATTCTGATTGAAAAATGATGATTCCTGAATTTTGGTTAAAATGTAATAAGCTGAGTAAAACCATAATGAGAATAAATGGGACGAGTCCCTGTGATAATGTTCATAATTTGATTGACGTTAATGACTTCAGCAAATCACTATGAGATTAGTGGATTGTGCTGATAGATTACTGCTGTTAACACTTGACCCAGTTAAGGGATGTCAAATTAAAAATCTGTATAATTGAAAATTCCCATGGAGGACTGTTCAGATAGAAATTTCAGCCAATGGACCATTATTGTGATAAGGATTTGAATGTTATGATCTGAGTGAATTGTTATCTGATGATGAGTTCTATATAAGGGATCTTTATCCCAAGATTTTGTTGGGTTCACCAGACTATAAGGAACCCCTAAATTAGTTGGATCTTAAGGGAAAGATTTCTCCTCTAATTTTGCAAGATGAGGACATCTCGCGTTTTTTAAGTGGGGTAGGATGTAAGATTCCTCCTCTCGCTTTTGAGGTGTGCAGGTGTAAGAATCTCCCCTTCTGATCTTATAATTATTCCCCTCTCTGAAATAAAAGAAAGATCTCATTTTACCTTGTTTTGGCCTAGAGAGAGAAAATATCTAGAGAGAGATAATTCAAAATTGAGATATTTTTAGATGTAAAAATCCTCCTAGTGTCTAAAATGGTTTTCCCTTAAACAGAAATTCAAAAAGAAATTTCTAATGTGCAATTGGAATTAATTGAAAATAGGTAAAAAGGACCTTAGCCTAAGGGTCCAGATTTTCAAAAAAAATTGAATTATGCTCCAATAAAGTTTTTTTTGGACCAATAAGATTAATCTAAATGTAGGGAGGAGATAAATTGAAGAATAAAAGAAAATATCCCAAAAATGAGTAAATGCTCACATAAGATGAAGCGTTGACTAAGGACAAGGTTTATTAGTTAAAAAAGAAGAGATATTTAGAAGAAATGATGCATTTTGACACAGGTCTCAGTGTGGGGATCTCCCCTCATGAAGGAGGCACCTATTTCACATGTGTGGAGGAGTTTTAAACTCATAAATAATGAGATATTTTCATCTCTCCTTACTCCTGTTTCAACTAGATACAAAAAGTAAGCTAAACTGACTCAAAAATGGTCAAAAATTGACCAAACTGATCTGGAAAATTTTAGAATCAAGTGCTTTGCTTGGTTAGAGGCTCATTTTTTCCTATAAACAGAAGCCTCCCCCTTTGTAAAGAGTGAATAGTGTTTATGGACTGTTACTCTACTCCTACCCAAACCCAATTACATTGAATTCACTTGATAATTCACTTATTTTTGACTAAATCCTCTCCAAAGAAATTGGTGGCCACTCTTGATCCAAACAAGAGTAGAATCCTCAATCCCTCAAGCCAAAGGAAAGCTTACAAAACTCCATGCAAGCTAAAATTTCTACTTTTTAATTTCAAATCTATGGTTTTTTGATTTCCTTGTTTTTTTTAATAGTTGATTAAAGTGAATCCTAATGTTATGCCTTGATGAAAGGCTACCCCCTTCTCTTCCTTAAGAATTCATCCTTTCTTTATCCTAAAATGAGTAACAAATAAATTGATTAACTTTTCTTATTGTTTACTCACTAGATAGTGAAAATTGAGTAGATTAGAGTACTTTACTTCAAATTGGGGTTAATTTAAAATTGAAAATAGAATGTTAAAAATTGAGAAATGGCCAGCCATACAAAGGAGGTTATGGCAAAATTTTATTAAATTTTGTGGAAAATAAAGTTTATTTTTATAATATTCTAAAAGAGTAATTCCCACCGTTTGTGCATTCTAAAAGAAATATTTTTATTTACTCCATGTACATATTCGCCTATGAATATGCATGGATATTAATTATGAAATTAATTTCTATGCATAGAAAGAAAATCTTTTTATTATGAAAGTGTTGTTTTCATTGGATTGAAATTATATGCATAGAAAGATCCATATTGGAATTTTTTTTATTATAAAAGTGTTATTTTCATTGAATTTAATTTCTATGCATAGAAAGAAGCATATTGGAATTTCTTTTAATTATAAAAGCTTTATTATAAAGGATTTAATTTTATTTCAAAAGTGTTATTTTCCTTAAAATTGAATTTATGCATAAATAGATGCATAAAAGGATTTTTATAAAAGTTTTGTTCCCACTGAAGTTGATTTTTATGCATAAATAGATGCGTAAAGAATCTTTATATCAAAAATTAGAATTCTCTTAAATTCTATGAATAGATGTAACGAGCTGTGATGAGAATCAGATAAGTGTGAATGAATGGATGGGTGGTTGTGATGTGAATAGAGGTGATGAGATGTGAGGCGAATAAATGTGAATAGATGTGAGGCGAATAGATGTGATGTGAATCAGATAGATGTTAATGGGTGGATGGATGTGATGTGAGTAGAGGTGATGAGATGTGAGGTGAATAGATGTGATGTGAATCAGATAGATGTGATTGGATGGATGAATGTGATGTGAATAGAGGTGATGAGATGTGAGGTGAATAGATGTGATGAGATGTGATGTGAATCAGATAGATGTGAATGAATGGATTGATGTGATGTGAGTAGAGGTGATGAGATGTGAGGTGAATAGATGTGATGAGGTGTGATCTGAATCAGATAGATGTGAAGGGATGGATGGATGTGATGTGCATAGAGGCGATGAGATGTGAGGTGAATAGATGTAACGAGATGTGATGAGAATGAGATAAGTGTGAATGAATGGATGGGTGGTTGTGATGTGAATAGAGGTGAAGGGATGTGATAAGATGTGATGTGAATCAAATAGATGTGAATGAATGGATGAGATGTCATGTCATGTGAATCAGGATATAAATGAATGATATGGGATATGAGTGGATGATATGTGATGAAAATAGATGTAAATGTATAAGTGAAGAATGTATGTGAATGTATATGTGAAAGAATTGATGTGAATGAGTATGTGAAAGAATGGATATAGACGTGTATGTGAAAGAATGTGTTGTGATGGAAAGAGATGTGATGTGTCATAAATATATGTGGATGTGAATGTGATGGATATGAATGATGAATGCGAATATGATGGATATGAATGAATGTGATGTGATGGGATGTGAATCGGGATAGATGTGAATGAATGAGATGTGAGGTAAAATGAATGAGATGTGATGTGAGTGAATGTGATGTGGTCTGAATGGATGAGATGTGAATGAATGTGATGTGATGAGATGTGGATATGGGTAGATGCGAGTGGATGAGATGTGGATATGGGTACATGCGAGTGGATGAGATCTGATGCGAATAAAAGGGTAGATGCGAGTGGATGAGATCTAATGCGAATAAATGAGAAAAGATGTGATGAAATGGAAAATGATGTGATGAGAATGGGAATACACATGAAATAAATGAGAATTTATGTGGAACAATGTGGAAAGACAAAAGTTCGTTATAGAAACTGCATTTATGACCTAATTTTAAAGAACTGTTTTATGTCAAGAATGCTAGGGAAGCATTTTGACCGTCTCGTGAATGAGGTTGTGGAGACCTAGTCTAATAAAGTTACAACAGATGAGAGAGAGTCAATGGAGAACGTCTCGTGTAGCAAGGTTTCGGCTGAGGTCTTGACGATTCAAATGGTGAGCTTCCACTACGGTGGATGAGGGACCAAGGAAGCGGCCTATGAGTGAAGCGCTAGGTCACTTGCGAAGGATCCTAGAGGGTGTTAACCATACGGTGCTCGGGCTCTGCATCGCCGAAGATACCCACATGTGCGTCGAGAAAGATATTGGAACAAGGAGTAAGAGTTGTTTTCTGAATTTGGGCATGGAATCGGTTGGTTGACCTTGTTGGTCCTCAACGGATGAGTCCGTGGCTCTTTTATATGGATCCGTTGGTTGACCTTGCTGATCTTCAATGAAATTTCCATTTTGATATGTGAATATATTGCCAGTTACTATGAGCTAGGAACTATCGAAAAGGCCCCCTGAGTGGACAGGTGGTGAGCGTTATGGTTGCCAATAATGCCATAGGTACACCGATGAAGGAATGATTGGAATTAAGGATTCAACCGAAGATTTTGAGGATTATGATCAGTGACTCTATGATTTCATTAAATGATTGTTTTAAAGACAGCTGATTCTGTGAAAAAGGCAATTTTATATTGGGTGTGTAAGTGGTGTGACTAATTTTAAGTTTGCATGAATACCGACTGGAGAGCCTGGGAACTCTTTTCCCTAGTACCCGGGACAAAACCTAACCAAATTCTTAATTGGATCCCATCACTACAATGGTTGGGCGGTTGGCTAACCCATGGGACTAGATGGGTTAGGCTTGACTGATGGATCCCTAAAATGAGACTCAATTCTGTTATGGTACGATAGATGAAGTAAATCCCAGATAAAAATTGTTCTATGGAAAAGAATCAACGGCTGTGCCTCTCAATGAGGAAAAAAGCGTTGGTCTCTATGATCCAAGTGCAATCTTTTTCTTGATCTGACTATGGGACTTACGGGTTTGGTCAGATCAGTTCAGTTAGTTAAGGCTCTTGACTATGTTAGGGTAAAATTATCCTCGAGGAATCGCCCGTGCTTTTCGAGGAGGGAAGTTTTTCCCGGTTTGGTTTTGGAAGAACCGAGGGATTAGTCTCTTGTCTAGATATCCGTGGGACGAGGCCCCGAGTGAGGGACCCTGCCCCACGCAAGAAGTGCTACTTCCACTGCTAGCACCCGTGAATTAGTTGCACAATGGGGACAGGGATCTCACAGCTGGTATCAGAGCCAATTGGCTAACGTGGATCAATCGAGAAGCCAAAAATGTCAAAAATTTATGAAGAAGCAGTAAAAGGTTGTAATTGTGTGATGAAATTCATACAAATTGATATTCAGAAGATTGAATTTCATAAATTGGTAATTGGGTCTTCAGATGGAAGTACCTTAACTGCATGGAATCCCTGACTTGCTTGAGGCCTAGACATGATGATATTTACCTTATAGTTCCAAGGACCTTGACTACCCGTATATACAAGGGTATAATTTTAGCTCTTTACTGGCAGTACCTACGAGTAGATCTAAGACTTGAAATTATAAACATAAATGCTATCCAGATGATGAACTCAAATGTGGTTGATATGATTTTTAAACTGAGTTAATTTGGATTCTGAAAAATGATGATTCCTGAATTTTGGTTGAAATGTAATAAGCTGAGCAAAACCATAATGAGAATGAATGGGTTGAGTCCCTGTGTGATGATGTTCATAATTGGATTGACGTTAATGACTTTAGCGAATCACTATGAGATTAGTGGATTGTGCTGAGACAGATTGCTGGTGTTAACACTTGACCCAGTGGATCAAGTTAAGGGATGTCAAATTAAAAATCCGTATAATTGAAAAATCCCATAGAGGACTGTTCAGATAGAAATTTCTGTCTAATGGACCATTATTGTGATAAGGATTTGAATGTTATGATTTGAGTGAATTGTTATCTGATGATGAGTTCTATATAGAGATCTTTATCCAAGGATTCTGTTGGGTTCACCAGACTATAAGGAACCCCAAAATCAGTTGGATCTTAAGGGAAAGATTTCTCCTCTAATTTTGCGAGATGAGAATATCTCGCGTTTTTTAAGTGGGGTAGGATGTAAGATTCCTCCCTCTGGTTTTTGAGGTGTGCAAGTGTAAGAACCTCCCCTTTTAATCTTATAAATATTCCCCTCTTTGAAATAAAAGAAAGACCTTTTTTAACCTTGTTTTGGCCTAGAGAGAGAAAATGTCTAGAGAGAGGTTATTCAAAATTGAGATATTTTTGGATATAAAAATCCTCCTAGTGTCTAAAATGGTTTCCCCTAAAACTAAAATTCAAAAAGAACTTTCTAATGTGCAATTGAAATTAATTGAAAATAGGTAAAAAGGCCCTTGGTCTTAGGGTCCAGATTTTGAATTATGCTCCAATTAAGGTTCCTATGGACCAATAAGATTAATCCAAATGTAGGGAGGAGATAAATTGAAGAAAAAAAGAAAATCTCCCAAAAATGAGTAAATGCTCACATAAGATGAAGCGTTGACTAAAGACAAGGTTTATTAGTTAAAAAAGAAGAGCTATTTAGAAGAAATGATGCATTTTGACACCTCAGTGGTGTGGGGATCTCCCCTCATGAAGGAGGCGCCTATTTCACATGTGTGGAGGAGTTCTAAACTCATAAATAATGAGATATTTTCATCTCTCCTCTCTCCTATTTCAACTAGATCCAAAAAGTAAGCTAAACTGACCCAAAAATGGTCAAAAATTGACCAAACTGATCTAGAAAACTCTAGAATCAATTTGCTTGGTTAGAGGCTCATTTTTTTCTATAAATAGAAGCCTCCCTCTTTGTAAAAGGTTAATAGTTTTTATGGACTATTTCTCTACTCCTACCCAGACCCAATTACATTGAATTCACTTGATAATTTAGTTGTTTTTTACTAAATCCACTCCAAAGAAATTGGTGGCCACTCTTGATCCAAACAATAGTAGAGCCCTCAATCCCTCAAGCCAAAGGAAAGCTTACAAAACTCCATGTAAGCTAAAATTTATACTTTTTAATTTCAAATCTATGGTTTTTTTATTTTCTTATTTTTTTTAAGTTGATTAAAGTGAATCTTGATGTTATGCCTTGATGAAAAGGCTACCCCCTTCTCTTCCTTAAGAATTCAGCCTTTCTTTATCCTAAAATGAGTAACAAATAAATTGATTAACTTTTCTTATTGTTTACTCACTAGAAAGTGAAAACTGAGTAGATTAGAGTACTTTACTTCAAATTGGGGTTAATTTTAAATTGAAAATAGAATGTTAAAAAATGAGAAATGGCCAGCCATACAAAGGAGGTTATCGCAAATTTTTCTTAAAGTTTGTGAAAAATAAAGTTTATTTTTATGTTATTCTAAAAGAGTAATTCCCACCATTTGTGCATTATAAAATAAATATTTTTATTTACTCCATGTACATTTTCACCTATGAATATGCATGGATATCATTGATATTAATTATCAAGATTAATTTCTATGCATAGAAAGATGCATATTGAAAATCTTTTTATTATAAAATTATTGTTTTAATTGGATTTAAATTATATGCATAGAAATATGCATATTGGAAATTATTTTATTATAAAAGTGTTATTTTCATTGAATTTATTTTTATGCATAGAAAGATGCATATTGGAAATTTTTTATTATAAAAGTGTTATTTTCATTGAATTTAATTTCTATGCATAGAAAGATGCAGAATGGAAATTCTTATTATAGAAGTATTGTTTTCATTAAAATTGATTTTATGCATAGAAAGATGCATACAAGATTTATTTTTCTTTCAAAAGTGTTAATTTCATTAAAATTGATTTTATGCATAGAAAGATGCATAACAAATTTATTTTTATTTCAAAAGTGTTATTCTCATTAAAATTGATTTTATGCATAAAAAGATGCACAAATGATTTATTTTTCTTTCAAAAGTGTTATTCTTATGAAAATTGATTTTATGCATAGAAAGATGCATAAAAGATTTATTTTTATTTCAAAAGTGTTATTCTCATTAAAACGGATTTTATAAATAGAAAGATGCATAAAGGATTTATTTTTCTTTCAAAAGTGTTATTCTCATTAAAATTGATTTATGCATAGAAAGATGCATAGCAGATTTATTTTTATTTGAAAAGTGTTATTCGCATTAAAATTGATTTTATGCATAGAAAGATGCATAAAGGATTTATTTTTCTTTCAAAAGTGTTCTTCTCATTAAAATTGATTTTATGCATAGAAAGATGCATATGGGATTTATTTCTTCTTTCAAAATTTTTGTTTTCATTAAAATTGATTTATGCATAGAAAGATGCAATGTAACAAACTTTTTTTTATTTCAAAAGTGGTATTCTCATTAAAATTGATTTTATGCATAGAAAGATGCATACGGGATTTGTTTTTCTTTCAAAAGTGTCGTTTTCATTAAAATTTATTTTATGCCTAGAAAGATGCATAAAAGATTTTTTTTATTTCAAAAGTGTTATTCTCATTAAAATTGATTTTATGCATAGAAAGATGCATAAAAGGTATATTTTTATTTCAAAAATGTTATTCTCATTAAAATTGATTTTATGCATAGAAAGATGTATAAAGGATTTATTCTCTTTCAAAAGTGTGATGTGAATAGAGGTGAGTAGATGTTATAAGATGTGATGTGAATCAAATAGATGTGAATGAATGGATGGGATGTGATGTCATGTGAATCAGGATGTAAATGAATGATATGGGATATGAGTGGATTATATGTGATGAAAATAGATGTAAATGTATAAGTGAAGGATGTATGTGAAAGAATTGATGTGAATGAGTATGTGGAAGAATGGATATAGATGTGTATGTGAAAGAATGTGATGTGATGGAAAGAGATGTGATGTGTCATAAATATATGTGGATGTGAATGTGATGGATATGAATGAATGTGAATGTGATGGATATGAATGAATGCAAATATGATGGATATGAATGAATGTGATGTGATGGGATGTGAATCGGGATAGATGTGAATGAATGAGATGTGATGAGAGTGAATGTGATGTGGTCTGAATGGATGAGATGTGAGGTAAAATGAATGAGATGTAATGTGAGTGAATGTGATGTGGTCTTAATGGATGAGATGTGAATGAATGTGATGTGATGAGATGTGGATATGGGTAGATGCGAGTGGATGAGATGTGGATATAGGTAGATGCGAGTGGATGAGATCTGATGCGAATAAATGAGAAAAGATGTGATGAAATGGAAAATGATTTGATGAGAATGGGAATACACATGAAATAAATGAGAATTGATGTGGAGCAATGTGGAAAGATGAAAGTTTGTTATAGAAAATGTATTTATGACCTGCTTTTAAATTGCTGTTTTATGTCAAGAATGCTGGGAAGCATTTTGACCGTCTTGTGAATGAGGTTGTGGAGACCTAGTCTGATAAAGTTGCAGCAGCTGATGGACAATCAATGGAGGACGTCTCGCGTAGCAAGGTCTCGAAGATTCAAATGGTGAGCTTCCGCTATGGTGGATGAGGGACCAAGGAAACGGCCTATGAGTGAAGCGCTAGGTCACCTACGAAGGATCCTAGAGGGTGCTGACCATACGATGCTCGGGCTCTACGTCGTCCAAGATACCCACACGTGCGTCGAGGAAGATATTGGAACAAGGAGTAAGAGTTGTTTTCTGAATTCGGGCATGGATCTGGTTGATTGACCTTGCTGGTCCTCAACGGATGAGTCCATGGCTTTTTTATATGGATCCTTTGGTTGACCTTGCTGATCTTCAACGAAATTTCCATTTTGATATGTGAATATATTGCCAGTTACAATGAGCTAGGAACTATCGAAAAGGCCCCCTCAACAAGTGGACAGGTGGTGAGCGTTTTGGTTGCCAATGATGCCATAGGTGCACCGATGAAGGAATGATTGGAACTAAGGATTCAACCGGAGATTTTGAGGATTATGATTAGTGACTCTATGATTTCATTAAATGATTGTTTTAAAGACAGCTTATTTTGTGAAAAAGGCAATTTCATATTGGGTGTGTAAGTGGTGTGACTAATTTTAAGTTTGCATGAATACCGGCTTGGGGACCTAAGAACTCTTTTCCCTGGTACGCGGGAAAAAACCTAACCAAATTCTTAATTGGATCCATCACTACAATGGTTGGGCGGTTGGCTAACCCACGGGACTGGGCTGGATTGACTGATCCCTAACATGAGATTCAATTCTGTTATGGTATGATAGATGAAGTAAATCCCGAATAAAAATTGTTCTATGGAAAAGAATCAACGGTTGTGCCTCTCAATGAGGAAAAAAGCGTTGGTCTCTATGATCCAAGTGCAATCTTTTCCTTGATCTCACTATGGGACTTACAGGTTCAGTCAGATCAGTTTAGTTATTTAAGGCTCTTGACTATGTTAGGGTAAAATTATCCTGGAGGAATCGCCCTTGCTTTTCAGGGAGGTAAGTTTTTCCGAGTTCAATTTTGGAAGAACCGAGGGATTAGTCTCTTGTCTGGATATCCATGGGCGAGGCCCCGAGTGAGGGACCCTGTCCCTTGCAAGAAGTGCTACTTCCGCTACTGCTGGCACCCCTGAATTCATTGCACGGTGGGGACAGCGATCTCACTGTTGGTATCAGAGCCAATTGGCTAATGTGAATCAACCGAGAAGCCAAAAATGTCAAAAATTTATGAAGAAAGAGTAAAAGGTTGTAATTGTGTGATGAAATTCATACAAATTGATATTCATATTGAATTTCATAAATTGGTAATTGGGTCTTCAGATGGAAGTACCGCAGTTGCACGGAATCCCTGACTTGCTTGAGGCCTAGACATGATGATATTTACCTTATAGCTCCAAGGACTGTGACTACCCGTATATACCGAGGGTATAACTGGGTTGTTGCAAGATCAGGGTGTCCAATTTTGTCTAGTTTATGCTGGACTAGGACAATTCTTGGAGAGCAAATTTGGGGGGGTAAGATACTTCAAATGAGATCAAGCAACTAATAGAAAGTACACATGCACTTAAATTAATTAAATATAACTTAAATTAATATAAATTAGTCTAATTAATCAAAATTAAATAAAAATATGATGAAATGATAAAAATTTGATCTTGCCATACTTAGAGGTCACTATCTGCCACTCTTTTGATCTACAAGATTGAGCATTTTAAGTTATTGTGGGTATAAAAAATGGCATATATTATAACACTTTAAAGACCTTGAAATATTTAAAGAAGAAAACAGACAAATAGCTTAAAATTTTCTCAAAAAATCAAGTTAAGCTCTATATTATGTGAACATCTAAGGTACAAAGTGGAAATCACATATGAGTTTATATGTAAAAGATATTACCATTTTATGAAATCAGTCCAAATTTGGGACAGCATGTATACATTGACTTTGTACCTAAGGAAACGAGGACTTTTGACTATCTAATGATGCTTAATCAGATTCTGAAACTATATTCCCAACTTTGAATGTGATGTTCCAACAAAAGAACTTGAAAGGAAATTCCTTCATTTTCTAGGAGAGATTAGCCACACTAAAGGTAAACAAATGCCTGTTTTTTTACTGTTTACAGGGTTCTTGAGTGGACAAAACTAGGCACCCTGATCTTGCAACCACCCAACCGCGGCTCTTTACTGGTACTACATACGAGTAAATCTAAGACTTGAAATTATAAGCATAAATGCTCTCTAGATGATGAATTTCTATGACCTCTACTCACATCACATCCATCCATCTATTCACATCTATCTGATTCACATCACATCTATTCACCTCACATCTCATCAACTCTATTCACATCACAACCAGCCATCCATTCATTCACACTTATTTGATTCTCATCCATTCATTCACAACCACCCATCCATTCATTCACACTTATCTGATTCTCATCACATCTCGTTACATCTATTCATAGAATTTAAAAGAATTCTAATTTTCGATATAAAGATTCTTTACGCATCTATTTATGCATAAAAATCAACTTCAGTGGCAATAAAACTTTTATAAAAATCCTTTTATGCATCTATTTATGCATAAATTCAATTTTAGGGAAAATAACACTTTTGAAATAAAATTAAATCCTTTATGCATCTTTATATGCATAAAATCAATTTCAATGAGAATAAGACTTTTGAAAGAAAAATAAATCCTTTATGCATCTTTCTATGCATAAAATCAATTTTAATGAGAATAACACTTTTGAAATAAAATAAATCTTTTATGCATCTTTCTAGACATAAAACCAATTTTAATGAAAATGATACTTTTAAAAAAGAAAAATAAATCCTTTATGCATCTTTCTATGCATAAAATCAATTTTAATGAGAATAACACTTTTGAAATAAAAAAAACATGTTATGCATCTTTCTATGCATAAATTAATTTTAATGAGACTAACTTTTGAAAGAAAAATAAATCCTTTATGCATCTTTCTATGCATAAAATCAATTTTAATGAGAATAATGCTTTTGAAATAAAAATAAATCTGTTATGCATCTTTCTATGCATAAAATCAATTTTAATGAAATTAACACTTTTGAAAGAAAAATAAATCTTTTATGCATCTTTCTATGCATAAAATCAATTTTAATGAAAACAATACTTTTATAAAAAATAATTCCAATATGCATATTTCTAAGCATAGAAATTAAATTCAATGAAAATAACACTTTATAATAAAAAAAATTCCAATATGCATCTTTCTATGCATATAATTTAAATCCAATGAAAACAACACTTTTATAATAAAAAGATTTCCAATATTCATCTTTCTATGCATACAAAGTAATTTAAATAATTAATATCAATGATATCCATGCATATTCATAGGTGAATATGTACACGGAGTGAATAAAAATATCTCTTTTAGATTGCACAAATGGTGGGAATTACTCTTTTAAATTAACATAAAAATTAACTTTATTTTCTATAAAATTTAAGAAAATTTTGCCATAACCTCCTTTGTATGGCTGGCCATTTCTCAATTTTTAACATTCTATTTTTAATTTAAAATTAACCCCAATTTCAAGTAAAGTACTCTAATCAACTCAATTTTCACTTTCTAGGAGTGAGTAAACAATAAGAAAAGTTTAATCAATTTATTTGTTACTCATTTTAGGATAAAGAAAGGCTAAATTCTCAAGGAAGAGAAGGAGGTAGCCTTTTCATCAAGGCATAACATCAGGATTCACTTTAATCAACTATTAAAAAAATAAGGAAATCAGAAAACCATAGATTTGAAATTAAGAAGTGGAAATTTTAGCTTACATTGAGTTTTGTAAGCTTTCCTTTGGCTTGAGGGCTTGAGGGATTGAGGGTTCTACTCTTGTTTGGATCAAGAGTGGCCACCAATTTCTTTGGAGAGGATTTAGTCAAAAACAACTGAATTATCAAGTGAATTCAATGTAATTAACTCTGGGTAGAAGTAGAGTAACAGTCCATAAACACTATTAACCTTTTACAAAGGGGGGAGGCTTCTATTTATAATAAAAAATGAGCCTCTAACCAAGCAACCTGATTCTAGAATTTTCCAGATCAGTTTGGTCAATTTTTGACCATTTTGGGGGGGTCAGCTTAGCTTACTTTTTGAATCTAGTTAAAATAGGAGAGAGGAGAGATGAAAATATCTTATTATTTATGAGTTTAAAACTCCTCCATACATGTGAAATAGGCGCCTCCTTCATGAGGCGAGATCCCCACACTGAGGTGTCAAAATGTATCGTTTCTTCTAAATATCTCTTCTTTTTTAATTCATAAACCTTGTCCTTAGTCAACGCTTCATCTTATGTGAGCATTTACTCATTTTTGGGGGATTTTCTTTTATTCTTCAATTTATCTCCTCCCTACATTTGGATTAATCTTATTGGTCCATAGGAACCTTAATTGGAGCATAACTCAAAATTTTTTGGAAATCTGGACCCTTAGGGTAAGGTCCTTTTTACCTATTTTCAATTCTTTCCAATTGCACATTGGAAAGTTTTTTTTGAATTTCTGTTTTAGGGGAAACCATTTTAGACACTATGAGGATTTTTATGTCCAAAAATATCTCAATTTTGAATTACCTCCCTCTAGACATTTTCTCTCTCTAAGCCAAAATAGGGTAAAACAAGATCTTTCTTTTATTTCAGAGAGGGGAATAATTATAAGATCAGAAGGGGAGGTTCTTACACCTGCACACCTCAAAAGCTAGAGGGAGGAATCTTACATCCCCCCCACTTAAAAAACGCGAGATGTCCTCATCTTGCAAAATTAGAGGAGAAATCTTTCCCTTAAGATCCAACTGATTCTAGGGTTCCTTAAAGTTTGGTGAGCCCAATAGAATCCTAGGATAAATATCCCTTATATAGAACTCATCATCAGATAACAATTCACTCAGATCATAACATTTAAATACTTATCACAATAATGGTCCATTAGACTGAAATTTCTATCTGAACAGTCCTCCATGGAAAATTTTAATTATACAGATTTTTAATTTGACATCCCTTAACTTGATCCATGTGGTCAAGTGTTAACAGCAGTAATCTGTCACACACAGCACAATCCACTAATCTCATAGTGATTTTCTAAAGTCATTAACATCAATCGAGTTATGAACATCATCACAGGGACTCGTCCCATTCATTTTTATTATGGTTTTGCTCAACTTATTACATTTCAACCAAAATTCAGGAATCATCATTTTTCAATCAGAATCCAAATCAACTCATCCGTTCTTAACCAAAATTTAAAAATCATATCAACCACATTTGAATTCATCATCTGGATAGCATTTATGCTTATAATTTCAAGTCTTAGATTTACTCGTATATACTACTAGTAAAGAGCGGCAGTTATACCCTCGGTATATACAGGTGGGTAGTCACGATCCTTGGAACTACATGTCTAGGCCTCAAGCAAGTCAGGGATTCCATGCAATTGCGGTATTTCCATCCGAAGACCCAATTACCAATTTATGAAATTCAGTCTGAATATCAATTTGTATGAATTTCATCACACAATTACAACCTTTTACTGCTTCTTCTTCATAAATTTTTGACATTTTTGGCTTCTCGGTTGATCCACATTAGCCAATTGGCTCTGATACGAGCTGTGGGATCCCTGTCCCCACCGCGCAACAAATTCAGGAGTGCTAGCAACGGAAGTAGCACTTTTTGCGGCGCGGGACAGGGTCCCTCACTCGGGGCCTCGCCCACGGATATCCGGACAAGAGACTAATCCCTTGGTTCTTCCAAAACTGAACCCGAAAAAACTTCTCTCCCGAAAAGCATAGGCAATTCCTCCATGATAATTTTACCCTAACGTAGTCAAGAGCCTTAACTAGCTGAACTGATTTGATCGAAACCGTAAGTCCAATAGTCTGATCAAGGAAAAGATTGCACTTAGATCATAGAGACCAACGCTTTTTTCCTCATTGAGAGACACAGCCATTGATTCTTTTCCATATAACAATTTTTATCCGAGATTCACTTCATCTATCATACCATAATAGAATTGAGTCTCATTTTAGGGATCCATCACTCCAAGCCTCAGTCCCGTGGATTAGCCAACCGCCCAACCATTGTAGTGATGGGATCCAATTAAGAATTTGGTTAGGTTTTGTCCCCGGGTACCAGGGAAAAGAGTTCCCAGGCCCCCTAGCCAGTATTCATATGAACATAAAATTAGTCACACCACTTACACACTCAATATGAAATTGCCTTTTTCACAGAATTAGCTGTCTTTTAAACAATCGTTTAATGAAATCATAGAGTCATTAATCATAATCCTCAAAATCTCCGGTTTAATCCTTAATTCCAATCATTCCTTCATCGGTGTACCTATGGCGTCATTGGCAACCAGAACGCTCACCGCACCTGTCCACTTAGGGGGACTTTTTGATAGTTCCTAGCTCATAGTAACTGGAAATTTGTTCACATATCAAAATGGAAATTTCGTTGAAGATCAGCAAGGTCAACCAACGGATCCATATAAAAGAACCATGGACTCATTCATTGAGGACTAGCAAGGTCAATCAACCAGATCCATGCCCACATTCAGAAAACAACTCTTACTCCTTGTTCCAATATCTTCCTCCACGCACGTGTAGGTATCTTCGACAACCCAGAGCCCGAGCACCATATGGTCAGCACCCTCTAGGATCCTTCGCAGGTGATGTCATGTTGCACTCATAGTCCGCTTCCTTGGTCCCTCATCCACCGTACCAGAAGCTCACCATTTAAATCAAATCGAGGCTCGTCAAGACCTCGGTCGACTTTGCTATGCGAGACGTCCTCCACTGACTCTCTGCCACCACTGCATCTCCGTCAGCTGTTGCAATTTTATCAAACTAGGTCTCCACAACCGCATTCACAAGACAGTCAAAATGCTTCCCCAACATTCTTGACATAAACACAGCCATTTAAAAACAGGTCATAAATACTGTTTCTATAACGAACTTTCCTCTTTCCACATTGTTCCACATCAATTCTCATTTATTTCATGTGTATTCCCATTCTCATCACATCACTATCTCATCACATCACTTTTCATTTCATCACATCTTTTGTCATTTATTCGCATCAGATCTCATCCACTCGCATCTACCCATATCCACATCTCATCTCATCACATTCATTCACATCTCATCCATTCAGACCACATCACATTCACTCACATCTCATCCATTCAGACCACATCACATCTCATTCATTTTACCTCACATCTCATTCATTCACATCTATCCCGATTCACATCCCATCACATCACATTCATTCATATCCATCATATTCGCATTCATTCATATCCATCACATTCACATTCATTCATATTCATCACATTCACATGCATTCATATCCATCACATTCACATTCATTCATATCCATCACATTCACATCCACATATATTTATGACACATCACATCTCTTTTCCATCACATCACATTATTTCACATACACATCTATATCCATTCTTTCACATACTCATTCACATCAATTCTTTCACATATACATTCACATACATTCTTCACTTATACATTTACATCTATTTTCATCACATATCATCCACTCATATCCCATATCATTCATTTACATCATGATTCTCATGCATCACAACTCATCCATTCATTCACATCTATTTGATTCACATCACATCTACTCACATCTCATCACCTCTATTCACATCACAATCACCCATCCATTCATTCACACTTATCTGATTCTCATCACATCTCGTTACATCTATTCACCTCACATCTCATTGCCTCTATTCACATCACATCCATCCATCCCTTCACATCTATCTGATTCACATCACATCTATTCACCTCACATCTCATCATGTCTACTCACATCACATCCATCCATTCATCACATCTATCTGATTCACATCACATCTATTCACCTCTATTCACATCACATCTCATCTTCTCTATTCACATTACATCCATCCATCCATCCATTCACATATATCTGATTCACATCACATCACATCCATCCATTCACATATATCTGATTCACCTCACATCTCATCACCTCTATTCACATCACATCCATCCATCCATTCACATATATCTGATTCACATCACATCTATTCACCTCACCTCTCTCATCTCTATCTGATTCACATCACATCTATTCACCTCACATCTCATCACCACTATCACATCGCAACCACCCATCCATTCATTCACACTTATCTATTTCTCATCACATCTCTTTACATCTAATTATAGAATTTAAGAGAATTCTAATTTTTGATATAAAGATTCTTTACGCATCTATTTATGCATAAAAATCAACTTCATTGGGAATAACTCTTTTATAAAAATCCTTACGCATCTATTTATGCATAAATTCAATTTTAAGAAAAATAACACTTTTGAAATAAAATTAAATCCTTTATGCATCTTTCTAGGCATAAAATCAATTTTAATAAAAATAAATCCTTAATGCATCTTTCTATGCATAAAATCAATTTTAATAAGAGGAACACTTTTGAAAGAAAAATAAATCCTTTATGCATCTTTCTAGGCATAAAATCAAATTTTAATGAGAATAACACTTTTGAAATAAAAATAAATCTATTATGCATCTTTCTATGCATAAAATCAAATTTAATGAGAATAACACTTTTGAAATAAAAATAAATCTTTTATGCATCTTTCTACGCATAAAATCAATTTTAATGAAAATGACACTTTTAAAAGAAAAATAAATCCTTTATGCATCTTTCTATGCATAAAATCAATTTTAATGGGAATAACACTTTTGAAATAAAAATGAATCTGTTATGCATCTTTCTATGCATAAATCAATTTTATTGAGAATAACACTTTTGAAATAAAATTAAATCTTTTATGCATCTTTCTAGGCATAAAATCAATTTTAATGAAAATAACACTTTTGAAAAGAAAATCCTTTATGCATCTTTCTAGGCATAAAAATAATATTAATGAGAATAACACTTTTGAAAGAAAAATAAAACCTTTATGCATCTTTATATGCATAAAATCAATTTTAATGAGAATAACACTTTTGAAATAAAAATAAATCTTTTATGTATCTTTCTATGCATAAAATCAATTTTAATAAGAATTACACTTTTGAAATAAAAATGAATCTGTTATGCATCTTTCTACAATTTTAATGAGAATAACACTTTTAAAAGAAAAATAAATCCTTTATGCATCTTTCTATGCATAAAAAATCAATTTTAATGAGAATAACACTTTTGAAATAAAAGTAAATCTGTTATGCATCTTTCTATGCATAAATCAATTTTAATGAGAATAACACTTTTGAAAGAAAAATAAATCCTTTATGCATAAAAATTAATTTTAATGAGAATAACACTTTTGAAATAAAAATAAATCTGTTATGCATCTTTCTATGCATAAATCAATTTTAATGAGAATAACACTTTTGAAAGAAAAATAAATCCTTTATGCATCTTTCTATGCATAAAATCAATTTTGATGAGAATAACACTTTTGAAATAAAAATAAATCTGTTATGCATCTTTCTATGTATAAAATCAATTTCAATGAGAATAACACTTTTGAAAGAAAAATAAATCCTTTATGTATCTTTCTATGCATAAAATCATTTTTAATGAGAATAACACTTTTGAAATAAAAATAAATCTGTTATGCATCTTTCTATGCATAAAATCAATTTTAATGAAATTAACACTTCTGAAAGAAAAATAAATCTTTTATTTATCTTTCTATGCATAAAATAAATTTTAATGAAAACAATACTTTTATAATAAAAATTTACATTATGCATCTTTCTATGCATAGAAATTAAATTCAATGAAAATAACACTTTTATAATAAAGAATTTCCAATATGCATCTTTCTATGCATAGAAATTAAATTCAATGAAAATAACACTTTTATAATAAAAAAATTTCAATACACATCTTTCTATGCATAGAATTTAAATTCAATGAAAACAACACTTTTATAATAAAAAGATTTTCAATATGCATCTTTCTATGCATAGAAATTAATATCAATGATATCCATGCATATTCATAGGTGAATATGTACATGGAGTAAATAAAAATATTTCTTTTAGAATGCACAAACGGTGGGAATTACTCTTATAGAATAACATAAAAATAAACTTTATTTTTCATAAAATTTAAGAAAATTTTACCATAACCTCCTTTGTATGGTTGACCATTTCTCAATTTTTAACATTCTATCCCAATTTGAAATAAAGTACTCTAATCTACTCAATTTTCACTTTCTAGTGAGAGTAAACAGTAAGAAAAGTTTAATCAATTCATTTGTTACTCATTTTAGGATAAAGAAAGGCTGAATTCTTAAGGAAGAGAAGGGGGTAGCCTTTTCATCAAGGCATAACATTAGGGATCACTTTAATCAACTATTAAAAAAAACAAGGAAATCAGAAAACCATAGATTTGAAATTAAAAAGTAGAAATTTTAGCTTGCATGGAGTTTTGTAAGATTTCCTTTGGCTTGAGGGATTGAGGGTTCTACTCTTGTTTGGATCAAGAGTGGCCATCAATTTCTTTGGAGAGGATTTAGTAAAAAACAATTGAATTATCAAGTGAATTCAATGTAATTGGCTCTGGGTAGGAGTAGAATAATAGTGCATTAACACTATTAACCTTTTATAAAGGGGGAGGCTTCTATTTATAGGAAAAAATGAGCCTCTAACCAAGCAAACTGATTCTAGAATTGTCCAAATCAGTTTGGTCAATTTTTGACCATTTTTGGGTCATTTTAGCTTACTTTTTCGATCTAGTTGAAACAGGAGAGAGGAGAGATGAAAATATCTCGAGTTTAAAACTCCTCCACACATGTGAAATAGGCACCTCCTTCATGAGGGGAGATCCCCACATTGAGGTATCAAAAATACATCATTTCTTCTAGATATCTCTTCTTTTCTAATTAATAAACCTTGTCCTTAGTCAATTCTTCATCTTATGTGAGCATTTACTCATTTTTGGGAGATTTTCTTTTATTCTTTAATTTATCTCCTCCCTACATTTGGATTAATATTGTTGGTCCATAGGAACCTCAATTGGAGTATAATTCAAAAATTTCTAAAGATCTGGACCCTTAGGCTAAGGTCCTTTTACCTATTTTCAATTAGTTTCAATTGGAAAGTTCTTTTTGAATTTCTGTTTTAGGGAAAACATTTTAGACACTAGGAGGATTTTTATATCCAAAAATATCTCAATTTTGAATTACCTCCCTCTATGACAAAACAGGGTAAAACAGGATCTTTCTTTTATTTCAGAGAGGGGAATAATTATAAGACATTTTCTCTATCTAGGACAAAACAGGGTAAAATAGGATCTTTCTTTTATTTCAGAGAGGGGAATAATTATAAGATTAGAAGGGGAGGTTCTTACACCTGCACACCTCAAAATCCGGAGGGAGAAATCTTACAAAAATAGAGTGAGTGGGTTTGGAAAGCAGGAATACTTAGCTATCCTTGATAGTACAATTCGTGGCAATCTAAGTCGAGGATAGGGTCACTTGTGTTGATCCATGAAAAGTCCATTCTCTTGGGTTGTAGTCACTATAGAGTCATACTTCATTCTCTTATTCGACATGTGCTATTTCTCATTATCTTTTTTTCTTAATGGTTAGTCATATTTTTAGTATGTGTATAGTTCCTATGTTGCTATACACTATTGGTTCAAGCTATATTGTCATGGGTTAGCTTTTTCCGACAGGATTCCTCTTGATATGGACATGAAATTTGTCATGTGCTCTTTCTCATTATCTTTTTTTTAATGGGGGGTTAGTCAGATTTTTAGTATGTGTATAGTAGTTCCTATATTGTTGTACACTATTGGTTTAAGCTATATTGTCATGGGTTAGCTTTTTCTAACAGGCTTCCTCTTGATATGAACATGAACTTTTTTGGGGAGCAAAACATGGAGGGTAAAAGTAATGATATTAGCAAAAGTCCCCCTTCTTGCTTTCTATCATATTTTGACCTCAGGGAAGGTAATCTAGGTTTTTTGTAACAATCCCTTCCAACTTTTCTCCATCAATGTTGTTGGCTAGGAGCGCCCTTTGTTACTTATCGTGGCATGTTAATTTCTAGCTTTAATGGCGGTAAAGGGCTCTCATATAAGACTGAATCGATCTTATGGGTTCTTCCTTATAGATGAGAAATGGAGTTGACAATTACATAGTGGGTCACTCTAGGGAAAATAATAGGGTTGGGGCTTGGATAGCCAACAATGGCTTTGTAACCTTTAGCAATGTAGAAGCTTCACCATTAACCACCATATCTCGTGTGATAGGTAAAGAGAATGTGGGGGAGAGGGAGAGCTTCAAACCCTAGCAAACAAACACACACACACAAGAGAGAGCAAGACACATGAGAGAGAGATGGATGGCTGAATTTTCTTCTATCTTCTTCTTCTCTACTCAACCAACATAACATAAAAATAAGAGTACACACTGTATGGGTTAGTACTCAACTACTACAACATACAAGGGCCGACTAAATGAGCTAGCGCTATAACTATGCAAGTCTCTAGTAATCCAAAATGGCTATCACACAGCCTATCATCCCACTGGCCACATATCACCCATAATCTCGCCAACCATGCCAATTGTGTAGATGCGGAAGCTATCACCCCAATGGGCCATCAATGTCCGTCATAGCACTAGTTGAGCTCGATATCTCAACAATAGGGTTTCTCTTTGGGATCTAAACTTTTTTGGACATTGGTGGTGAAGGCTCTTTTACAATAGCTTTCCCTTTGTTGGCATTTGAGCTATTGAAGCCTTTATCCATCCTTGATAAGGAGATTTGGGAATTTATAAGCAGTGGCAAGTGAGACTAGTGGTATACTTTTATGTTTTTGTATCCAAATACAATGGTTACCCTTGTACTAGCCTTGAGCTTTTAATAAGGATTTGGGGATCCATTTTAATAAGCGTTTGGGGATCCATTTTAATAAGCGTTTGGGGATCCATTTTGGGATAACTTTTAACTTGGACTTCCTGCATCGATTCTTGTGTTGAGGTCCTCTTTGCTCGGTCGGTTGAGGTGGTATGGATGGAGAAATCTTGGGAACCCATTTCTAGGTAGATTTGGGTTGTAACTTTATAGCTCATCTTTTATTTGTTCGCTCTTTTGATATGCAGGTGTTTATTGTGTGGAGGTAAAACAATAAAGAGTTTTTGAATAGTGGATGCTGAAGTGGAGGGGGTTTCCATAGATTTTAAGCTTCCTCCTCATTGTGACCCTCGATAATAGTGAGAGGTGGAAGGGGTTTATGAGTATATTGTTCAACAATGGTTTCACCCACACAGAGACATACCCTATCCAGTCAATCATACTTCCTGCAGCCTTCATCCGTGTATAGCCATGTATTACAAGAATAACTAGGAAGTCTCCCACCAGGTGCTTACTACCATCACAGTATGTCTCTATTTCTGTAATAGCCCAATAACCTTGGTATTTCTACCATGGATACCTTTCACCTTTAAGGAGGTATCCACGAGTTGCGATTTTCCCAACTGGTTCCATGCATTGAAGGAAATTAGATTATGACTAGACCTTGTATTAAGTAATGCATTATAAAGCACCTTATACCATAAGGCCTAGGCAATTTAATGGATGTTGGTAGAGGTGCTATGTGCTACTCTATGTCTCCTTCAACCTCTCCCACAAAGGCTTGTGCAATAGGTCTAAGGTTTTTTTCTTAACATTGTTGAAGTTTGGCTCATCTTTCCCTTGCCTCAACTTGGGCTTGGGTCTTCTTTTGAGCAATCTTGGGTCTACTTTTGAGCAACCCTTTCGTTGGTGTCTTTCTTGTCATGAGAAGCACATAAGGATTCTTCAGTAAGAGGTCCATAGTATTTTTTAAACTTACTACCATCAAGGAAACTAATAGTTTCAACTCTGGAGTCTCAAAACATATAGTACCTTGTGGACTAGCTTCAAAAACCCTAAATGGTCCCTTTCAAATTACTGTGATCCAATTTCTTCTAAAATTTTGACCATTTATTTGGTGTACTCATCCTCTACTTGGGTTCTTGGATCTTCTATGACTTGAGTCGGTGAAATTCAATAGTAGGGTTGAGTCTTGTGGATTTTTACAAAATGGTGGTAGTCCTATGTTGAGTTCTCCATTAAAAAAGGGATTTCAAAATGCTCTGAAGAGTTTGGGATCTCCACACAAGCACATAGTCATTGTGGTCTTTATTTCAAAAGACATGAATTCCAACAATTCAAGGATGTTCAAGGGAGTACCCATCACCTCTCTACCATATAAGGGTGCTGGTGATATTGAAATTTTCACCTCTTGAATGGGTTCAGGTTTCTCATACTCAAACATTCTCCTAAGAGTTGAGATTCCATGCGTGTTTGTGACACGTGAGTTCTCACTGACCTCAAGGATGACACGGCATATCTAAGGTCTTATGGGTTACAATCAGCTTTAGGTTATTTGGATGCACAATTTCAAAGACGTTTACTTGTTTTGGTCTTGGTTCTAACTCCTTCTGAGTATGTGTGACCATATCCTTGAGCTCATAGAGTTATTCCAATTCTTTTATAGGGTCAGGATATGAACCAAGTTTCTCTTTGTTTTTGGTTTCTTGGGGCTTGAATCCCTTCCTTTCTGGTCTCCTTAGTTTTTGTTTAAGTGTCTCAAGTTTACTCAGAACTAGCATGTGCATCCCCACTGAATCAGAATTCTCATCAAAATCATTCATGTAGACTGGTTTGTCAGGTGTTCCTAAGTTTACTCGTTTCATTTTCTTTGTCAGGTGTTCCTAAGTTTACTCGTTTAATTTTCTTTGTTTTTCTCCCTTTTATAGATTTATTTCTTCTATGGCCCCTCTTCTTTTTGGATCCTATTACTAAGTAGCTTGGTTCCTACTTTGTTTTCAAAAACAGGTGTGTTTTGAGCCATGAGTCTCATTATTGCATTGATGGACATGTTAGGATTTCTTAAAATTGATCTCTGATTTTGCCCACCCACTCCAATCATGTTGGGAGGTGTGATGGTAGGACCATTTTGTTGATTTACAATCACCACTTTCATTTGGCAATCTTTGATCCGATGATCTATGCCACAATAATTACAGGTTGTAGGTGGCATGCTAGAAGTTGCAACTTGGGTGATTAGTTGGTTTATAATGAGACACTCAAAGATTCAGTGTGGTCCCTGACAATGATAGCATTAAAGAGGCATTCTCTTGAGAGTAGAGTTGCTATCTTGACCTTTTCTTACTGCTATAACTAGCTAGTATACTAGTTTAACTCTACTTTCATTGGGCAATCTTTAATCCGATGATCTATGCCACAATAATTACAGGTTGCAGGTGGCATGCTAGAAGTTGCAACTTGGGTGATTAGTTGGTTTATAATGAGACACTCAAAGATTCAGTGTGGTCCCTAACAATGATAGCATTAAAGAGGCATTCTCTTGAGAGTAGAGTTGCTATCTCGACCTTTTCTTACTGCTATAACTAGCTAGTATACTAGTTTAACTCTACCTCTTGCAACTACATAGTAGTCCAGATAAAGCTTTGTGCAATCCCCAGTCACATGTAAGGCACTGTCCAAGTCAACCTTTTGTTCTAGACACTCAAAAGGTTCCTCAAAAGCTATTTGATTCAATGGTGTGATCCTTGGGGTGGAGGTTAAGGTCCTGAAACTAGTGGAGGTAACGACACATTTTGTGCATTGTAAAACCCCCTTGCAAATAGGTTGTTGTGTCATTTGATTAGCATTGGGTTGAGATGTTACTGCCTATATAGGCATTATGACTTGTAGAGCTGCGATGGGGCTAGTAAAGCTAACTGTTGAGGCCTAGAAGCATCAACAAGGGTTTGTAAACATGTGCGGCACTATGAAGCCTCATGACCATAACATCCCACAAAAAGTACAATTACCATTATAGTGTGCTCTTAGGACTAGACACTCATCACTCACTAGAGACTCATCACTCACTGGTCAAATGTCCTTGTTGAAAAATTGAGCACCATCATTGGGTACATATGTATGCTTTCTAGGGCTCTATTGGCCTTCATTCCCTCTCATTGGGTACATATGTATGCTTTCTAGGGCTTTATTGGCCTTCATTCCCTCTTGGAGTGCTCTCATGAAATCTGTGAAACTCATCTCCGCTAAAGTGTTGCCTTTATCAAGGGGTTTAAAGAAAGAAGTGCTATGTTCCGTGACTCCGGAAGCAATAGATTTAGAATCTGATGCTTTAGCTCCTTTGACCATCACATCTTCTAGTTGGATGGCATTTTTGTGACTTCATATCCCATGTAGTGATCCCTCTAATCTATAATGACTAAGCCAATATAGATCGCTTCATTGGTTAAGCCCATGGATACATCTATCCAACAATTTATTATTCGAAGAAGGCAACGAGAGTTCAAATGCTTGAGAGACAGCTAATGAAATCTCTAACCGACACCTTTTCTTCCCTCTTGGCTTTATGTAGCTGTAAAGCTACACCCCATAAGACTCCTTCACGCACAAATTTCTTCAAGAACAATATCTTAAGAGCGATGAATTTCAAACGTTCCTCGACCTTGAGAGTTATATACCAATCCCCAGCCTTACTGTATAATGTTAGACTAAAGGCATTGGTCTTGGAAACCTCATTTCATTCTCCTAGGGTCTCACATACTTGATCAAATACTTCCACAAATGTCTCCTAGGATCACCATCTCCAATGAATTTATGAGTTAACTTGGCTATCTAGGCAGCCTTTCCATGGCTATGTCGGCCACCACCATCTCTCACACAACAGGCACTATGCCACTACTCTTTCTTCCCACGGCCTATTCAAAAGCAACTACATCTATGGGTAGAGCTCGTGTTGGCATAACAGAAGAAATGATAGGAGTAGGTGGAGGTGCAACACGTAGCACTACATGAGGATGCATTGGTCTAAACCCTGGTGGGGGTAGATGTGCTACAGAAGGTATGTGTCCTACTCTCTAGTGCCCCAATAGGTGCTTTAGTCATGTGGGCATTAGGTGTAGACAGTCGGTCTCGCGTAGCAAGAGTTGGGAGCACACTCACTCCAGGGAAGGGATGTTTCATGGGTGTACTATAATGAGATGTGACCCCTCTAGGAATGGTAATACTAGATATGCCAGGCCGCACAGGGAGATCCATGTGTGAAGTGGTGTTGGCTACCGTGATAACCATGGGCATGTGGCTCAAAGGCAATTATGCGTCAGTAATCATAGGCGCCATAGTTGGTGGTGTGGTGCTTGCCACCACTGGTGGATGAGGCAGTGTACTAGTATTGTCTTGGGTGGGGGTAGCTCTCTAGGATCTAAGAATTTGAAGCTCATGCTAGTATGCTTTTGAGTCCCTCTACTGTAGCATGGCCTTATGGGTTAGAAGATGTGGGTTAATAGCTAGGTGATACTACAAGAGTAGGATCTGCTGGGCTCATGGGAGGTGTTACCATTTCACTCATTGTGGGCATCCTTTTTTTTTATGTCCCAACTCGCGCCCATAGGTCTTTGGATCCTTTCATGTTCTATGAATCTATATATGCAATTGCAAATACCTTGCAATAGTTCCTCCTTTGTTGTGGCCCCAGATATTAATTGGACAATCCATTCCCAATAACTAACACCATAAGCTTGACTTGTGGTGAAATCCAAAAGTCTCTATTGATGCGTCATACTCCCAATCATTTATGAGAAGACGTTGATCCATGATTTGCAAGCCTAGATCTTTCCCCAAGGTAGATGCAATGTTATTTCTTGTGTTGAGACTGTCGGGCACTACTTGCATAGTCCTAGCTTGGGACTCGTTTTGGGCGTATTGGTGGGCTGCTAATCGTTGTTTTGCCATTGCAAAGTCTCTTCTTTCTTTTCTCTAGTAACATGGATTAGTGCCTCTACCTCCTACACTTCTTCTAATGTCCTTGTGTGCAGGGAGTGGTTTGATGGTCATAGATACAGTAGGAGCTATATGGGCAAGAATATCAACATGAATGCTCCCTGCTTAACAATGGTCTCACAAATGTTGTTTTGGGCATACTGGGTTGTTTGGGCTGCTTATCTTTGCTGTGTCAATTGCAAAGTTTCTTCTTCCTTTGCTCTAGTAGCTTGGATCAGTGCCTCTACCGCCTGCACTTCTTCTAATGTCCTTGTGTAGGGAGTGGTTTGATAGTCACAAATGTAGTAGGAGCTCTATGGATAGGGATATCAACGTGAATGGTCCCTGCTTGTAACACAAAGTCTCTTCTTCCTTTTCTCTAACATCGTGGATCAATGCCTCTACCGCCTGCACTTCTTCTAATGTCCTTGTATAGGGAGTGATTCGATGATCACAAATTCAGCAAGAGCTATATGGACAGGAATATTAACGTGAATGCTCCCTGCACGTAACGATGAGAGTATAGCCCATCAAAACTCATTGGAAAATGGATATTGATAGGCTTTTAGACTTCTGGGCTAGTGAACTAAAAAGCTACACGCATTAAATATAGACAACTAGTCAAGATGTCCCAAATTAAAAAGAGGATTAAGCATAATAACTCCTGTTAATTACACTAATGCAAAAACGCAAAACGTATAAAAACACATAAATTTTTGTGTGCTGTAAATCCTCCCCTAATTTCTATTTTTGTCCCAATTTCTCTACGTAAGGAGTCAAAACTCATTCAAAATTGGGATAAATATTATGCCAAGAAACCGATTTTGTGGTCTATTTAATCCAATTCTTTCAATTTCATGTTCAATTGACTATTTCTTTTTTTTTTAATTGAAAAATGCAAAAAAACCAAAAAAAGAAGCTAGTCAAGATGCCCCAAGTTAGAGAGAAGATTAAGCATAATTAACTCGTGTTAATTACACTAATGTAAAAACGCAGAATGTGCAAAAAACACACAAAAAATTTGTGTGTTGCAAATCCTTCCCTAATTTCTATGTTTGTCCCGATTTTGCCATGTAAGGAGTCGAAATTGGGATAAATACTATGCTAGGAAACCGGTTTTGTGGTGTATTTAGCCCAATTCTTTCAATTTCATGTTCAATTGGATTTTTTAATTAAAAAATGTAAAAAACAAATTAAACTTGTCGAGTTAACCTAAATGCACAATAAATTACAAAACTCGGTGAAATTGAAGAACACGTAGAAATTACAAAAATTGAGCATGTAGAAATTAATGAAATTGTAAAAATTATAAATTTCAACAACAATGCCAAAACAGTGCCACAAAATGGACAAATTTTCAGAAATTCGTTTCTACCATTCTTGAAAAAACAAAAAATAGAAATATAGCATAAATCAATCATACACACACACGCATTCAAAATGCATTGTAGCTATGCGATGGGGCTATTCCCCAGTAGTGGCACCACTTATGGGAAGCCCTTGCACCATAGAAAGAGTGCAAGAACAAACTAAGGTCATGGGGCTTTACCCAACCGCACTCGGGAGCATAAAATAGCTCAACCAAGAAGCTAATCTTCCATAACCTATCTTAAAATTGCATGTGTAAGGTATGTCACTTACCTCGTGGAACACTTGTGCTCAGATTCTCATAGGAGACAATGTTGCCACGCAGCCACACTCCAAGCTCCACTCTGTCGCCCGCCACACTCCAAAGGAATCTCAACCCTCCTCTCACTCAATCTCCCTCTCTCACATACACACACATACACAATGAGTATATAATAGCTCTAATTGAATTAGGCAAGCAAGCAAGACATATAACAGAGCAAGAGAGTAGAGAAGAAGAGCACTGTATTAGTTGTATAAGAGAATAAATGGTGAGAATACAAATTGACCCTTATCTTGGCCCCCCTGGCATTCACACCTTAGCCATCCATGCTTAAAATATAGGTCCATGGCTATCCAGGGCTGCTTAGGCTTGTGCAAACACTTAATTAAGTACACAATCTCCATAATTAATCTTGTGGCACAACTTTCATAGACAAGCGAGCGGTGATCACACACGTAAAATATTCAATGTTAGCATTTTTAATATCAACAACCAAATGAAGTGATAATCGATGGCATCGACAGTGGAGAGGTGTCCAATGAGGGTTAACAAATAGAAAACACACAAAGATATATTCTCAAAACTCATCAAGAATAGTAACACACAGATCAAAACACTGCACAACATTGCAAAGAAAAGACAACGATTTGCCAAGAAAATTATATGTATTGATTATCCCCGATTACAACAATGACTCGCTCTATATAGCAAGTATCGTAGTTACATTGCTAGAGATGTCAACAGACATTAGGGTCTTTTGGATTCTTCGCCCAAGGCGATTATTATTCTAGTTAAGACTCGAGTTCAGACTCAGGATCTGCTCAAACTCATGTTCCCAGGTCTAACACATGGCACACCAATGGTGGAATGGATTCCTAATCCGGAGACTCAAACCCATCTTAAGCTTCATCCTCCATAGTGCCTTCATCACTTGTGGCCACACCATCTTGAGTAGCTGGAGTAATAGCTTGAACTGCACAACCTCAGCTGTACATGCCACACCCATTCACCCATTAGAACGTGGCATAGAATCAAAAAATGCTTTTGACTCCTTAGAGTTAGCCTTATGCTCTTCTTTGTAGGCCAGTTTGAAGGCTGCAAATTGATCTACCATGTTGTCATGGCTCTGCTGAAGAACTAAAGAATTTTCTTCAACAAATCCATAGATGTGTGCTTCTTTTTTTGACTGGAACTAGCCTGATCATGGACAAAATCCCATCTTTAGAGCGAGTTCCACTGGTTGTTTGCCCCCTGAACACGTAACTTCTAGTTCAATACCATGAACTTCGCCAACTTTGCTTCATGATCTTAAATCTAATTCATGAGGTACTCAGCTACCTATTCCTGCAACAAGTGGCTCAACTCAGCTACCTACCTGCCCCACCTATGGTAACCATTGCTAAATAGCCAAGCTAGATAGAGAGAGTTCAGAGAACCTCTCAAGCACCACCATGATGATGACGATCTCTCCTACAAACACAAAGGAGATAAAAGCAGAGCATCTTGAGGAAGCGTAGAGCTGTTGAGGGAGCACAATAATATGTTCATATACCAGCCCCAGCTCAAAAAAAACTTTTTAATGTTGAAATATGCAAGTGAATGGGTGTGTTGCGTGATGAGTGGTGATCAATGCAAGGATGCAACACAAAGATGCAAGTAGGAAAATAAGAGACTTGACATTCTTATTTAGGGCTCTTGTAAAAAGTTCCAAGTTGTAGGTGAGTGTGGGAGTGGGCTTGAGAATAATCCCACATGGGAAGTTTTGGGAGTTTTAGGAGTTTTAGTATAAAAAGTGGCTCATTTGAGAGCTTATGTACACATTGGGCTAAACTCATGCTTGAGCTCTCTTGAGACTAGCTCTCCCTCTTGTTCATAGAGGTGCAAGCTCTTCTCTCTCCCCATCTACACTATTGTATGAGCAATGCTCTTCCGATTCAATGCAATGAGATGATGTTTTTTTTCTCCTCTCATCTCTATTCTCTAGTGTGCATGCTTCTTTGTTGATGCTTGTGGATTCTCTATTAGGCTTTGTGTGGTAGTGGATTCAAGCTTAAGCTTCTCCATAGCTTGTAGCTTATCCATGGGCAAGGCATGGCTTGAGTAGTGAATGAGAATGCATGTTTATTTCAAGTTCCATTAAGCTTCAAGGTTTGAGTGCATGCTAGGGAAGTAAGTGCTTGAGAATGAAGTATGCTTTGAGCTTGTGTATGCATTAGCTTAGCTTTCTTCTTGTATTGGATGCATGAATGAGTGGGATGATGAGTGAATGAGTTATGGCAAGATGAGCTTGTATGTAAAGTCCCATTCGTGGATAAGCTTCCGTGCACCGGTACGGGTTGAATCCCTAGCTCCGAAAGGGATGCAAATCCCATTGGATTGAGCTACACAAGGATCATTCTACTCTTGCTACAAGTGTAGAGAGTCTTCCGTCTCTCCATTGGCACCGCTGCGGGGGAGAAGACTCAAAACCGGTTGAGAAGCTTGCATTACTACCACTAATTCTTTTTGTTTTTAGGTTTAGGGTTAGCACGAGTGTGGAATCTCGGAGTTGGTGATTAGAAGAGAAAAAGTAGATTACAAAGACAAAGGAGGGGCCGGATAAGGTCGCAAATTTTATTTTTTATTTTTTTTAAACACACACAGTTCCTGCCCGCCAACTGTAGTAGGCGGGCGGCGAGCGAATTCTTCTTGGTTAAGCGCATTTCATTATGGAACAGGTTTCATTTTTCCTTTTCCTTCTTTCAGTAAGTTATTTTGACAAAAACGGTAATAAATATTCGACCCGATGAGATTAGCAGTATCATTCGTAAACAAATTGAGGGATATGTTCAGTACCCCCTCTCCGGCACAACCCAGGTTTGAGGGAGGGACATAGCCTAACTATCCCATGGATAATTGATTGAATCAAAGGATATAGCACCGTAAAGGATATAGCAAACGGGCTGGCGATCTCTGTGATGGCGAGCGCGCAGAGGCCGTAGAGGCGGAGCAAGCGGAGGACCAGGTAGACGAGCCAGAGCCAGAAGCCGAGGGTGAGTTGGAGCCAGAAGCTCCAGAGAGAGCAAGGGGAGGGGAGGCCGAAGCCGGCAACAACTGAGAGCAAGGAAGAGAAGGTGGCGGCCGGCGAAGCAGAGGTGACCGGTTGAAAGCAGAGAAAGCGGCTGCATCTGAGGTGGCCGACGGAGGTAGATGCAGCGGAGGAGGAAGATAAGGCGCTGAGAGCGAAGGTGGTGGTGAGGAGTGGCCGAAGTTGAACGCAGCAGATTGAAGGCCGTGGTGAAGTGGCCGGCGGGCGAAGGTGAAGATCCAGGAGGTGAGGTGGCCGGCAGCTGTGGAGGCGCCTGGCCGCTAAAGAGAAAGAGAACAGGAGCTGACGATAGCTGAGGGCTAAGCTTGCCTCTCAGTCGCGCAGCAAAGGCAGCTATACGGAAGGAGAACGAGGTGGCAAGAGGTGCAGAGGAGGAGCCGCAGGTGGAAGCAAAGGGCTGCCTGGCCGTTGAAGGAAGCGGCTGGCGAAGGAGTTCGCTGAAGAGAGAGCGAGGAGGTGAGAAGCCCGCAGCGGAAGAGGAGCGAGAAGGAGACGTGGCCGCAGAAGAGAAATCCGGAGGCGATAAGGCGACTGGATAAGGTTAGTATTTTTTTTATTTTCATGTTCTTTGCATTTAAAAAAAATAAAAAAAATAATTAAAAATAATTAAAATTTTTTTAAAAAAAGCTTTCTATAAATTATGTGTTTTATTTTGAGTTCACATTTTCTGCATATTTTGCATTTTTTTTAAATTTTTGTATTTTTTTGCATAATTAGTAAAAATTAAAAATTAAAAAAATTAAAAAAAATATATGTATTTACACACATATTTATGTTAGTTGCATTTAGTGGTTAGGTAGGGTTTAAATATATATATATATATAAAGAAAAAAAATTAAAAATTTAAAAAAAATAAAAAACTAGACACGACAACGTGCTAAAAATAGCGTATGCATCTACGCTCGGGAACAATACTAGGGGGACGTAACACTAGTGCACCATCTAGGGTAACCACTCAAGGGAGCGGCACTTAATCGGTTGTTGGAAACTTGGAGAGCATTCTCGAGACATCTTCGGAGTCTCAAACAGAGAGCCTCTCAAGAACCGAGAGTGATATTTCAATGGACATAAACGAGTCATTTGGCATGAATAGACCATCCACACCCATTGGTATGGCAGATTCTGCTAATCCATTTGAAATCCCAGATGGGGAGTTGATTGACAACATGAGACTCCATTTATTGTATACAAACGCGCATGGCGGTGAGATCTACAAAGATCCAATGAGTCGGTTTGTTGTTAAAATTGTAGACATTCATTCTGCATTTGAACCAACACCATGGGTAAACTACCAAGACGATATGTACATGGGTAGAAATGGAGTACGCTATGAGGTCACCAAAAATCCTGAACAAGTGGATTCTTTGGGTGTACTTCAACCTAGCGCACAAGCAAAGCAGAAAAAGGAGCTTCCATCGGACCCAAATGTGCCAGGAACATCGCGCAGACCTGGTACGCCCAATTCTTTACTTGAAGAATTGTTTTCCAATAGGAATTGGGAGGATAGAAAAACGGGAAAAGAAAAAGAGACCACGAAAAACCCATGGGACATAGTAAAAGAAATTCCAGTAGTTAAAATCTATCAAGACGACCCAATTAAAGAGGTGTATAGGGATGTGGTAGAAACCTACTATGCAACCACTAAGCACCCGAGCTTAGAGCTTCCAGTCACGCATACAATAACTGTAGAACATCTAGATGGTTTCACTAAGCGTGTTCATGATAGATGGGGGAACGACTTTAGAACCCTTGAATGGCCAGAGGTTTGGGAAATGACATGGAAAGGAAGGCCCCTTTTCACTGAGGTGTCTACCTTAGACACGACACGTCAAGATGAATCTGCCTTTCAAGGAGAAACACTAGCACCACCATGGGCTAGAACCCCAAGTGTGGCTTGACCAGCACCTTCCATGCGAACAACTGCTAAAGGACCAGTCTTTCCAACGATTGATCCTACAAGGAGACCCGGGGCTATTAGAGAATCTAGGGGAGAAGAAAGACCACGAGAAAGTGGATATGTACCTCCAAGAGAACCCCATAGACCAAGTGAACTGACATTTGAAGAGCCTAGATTTAGAGGCCGAGACTCATATAGGAGACATGACGATGAATATTCTAGAAAAGTGAGACCATCTGCGTTGCAAAAGCTTGTCAAGAAGTATGACGGATCCGGTGACCCATATGACCATATAGCAGCTTTTAAGCAAGCTATACATGCGGAGCAAGTCACGGATACACATACACAAATCGAAGGATTTGGCTTGACATTAGAGAGTAAGTCTTTATCATGGTTTCAGACTTTAGAACCTGAGGCAAAGCGATCTTTCGATGGGCTGGAAAAGAGCTTTATAGCTGCGTTTTCAAAAATGGGAATTAAGCACAATGCGGTAGCTCAAATTTATGCTTTTAAGCAAAAAGATCAAGAATCTGTGCGAGATTGTATAAATAGGCTAAAGCAGTACATCAATCGATGCCCTGATGATGAGAAGCCAAGCCAAGGAAGATTAATTTCTATCTTCCTGGAAGGCTTACGAAACAAGACACTTCACGCTCACTTGTACGCAAAGAAGCATGTCATCTTCAATGTTGTTGCATGGATGTCATGGATTACGATGACAACTTTGACATGACTGGCATGGGAAACCAAGATAGTCATCCGGATGATAAACGTAGCTCTGGGAAGGGCTCTGACTCTAGTGTGCCATTAGTTAATCCAGATCAGATTGCCGAGATAGTATTGAAAAAAATGGGCAATACTACAGGCCTTCCTACCGACCCCAACCATCATACATGCATACTGTACCTACAGGCCCCTATGTCTGTGGTGGAGGATGTGGAGGTAGCCATAAAACCGAGTAGTGCCCAACCTTCTCACCGTGGGTTGGCAATCAACCAACAAAGAAGTGGTGCCAGCTTTGTAAATGGAACTACACACATGTTACTTCGGACTGCAATCACATTGCGATGATACAAAGGGAACAAGCAAACAACTCTGCACCTAGGCAGCAAGTTGTGAACCATGAGAGAACCTTAGTTGCTCAAGAGCAAGCACGACCGGTGCTAGGAGCTAAACCTCCTCCACCTGGCATAGCTTCCTTTAGATATGTGGAATATGAGAATCCTGAATTAGGTATGGAGATGGTTAGCTCTCAACCATGCTACATCGAAGTGGAGCATCCTCTTGTCGAACCCTACTTTGAGAACCCAACCGGACCAAGCCTAGTTCATGACTTTAATGGAGACCCAAGCTCTTTGATGCTTATATGATCTCAGCCAACCAAGACTCAAGGTTATCCAGGACCATATCCTACAAAGAGACTATACCCTACGCAACAAACAGGACCATGCTATGAATGTGGTGGACCAGATTGGGCGAGAGAATGTCCAAACAAGAAACGACCCCTCTTAGCTAACATAGGCACAACATCTACGTTTCCACCTATAGAGAGGTTTTCCCAAGGGTGTAGCATTGACCATCTACCAAAGGATTGCTTGTTGAAGCCTGCAGATCCGGCAGCACAAAAAGTTAAAGCGCCCCTCAACTATGTTCAAGTGATTCCATCACCCACGACATCTGAGGAGGAGAACGAACTAGTGTCGCTAAGAGTAGTGACTAGAGCCCAAGCGCAAAAGAATGTCAAAGAGGTTGTTGAGAAACCCTCTGAGATTAAGGTTTTATCCAAAGATGGAAAAGAGAGAAAGAAATCAACTCGACGTAAACCACGCAGTAAGGGGCATACAATAGTGTAGATGGGGAGAGAGAAGAGCTTGCACCTCTATGAACAAGAGGGAGAGCTAGTCTCAAGAGAGCTCAAGCATGAGTTTAGCCCAATGTGTACATAAGCTCTCAAATGAGCCACTTTTTATACTAAAACTCCTAAAACTCCCAAAACTTCCCATGTGGGATTATTCTCAAGCCCACTCCCACACTCACCTACAACTTAGAACTTTTTACAAGAGCCCTAAATATTGAATGTCAAGTCTCTTGTTTTCCTACTTGCATCTTTGTGTTGCATCCTTGCATTGATCACCACTCATCACGCAACAGGGTGTGTGTGAGAGCAAGCCCTTAGCAAGAGACTGTAAAAGGGAGTCTGTAATTGAGTGGGTGGCAGTGAAAAGATGAGAGGTATCTCTGATGAGAGAATCAAGGGTAGCATGAGTGAATATAGGGGTGTGGAAAGATTATAGGAAAAGGTGCCCTGAGATGTAGGGGAGGTGACACAAATCAAGGAGAAATTAGTGGGATTAGATGCTTGGCATCTTGTGGATGTACAACCTATAAATTGAGGCATTGGCCTAATGAGAAATGGCTAGTTTTTGAGTACCCATGCCTACATTATCGTATTAGATTAATTGTTCACTAATCTTATCTTAATCACATGCTAATTATGTTGATTCTTGTGTTTGATCCACCATAGCTCATCACATTACTGCAAATTTAACATGGTATCAGAGCCAAGCTTAGGATTCAACTAGTATTCAAGCCTAATCACTCTACTAATTATAGATTAGGAATTAATCACATTTTTTAGTCTCTTTTCAAGATCTTTTTGCACCCCTAGTATTCAAGCCTAATCACTCTACTAATTATAGATTAGGAATTAATCACATTTTTTAGTCTCTTTTCAACATCTTTCTGCACCCCTAGCTGGTGGAGGGGCTTGATCTCCCTCTAGTCTTAACATTAGGCAACAAGCTATTAGCCACACATAGCTAACCTTCCCACATATCAGCCCATCAACTCAGCTCTTCAAACTGTCGTCGGGAGAGCAGCAAAAATTCATGAAATCGCCAACGCCTTTTTCTCTGAGTAAATCTGCAAAATTGTCTTCACTACTTGGAATTGGGAGCAAAGGAGATAGCCCAAGAGGTTTTTGGATGCTCTAAACATGCTGGTGATCTCAAATTTATAAAATTCCTCAAGGAGAAGTGGCATCAAGCTCTCCATCAAATGTGCAAGTGACTTTGGTAAAATAGATATTAAGCATTCAATGTCTGGTCAAATATTTGGTTTCTTGGCTTGATCCTCTACTAGACTAACTGCTATTGATGCTCTTGAAAGCATCTGAGCTCATTTGAACTCTAAGGCACTAGATCTGGCCTCCCCGCATACTCTGTTTTTTGCACACAAAATAAGAGATTATTTCACTAATCAATAATTAATTAGCACTAATCACTATTTTACGATGCAATTGAGGGTTTGCATGAGTGAATATAGGGGTGTGGAAAGATTCTAGGAAAAGGTGCCCCCAGAGGTGGCGCAAATCAAGGAGAAATCATTGGGATTAGATGCTTGGCATCTTGTGGATGTAAACCCTATAAATTGAGGCAATGGCCTAATGAGTATTTGCTGGTTTTTGAGTATCCATGCCTACATTACCTTGTTAGATTAATTGCTCACTAATCTCATCTTAATCATCATCTAACCACTTGTTAATTATGCCGATTCTTGTGTTTGATCCACCATAGCTCATCATCTTGCTTGCATTTTAACTTGGTATCAGAGACATAGCTTAGGATCAAACTAGTTTTTTAAGCAATAATTCAAGATTAAGAGTTAATCACATTTTTTTAGTTTCTTTCTTCTCTACCCCCAGCAGAGCTGGTGGAGGAGCTCTCTCTCCCTTCACACATACCCATTGCCCAAGCCCTTTTAGAGGCCCATACTAGACTCAAGGCCCTCCACATAGCTCCAAAAAATCGGACGATTTCAGTGTAGAACGGCAGCGGCAATGCAATTTGCAGGCGCTAGGTAGATTTGGGAAAAAAGCACCATGCAATGCACCCGCTTTGAATTCATCTAATTCTAGCTAGACCTAGGGGTTTTCAAGCATGCTCTACAAACTGGTGAAGACAGTTTTTCATTTCATCAAGTCTACAGGGAGATCAAGCACTGTGCACAGTCAAGGAAGTGCCTCTGTTAATCACTTGATTAATTCTTCTTTAAAGCTTCAATCTTGATGTTTGTGGGCTCAAAACATATCTAGACACATTTATCTATTACTATATTGACTCATTTTGAGATTATATTTGTGCAAGTGGATCAATTAAAGACTCCAAGTTGGGACAGTCTTTTGCATATGAACAGTGAATTATCTTGGTAAATTGCTTAATTAATCCACCTGAGAGCAAGGTGTTAATTAGGCATTGGTGGATCTAATCCAACATTGGGAAGGTGCTACACATGTCTATGTGTTCAAATTGAATTTTTTGTCACAATCACTACCCCGATTAATCCCTCCAAATCAATGTATTTTTTGCACTCACAAAATAGGAGATTATTTCACTAATCAATGATTAATTAGCACTAATCACTATTTTTTGGTGCAAGTGCAATTGATGGTTCAAATTTACCATTGGGTATCTGATACAGATCCCTATAGCTTCAGATTGCAATTTGGAGATGGTTTGATACTCCAACCATTCATTACAAATCAGTCACCCTTGGCTTTATGTAAATTTTTGGTGAATTCATGCTGATAAACTTGTTGTAATCATCAATTAAACACCAAATCTGAGTTGTAAAAGAGTAGACACTACCCTTGAATTTTGAATTGGAACAAGAGGTAAGACCCTCTTCACATCATCATGAGCACGGCACAAGAAATACCTAAATTTAACGAGGAGCAGTTCCATACATGGCAACAAACAAAGACCATGTATTTGCTCATGAGAAAACATCTGTGGGGGCTAGTTGAGGGAAGAGATGAATGTCCAAAGGAGATTGCAGAGAATGAGATAGAAGGATCTCTACTAGAGCAAGAGACTAAGGTCAAACAAAAGAAAGGTTTGGACCCTACAACTGGAGAGTAGAGAGCATTCTACACCCGAGTAGGATTCTCACAAGGACGATGACAAGGACGAGGAAGAGGCAGGGGAGGAGGAAGGACCTTCACTTTCCACAACTGTGGGAAGCCACGACATATGGCTAGAGACTGCTACAGGAAACCTGATGAAGAAGGATCAGCATCATCGGCAAACTTCATGGGAGACTCCTAATAAGGAAGAGGAGTCTAGACATCTTTTCTGAGAGAGAAAGAGAGAGAAACCCCACAACCCAATGTAGCCTGCCCCAATAGAGTAAAACCACCTCTGAGCCACCGATGATGTACGCCATGTGGTAGATGTATATGTGAGCACTTTAGTCAAGGCCATGGGCACTTGTAGTAGCCTTGGACACATAGAGAGAGTGTCAAGGACTATGAGTAAGGGACTTGAGGCACTCGTCACATGGGCTACCAAGTAAGAGGGAAACTTGGTATAGGGTCCAAGTGTGCTAGAGTTATTCACTTGAGGGGAGGTGTTGAAATATCCAAATGGGTGTGTGCGGGAATAAGCCCTTAGCAAGAGACTATAAAAGAGAGTCTATAATTGACTGGGTAGCAGTGAGAATGTGAGAGGTATCTACTGATGAGAGAATCAAGGGTAGCATGAGTGAACATAGGGGTGTGGAAAGATTCTAGGAAAAGGTGCCCCCAGATGTAGGGGAGGTAGCATAAATCAAGGAGAAATCAGTGGGATTAGATGGTTGGCATCTTGTGGATGTAAACCCTATAAATTGAGGCATTGGTCTAATGAGTATTTGTTGGTTTTTAAGTATCCATGCCTATATTACCTTGTTATATTAATTGCTCACTAATCTCATCTGAATCATCATCTAACCACTTGTTAATTATGTTGATTCTTGTGTTTGATCCACGATAGCTCATCATCTTGCTTGCATTTTAACTTGGTATCAGAGCCATAGCTTAGGATCCATTAGTTTTTTAAGCAATAAATTACTTTGCTAATCAAGATTATGAGTTAATCACATTTTTTTAGTTTCTTTCAACTAGCTTCGGTACCCCCATCTGGTGGAGGAGCTCTCTCTCCCTTCACACAATTCCATTGCCCAAGCCCTTTTAGAGGCACATACTAGACTCAAGGCCCTCCACTTAGCACCAAAGCATCGGCCGATTTTACTGTATAATGGCAAGAATCGGCCGATTTCACTGTAGAACGGTGGGGGCGACAGTGCGATTTGTAGGTGCCAGGAAGATTTGGGGAAAAAGCTCCATGCGACGCACCCACTTTCAATTTGTCTAATTCCAGCTAGTGTAAGATTCCTCCCCAGCCTCTCAGAATGTCCAGTATCTTCCCCTGTAGTCAAATCCCTCTTCAGAAATATAAAAGATCTTGTTTCTACCTGTTTTGGCCTAGAGAGACAAAATATTCTAGAGAGAGGTTATTCAGATTTTGGATATTTTTGGATGGAAAAATATCTCTTTGTATTTAAATAAGTTCCCTCGAAGCAGAAGTTCAAAAAGATTTTCAGAAGGTGCATTAGAAATCAAGTATAATCTGTTCAAGAGGCCTTATCCTGAGGGTCAAGATTTTTTCAAAATTTTAAATTAAGATTCCTATGGGCCAATAAGATTCATCCAAATGTGTGGAGGATATAAATGGAAGAAATAAAGAAAATCCCCCCCAAAAATGAGTAAATACTCACATAAGATGAAGAGTTGACTAAGGACAAGGTTATTAGTTAAAAAAGAGAGATATTTAGAAGAAATGATGCATTTTTGACACCTCAGTATGGGGGAATTCCCCCCATGAAGGAGGCACCTATTTCACTTGTGTGGGAGAGTTTTAAACTCCCAAATAATGAGATATTTTTATCTCTCCTCTCTCCTGTTTCAACTAGATCCAAAAAGTAAGCTAAACTGACTTGAAAATGGTAAAAAATTGACCAAACTGATCTGGAAAATTCTAGAATGAGTTTGCTTGGTTAGAGGCTCACTTTTTCCTATAAATAGAAGCCTCCCCCTTTGTTGAAGCTTAATAGTGTTTTTTGCACTGTTACCCTGCTTCTCCCAAGAGCCAAAAACTGTGAATTTACTCATAATTCATTAATTTTTGACCTTCCCTCTTCTAAAGATTGGTGGCCACTCTTGTTTCAAACAAGAGTAGATCCCTCAAACCATCAAGCCAAAGCAAAGATCTTTCTTTTCTATTTCATTTTATGGTTTTTTATGATTTTTATCTTCTCTAAAATGATTATGATGTTATGCCTCATTGAAAAAAGGCATTCCCCTCTCTTCTTTAGTAAATCCAACCATTCTTTATCCTAGATGAATGATTAATGGATAAAATCAAGTTTTTCATAATGTTTCTCTTTGATAAGTAGAAAATGTTTACATTAGAATGATTTAAATACTCTTGGTGAACTTCTAATTAATTTTAGAGAATTAAAATTTGAAAAATGGTCAGCCATACAAAGGAGGTTATGGCAAAATTTTCTAAAATTGTGTAAAATAAGTTTTACTTTTTAGAGTAATTCCCATCGTATATGTATTCTTAAAGTGTTAATTTTCATCCTAGGTATAAGAAAATGCATACTAAAAATATTTTATTAAAAAAGTGTTACTCTCTTTAGAATTAAATTCTATGCATAGAAGGAAGCATAGTGAAATTGTTATTTTGATTATAAAAGTGTGATTTTTCTCATAAATGATTTTTATGCATAAATGGATGCATAAAAGAAATTCTTTTATATTAAAAGAGTGATTTTCATCATAAATGAATTGTATGCATAAAAGATATTTCTTTTATATTAAAAGTATGATTTTCATCATAAATGATTTTTATGCATAAATGGATGCATAAACGAAATTCTTTTATATTAAAAGAGGGATTTTCATCATAAATGAATTGTATGCATAAAAGATATTTTTTATATTAAAAGTATGATTTTTATGCATAAATGGATGCATAAAAGAAATTCTTTTATATTAAAAGAGTGATTTTCATCATAAATGATTTGTATGCATAAACATATGCATAAAAGATATTTTTTATATTAAAAGTATGATTTTCATCATAAATGGATTTTATGCATAAATTAGATGCATAAGAGAAATTCTTTTATTCTAAAAGTGTAATTCCTACTAAATTGGATTTATGCATGGAAAGATACATAAAGAATTTATTTTAATCTAAAAGTGTTATTCTCATCAATTTTGATTTATGCATAGAAATATGCATAAAGAAATCTATTTTTATTTCAAAAGAATTATTTTCATCAATTTTGATTTTATACATAGAATGATGCATAAAGAAATCTATTTTTAGTTCAAAAGAGTTATTTTCATCAATTTTGATTTTATGCATAGGAAGATGCATAAAAGATTGATTTTTAATTCAAAAGTGTCATTCTCATTTAAATTGAATTTATGCATAGTAAAATGCATAAAAGATTTATTTTTATTTTGAAGTATTATTCTCATAAAAATGAAATTTATGCATAGTAAAATGCATAAAGGGTTTATTTTAATTCAAAAGTGTTATTTTCCTTAAAATTGAATTTATGCCTAAATAGATGCAAAAAAATGATTTTTATAAAAGTGTTATTCCTACTAAAGTTGTCTTTATACCTAATTAGATGCGTAAAGAATCTTTATATCAAAAATTAGAATTCTCTTACATTCTATAAATAGATGTGATGAGATGTGATAGAAATCAGATTGATGTAGTGGATGTATGAATGTGGATGTGGATGTATGAATATGAATGTGGATGTGGATGTATGAATATGAATGTGGATGTATGAATATGGATGTGAAAATGGATGTATGGATGTGGATGTGGATGTGGATGTGAAAATGGATGTATGGATGTAGATGTGAATGTGGATGTGGATGTGAAAATGGATGTATGGATGTAGATGTGGATGTGGATGTATGGATGTGGATATGGATGTGTATGTATGGATGTAGATATGAATGTGGATGTATGAATGTGGATGTGGATGTGAAAATGGATGTATGGATGTAGATGTGGATGTGGATGTATGAATGTGAATGGGGATGTGGATGTATGAATGTGGATGTGGATATGAATGTATGAATGTGGATGTGGATGCGGATGTGGATGTATGAATGTGAATGGGGATGTGGATGTATGAAGATATGAATGTATGAATGTGGATGTGGATGTGGATATATGAATGTGGATGTGGATGTATGGATGTGGATATGGATGTGTATGTATGGATGTAGATGTATATGGATCTATTGGTTGATCTTCCTGATCTTCAATGAGAATTCCATCTTGATTTTTATAAGTGAATATTTACCGGGTACTATGAGCTAGGAACTATCGAAAAGGCCCCTGAGTGAACAGGTGGTGAGCGTTCTAGTTGCCAATGATGCCATAGATACTCCGATGAAGGAATGATTGGAAATTAAGATTCAACCGGATACTTGGGAGTTTATGCTCAGTAACACTATGATTTCATTAAATGACTGATTTAAATACAATTGAATCTGGGAAAAAGGCAATTTCATATTAGGTGTGTAAGTGGTGTGACTGGAAAATCCAGCTAGGGGGCCTGGGAACTCTTTTCCCTGGTGCCCGGGACAAAACCTAACCAAATTCTAAATTGGATCCCATCACTACAGTGGTTGGGCGGTTGGCTAACCCATGGGACTTAGGCTGGACTGATGGATCCGTAAATCGAGACTCAATTTCTATTTAGTTCGATAGATGAAGTAAATCCCATACAAAAATTGTTCTATGGAAAAGATTCAACGGCTGTGCCTCTCAATGAGAAAAAAATTGTTGGTCTCTATGATCCAAGTACAATCTTTTTCCTTGATCTGCCTATGGGACTTATAGGTTCAGTCAGATGAGTTTAGTTAGTTAAGGCTTTTGACTACGTTAGGGAAAAGTTAGCCTGGTGGAATCGCCCGTGCTTTCTGGGCAAAGGAAGTTTTTTCCGGGTTCGTTTTTGGAAAAACCGATGGATTAGTCTCTTGTCCGGATATCCATGGTGGGCGAGGCCCCGAGTGTGTGGGACCCTGCTCCCATGCAAGAAGTGCTACTTCCGCTGCTAGCACCTCTTAAATTGTTGCGCGGTGGGGACAGAGATCTTACAGCTAGGCTTGGGGGCTTTCAAGCATGCTCTACAAGCTGGTGAAGACAGTTTTTGATTTCATCAAGTCCATTAGGAATTTTTTGGATCCAAAAAGGGCCTCGAATTAGAGCTTAAAAAGCTGGGCTTAAGGGAGACAAAGGCTATGATGACCCCTATTTTTTGCCTTGCCACATCAGCCCATAACCCCCTAGTTTCACTTTTTAAAGGAATATTCTCATACTCTCTCTCGTACTTTTTAACTTTTCTCATACTTTCTCTCTTACTTTTTGAATTTTTTATCTTCTCTCTATAAATTGAATCTTTCTTGTTAATTTGAAATCTCCTTTCTCATTAACTCCCACCATATCTCCCTTCCACATCAACAAAACATTCTCGTATTTAGGTGGGCCCCAAAAAAGAAAAAAATTTTATTTTTTTATTTTTTTTACATTTTGAGGTGGAAAAAACACCACCCAACCAATATGTATGATGAAAATAAATTTTTCCCTCCAAAAAGCTTGTGATAAAAAAGCTTGTAATTCAAGCATCACGTCAAAAGCCTGTCAGAAGCCAGTAGATCCATAACTAACTGTCAGGTCCCCATAACCCCATAAACATAACTAACTATCAGATCCCAAAATTGTGGGGATCCCAAAAATTATTATTTTTTAAATTTTCTCATAAATATAATTTATTGATGAAAAACTCCATGTTAGTATATTTGTATATCAAAAAGATCATTTTCTACTTCGAAAAATGGATTTGTGTATTAAACGTACAACTACAAAGTTTTAACAGTCTCTCTCTCTCTCTCTCTCTCTCTCTCTCTCTCTCTCTCTCTCTCTCTGCTTTAGCTTCAAGATTCCTCTACTTAGCTATGGAGCCTTTGCAACCTGTGGGTATAGCCCCTTGTGAAGCTAGAAAACAGAAGGTTGATTTACACATTCGTATTCCTGAAGAGTATGGCAGCTCTAAAAAAACTCATCCTACTGATGCACAATCTATCCAAGCTCATAGGATAGCTAAGGAGAAAAATGTAGATCTTTGGGTTGATGGGCATCTCTATCCAGTTGACCCTCCATTAAGAGCAAACCCTCCTCCTTTTCGCAATTTATCATCTTTTATGCAATTTGTTGGTGAAGGAGAGCTTGGCTTGTTAGGATACTGCAGAAGATTGACTATAAGTGGAGCTTGGCAAACCCATATTCTCCAATCTCAATTGCAAGCATCACAATTCAGCCTTTTACAATGTCAAGAAGGACTTAAAACATCATCAGATAAAATGAAAGAGATCCTCGTAGAGAATGTGGAGAAGGATGCAAAGATTCAAAGGCTAGAGGAACTTATCAAACGACTCAAAGCAACGCCAAATGGTGCTCGTCTCATGAACGCAAAAAGACATTGGCTGGTATAGAATCTCTTGCGTTTAAAGGTGGAGCACGGAAGAAAAGGATTCGACAAAGTAAGTAACAGAAACTTTTATTATATACTCAGTGATTTAAACAAAATAGTCATGATTTGTGTTCTGCCATAGAGGTGTGTGGTTCAAATGAAGAGGGATGGAAGGATTTGGTCAAAGCCATTCTGAATACCAAGGATATTCTCTCAATTATTACTAACCCTCATCATCCTAAAATACGCCAAGCTATTGTCAGCAATGTAGTGAGTGAGATTACCACCTCCATCGATTCTTCATTAATTCAACATGCTTGTGATGCGGCTGGAATCAGAATGAAAGGGTACCAAACAATCCGTCAGGTTGTAAAAGATGCATTTCTAAGACAAGGAATCACTGGCACTTTATTTCCTACACTCAAGGTGATTCACAATGTCAAGCATATCAATAATGATGCTGTGTAGCGAGCTATAGGATAGTTTTATCACATTGAGGACACACTAACATTAGACACAGGGTCGAGCAGAAAGAAAATCAAGACAACAAGTACAGAATTTCACTATGATGTTTACAATAACATCTTTGTTCATATTGAGAGACTACAACAAGCTATGGTGAAGTTCTATGGTCTTTCACCAGAAGGTGAGAACTTGTAATTGCTACTATTCATGTTTTTTAGTAGAAAATGAAGACGATCATTTTGTTTTGAATATTGTAAATTACCGTTTATTTACAGTTTTGGGGAGCACACTTTCATTTGTGCTCAAGCTAGATGAGTGCCAAATTGTGAAAGGTCGGAAGCTAGAATGTATGAGCATTACACTCATGAATGAGGCCATGATTTGTGCATGGGAAAAGACTACCAAACCAAGTTTTAGTGTGCAATCTGAGAAAGAGGTCTGGTGGCTTGGTGCATTCGAGGTACCGAAGGAGACACATGAGGTATTGACATGGATGTTTGACATGGATGTTTGAAAGGACTCCCTGGATAACAGATGTAATCAAAAACAAAATTGATGGACTTTTAGATGTAGAAAACATAGGAAAGTTCAAGGAGGTGGATTGGCATCTTGGGGGAGATTTGAATACAATTAAATGCATGATGGGTTGTTGTGCTCAAGGCGCAATATCAAGATGGCCTTGTCCATACTGCAATGCTCAAATTGATATTCCTAGGTAGAAAAAGACAAATGGAAAAGGTATACAGAAGGTTGGTTCTGTTGAGAAGGATGCCTCAAAAGGTCCCAAGAAAGGGAAGAAGCAACAAGAAGATGCAGTAGATCCAACCGAGTCAACTAATAATGAAGATGAGGAACAACCAAATGCAAGATGGGTGGAAGGTGTCATGTCTCGTGATATGCTAGGAGAACCAAACAGGAATTCAAATAGGAGCCCCCCATCATTAATTTTCCACTAAAGAATAATCACTTTTGCACACTTCATGCATTCATAAGAATCTTTGATCGATTGCTTAAGTGCCATATCGATTCGGCATTCACAATGCCTACACAAGAGAGGAAAGTTGCAGCCCTTGGTAGATTAGAGCATCTTCTGAATTCTCTGGGCTGCCATGGCAGAAACGTGAAAATTGGAGTGAATAAGCAAGCCTCTGGTATGTCATACGAGGTTGCTCAAAAGGTCTCCATGACTGGATCAAAGGCAAGGAGATTTTTGGAGAAGCCAGCAAACATAGAGAATTCAAAGAAGACTTGGGGACTCTAGAGAGACCTATGTGCAATCACCACAAATGTAGATTGTCCAATGCTAGCTCTTGTAAATATGTGCAAACAGCTTTGGATAAATTTCAATAACATGGTTTGCATTATGAATCAAAGTAGCACAACGACCCAAGAACGAGCATCATTCCAACAACATATCATAGAATTCACCAAAAGTGTGCTAGGTGCTTGGGGAGAGAGTAAAGTAACACACTATATGGTAAGTTGTACAGTAAAAAAATAAACTGGTGTTTTAACCTTGACTTTTTCTAATTAAATTCTATTGTCATGTGTACAGCACATAGTTTATGCGCATGGTGCATATTTCATGAACAAGTATGGATCGCTCGACATGGGGAGGCACGCAAGGCTGCAAAAAGTCATGCTCGGCTTGAATGGTTGCAGACCAATGCTCCCCATAGGCATGGTGCTTGGCGTGCACGAGACAAGGGAGGCGTTGGGTTATGCACACACCAGCATAAATCTAGATGTACTAAGACTAAGAAAATAAGTTTAGTTAGGTTTTTTTTCCCTTAAAAAAACTATTAATAGTTCCTTCTCTCACTTCATTTTCATTTCACTTTTTTAGAGAGCTTGAGCTCAAGATCTACGTAGACATCCACGTAAGGACACCAGCACATCACCACGTTAGCATAGTCATACATGGATATGGTAGGCACCAAGAACACCGCACGTGTTACCATTCATGCCTATACAAAACACAGTGCAAGGCACCCAACAACTACATACTAACGACACCACAAAAGAGAGTGACCCCTTGGATTCTAGGACATGCCCAATGGGATCACCAGAGTCCCAGCAACACCAGTGCACACACATGCAGGCCCTTTTAGTGGGAGGAAGCGTGTGAAGAAGACCCCATAATGCAACCACCCCAGAGATCAAGACAGAGAGGCCAATGATGAGCAGTTTGACTGGGTTGGTGAAAACATTCCTACATTGCGCAGTACCATAGGTGTAACACCCTACTACCAGGACAGGGTCCCCTACCTACTCAGGAGGAACTTGATACACAGCTACCATAGCAACAGGAGGAGGAGGATTCAGACTATGAGAGAGACCAAGAGGAGGTTCCTGCAAGTGCGCACAAGTGTAGAAAGATCAAGCTCTTCAAGCCAAGGAAGTCCCAACCTCGCCAACGCACTAACACAACACAGAGAGCTCCAAGGAGAAGGATGCGCCAAGGGCATAGGGCTCTACAAGAAATCAAGTTTTATCAGAGGAACACTGAGTTGCTCATAAGAAGAGCCCCTTTTGCTCGTACAGTGAAGGAGATTCTCCAATGATATAGAACAGAGTTCCGTGTGCAGGGGATTGCCCTTAAAGCATTGCAAGAAGCCTCCAAGGCGGCTTACCTTGTTGGGCTTCTTGAAGACACCAACCTCCTTGCAATACACGCAAAGAGGATTACCATATCTGCCAAGGACATGCAACTAGCTCGACGCATTCGAGGCGAGCGAGACACTATCTAGAGATCTTAGATGTTAACCTTTTTTTTGAAGCAACTCTTTTGTTTCAAACCCCCCTTTGTAACAAGCCTGTCTGGCTTTCATTTGTAACCTTTTGATAATTAAAATTTTAAGTTTCTCTTACAATGTCTTGGTGTCATCATGTTTGTTTAACATGGAGTGTCTATCATGTGCCAGTTTGTCACCCAAGGCATCAGAAATACTCTTGGAGGGCTGAGGAAGCTGTGCCAAAACAGTGCGAATTTGGCCTCTGCAACGGTGATGTAGGCTCAAAATTCACACTGTTCTGGCACTTCACCCCTAGTCACTCAGGATCATTTCTGATGCATTTATAATGAAGTTGAGCACACTAATTGTGAGAAACAGTAGTTTATAAGATAAAAACACCTTTAATCATGTGTAAAAATATAGTGTTTATCATCCAATGCATCAAAATTGCTCTTGGAGGACTGGGGAAGCTATCCCAGAACAACGCAAATTTAGGCTCTGCAATGGCGGTGCAGGCTCAAAATTCACACTGTTCTGGCACTACTCCCCCAGCCACTCGAGATCATTTCTGATGCATTTATAATAAACATGAGTACAGTAATTGTGAGAAACAATAGTTTATAAGATAAAAACAGCTTTAATCATGTGTAAAATTACATTGTTTGTCATCCAATGCATCAGAATTGCTCCTGGAGGACTGAGGAAGCTATGCCAGAACAGTGCGAATTTAGGTTGTGCAGTGGCGGTGCAGGCTCAAAATTCGCACTGTTATGGCACTGCTTCCCCATCCACTCACGATCATTTCTGATGCATTTATTAATGAAGTTGAGTATATTAATTATGAAAATAGTAATTTACAAAATAAAAATACCTTTAATCATGTATAAAAATACATTATTTGTCATCCAATGCATCAAAATTGATCCAAGAGGGCTGAGGAAGCTATGCTAGAACAATGCGAATTTGGGCTCTACAGCAGCAGTGCAGGCTCAAAATTCGCACTGGCGCTGCTCCCCAAGCCACTCAAAATCATTTTTTATGCATTTATAATCAAGTTGAGTACATTGATTATGAGAAACAGTAATTTACAAGATAAAAATACCTTTAATCATGTGTAAAAATACATTATTTATCATCCAATGCATCAGAATTGCTCCTGAAGGGCTGGGGAAGCTGTTTTGGCACTACTCCCCCAGGCTCCCAAGGTCATTTCTGATGCATTCACAAAAACATTGATGGTACAAACTTAAAAAAACAATGATATACTTGATGAAAATAAGTTTGCAAAAAATTGTATTGTATTCATAAGAAATGATACATCATCTTTACAAAGGCTTTCTTACAATATTGAGCTTCCTTCTCTTGTTATTGGGCATAGTGTGCTCAAGGAAGTGTGCTCAAGGAGTGATTGGGCTATTTCTTGAGGATCCTCTATGCCTATGCTTTTGGCTATACCTATACGAGCAAGAAACTTACCCCTAAATCTAGAACCAAAAACATCAAAGACAAGGGATTTTTTAATTAGAACTATACATTTGGTGCTCTGTGTGCCATAGAGGCTACACAGAGCACCTTAGACAGGGATTTCAAAAAGAAGAGAGTGAAGGCACATTGAGGGGTGTCCCTATGGATAATGGCGATGCCATCCACAGGAAGTCGACCAAGATAATGCGCTAACATAGCATCATGTCGATGGCCTGGTCTCTGCTGCCGCCGCCTCTCCCAGCAAATGCGTCAATTTCAACCACCCTCTGCAATCAAAGGAAAAATCAAAATATTTTTTTAAACATAATTACAAATGTTTCTAGGTTGTAAAAGGTTGATTATTACCTCTTGCTCAATGTCTTCTTTTGCCAAAGTGCTGGTGGGGGTGGAGAGGTCAATCGAGGACTTAGCCTCATCCTTTTTTGGTGCTTTGGTCTCCTCCATTGCTCCAACAGCAAGGGTATCCTTTTCAGCCTCTAGCTTGTCTTGTAAGGTTGTGAATTCCTCCTTTGGAACTAGGGCTTGCTCTGCGGTCTCAACCACAGTTTCCTTGACCAAAGCAACTGTCTCTGCTAGATTCTCCAAGGGGTAATATAGCACACTATCTAGGTGAGGACCGAGGTTGTGGACGTATCAAGGTCCACCTCACATCGCGTGCATATAATGCCCAGGCATTCATCCATTCTCAAGCCAGCTGTCTTTTCAAGGTCATGAAGAAATAAGTATTCTTCACCTTCCACCACAATGGTTCTCAAGAGATTGATCTCAAGCTCTGGCAGCACCTTGCTCTCCTGGTGTGGGGAAGATGGCCCCACATCTTCTACTATAGTGGGCTGTTCAGCTGCAGATTGTGCACCCTCCGGAAAGTGCTATGATGCAAGCTTCTCTTCTACACCAGCACTCATTTTCCTATTGCCTTCACTTCCTTATCATCCCTCAAATACCCTGCCAACTGCAATGCAGGCATCTCTACCTCCTCATCCGAATCCTCATCTCGCTGATGAGGAACGCAAAAGTGGCAAGCCACGAGAGGAACCCAGTTCCTAAATTGCCCTTCCCCAACCTTTTCACCTCCTGCTTATTGAAGGTACAGTAAGCTCCTGCGGGGATGCAGATGTCAATGAAGCATTTAAGGCACTGGGATGTAGGGGCGGGCATATTGTTGAATGTACTTAAGCAGCTCAATAGGCATTAGAAAAAAAGGGAGCTCATTGTGGGGCCTTTTACGGTTTGGAAAAATAAGCTCTCAACCAATCAACAGAGGGCCAACGTAACGTTGGAAATTCACAAAAATAAGAGAAAATAGATAAAAGAAACAATACTTTATGTAGGTACAAGCGTGCTACATTAATGTGGAGATTGGTTTTTTATTCTCACAAGATCTTTGGACATGAAGATAGAATCTAGTCTGACATTTTCTCTGACAAGGGCCTTCCTTCTTCCACCTTCCTTTGAACTTTGAAATGTTGTGCTGCCTTTCCTTCGAAAGGTCTACCATTCTACACCACTGCCTCATTGTGCAGCAGCCTCTTATTTTCCAAAACTGCTCCCTTGATCCTGTTTGGCTTAGAGTAAGATGTTTCTTGTCAACTATCTGTCTGCCCACTTTCTCTTTCTTGAAACTTCACTTTGTTATCTTGTTTACATTACTTTGCTGTTGTTACAGATTCACAAGGTCTCCATGGTGAATAAAAACTATGGCCGTTCTTGTGGAAGACGCTCTGTGGATGATAATGCTATGAAGGCAGAATTATACCACACATCCTTACCCCGTCGACCTGCTTCTTCTATTTCTTCGTTAGTAGAGGATTCAAGTACAGTCAAAACGGAAGGAACTTGGGAAAGGTTTAGTGTTTCGAAAGGAGCATGGGTGCTCATGCAACCTAGCAAAAGAAAAAGACCCCAGACAAAAAATATTTTCTTGGCGTCATGGAAGGGAAGAGTACGAGATTTTAAAATCACCAGAGGGAAGATATCGGTGAAAGAAGTTTTGATTCAGCATGTGTACATGCATAAAGAACTTGTCTTGCGAGACTATCCAAATGATCTTCCGCAACAACACAAGCCTAATTGTATATTTTTCTATTGTGGTTTTGTTCTTTATGAGGTGTATGGGTTTTTAAGATGAAGCTTTCTTTCTTTGCTTATTGACATTCTTGTGTTATTTTATTTCAGATTTATACCCTTCATCATATGAGACATGGCAAAACATCGATTGTATTCTTGGATTTATAGATGTTTTGTATGGATCGATAGGAGAACAACAATACCAAGGTCGATGTGCAACAGAGCTAGCTCAATCGGGTATATTTTTTATTGATCATTTTTATCAGTGTGCTGGACAATGCTAACACACATGGTGTGTTAAGAAAACAAGACCTTCCGGCATGGAATTTAGTGGATTGGCCTCTCCCACATTTTAGTGTTACAGAGGTATATAGGGCCAAGCTTTTCAAAGAAGTACAAAAAGCTCCGAGGCCCAATATTGCCACAAGGATAGTAAAAATTTCTTTATGCATGCCTCTCACAATTTTTGTAGACTTGTTTAATACCTTTCCAGTGAAGGTTTCAAAAACAATGTTCACAGTTAAAGCAACAAGTCTGGCATGCATGCCACAATTTCTAGATAAAGGTTGGGATAAGAAGACATGTAGTTCAGTGTTTTGTGAGGTTGTCCAACCTTCTATGCAACTGAAGTACATGGTTGCATCACAAAATTTTCTTTTTTCTTTTTATTACAAGCGCAGTCGAATGCTAGGCACAAAACTGGTCCCAATGGATCAAGATGAAGATTCTTTTGGTGCAAAAAATAAACTTCTTGATATTGATGTTGTTGAGAATGGTGATGTGCTAGTCAATATCTCATTAAGACAATGTTGCTCCCTAGCTCAATTGCGCAATGACATTCTGTTTGAGACAGAAGGTTCTATTTCAAAGGACTTTTTATTTATCTACAACAATAAGAAGGTACACCATCTGACTTATCCTAGTCTCATTAAGCACTACTATTAGTTTACTTTACCCTATTGTTTCATATTGCTTTTTTTCAGGTGCTCAAAAGAAGAGAGAGTTCAATAAAATGCAAAGACATTGAAAATTTGAAAATTGAGATAACACAGACTCCATAAACAAAGGTATTATATTCAATAAAGTAGAATTTTGTACAGAAGTGTTTGATTATATATGTAGAACATATTCTTGATAACCATTTTCTATTTATCTACAGGCTGATCCAGAGGCTGCTCTACATGGTCCAAGCTCAACGTATCATCTTTTTTTGGAGAATCTATTTTCTGCTACTCCATCCTGTCATGTACAGTCTCTTGGTGCTGCTCCATTGTCTCCTCTACTGCCCCTGGAGCATCTGTTTGCTGCTGCTCCATCTTCTCCTCAATAACATCAAGAGCAGCAGGTCCTTGTTCTTGTGGCTTCTCCTCATCAGCACTAGGTCCTTGTTCCTGTGGCACCACATCAACATCATCTGTGTCATCAAGGTGTATGACACCTTCTCAGACTTTAGAGCTCTCACCCAACTCGACAGTAGCTGGTACAATAGGTTTGGGGGAGGCATACTTCAAAAACTTCCAAATTGTATCAGCTCTGAAACTATATACATAGTTCGAGCTGAAGCTATCTTCTCTCATCTGCAATGAGATATGATGATTTCGAACACTTTGTACCAACATCAATTATTTTGAAGCTAAATGAAAATTATTTTTTCTTACAAGCTCTGGCTGTCCTATCTCAAAATAGCTTACACTGATCAGCACTCTCCAGCCGCAGCTACTTGAATCATCTTGTTGAGGTGTCTGTACAGTTGGAAAGATATGTTAGAAATTGTTAATATCTGAACAAAACAAAATTATTCAATAAGTTCAAAGGCATAGCATGAAATAGACATCAGTAGAGGGAACAACTTTCTACCTCTAAATCTAATGGCTCTATTGAATCCAAAAGATTGACATTAGGAGGACAGTGATCCAATGCATCTAGAAGCCTTCTAATACAACTGTAATACATATAATTCAGTTAGTGTGCATTAAATCAAAATAATGAAGTTTAAAGTTAAAAATAACACACACACTACTTACAATTTCAGCTCTCTGTGTGTGTTTTTAAGAGAGTTGAATAAAAAGCATTGCTTCTGCTGGATGTCAATAGAAGCAAAGCTCCAGTGGTCCACTGCATAAGGAAAAAAGCATTAAGAAATCAAAGGCTACAAGAGTTCTCAATCTTGAAGAAAAATCCCAAAAGAAGCAGTCACCCACATACTTGTTATGGTATGGAAGTAGCAAAATATCGACAACATCAAAATCGCAGTGTCTGAACCAATTGGAAATATCTATGGGAGTTTCCTTTGGATCTCTTAACTTGAAGGAAATGGCAGGATCAATAATATGAACTGTATGCTGTACAGCGTGGTTAAGCCAGCTTCTCATCATGCTGCATTGGACCAAACAATAATTAGGGTAGGGTGTAAAGAAGGTATAAGAAGGATTGTTTTGCAAACAAATGTAAAATAAAAGACACTCACTAGAACATTGCAAGAATGATAGTATCTGAGCAATACTCATTCTTTTGAGCCAATGCTGCTAAGCATGGTTTTGTCAAGTCAAAATTATTCACTGAAGTTTCATCCTCAATATGGACAACTATGTTAGGGCCCAGCTCCTGCAACCTTCTCTATATCTGCAGCTCCATCTGTACAGTCTCCACATCTATAACAGATTTGGATTCTTTTATTTGCTCCTTCAGTGACTCCTTATAAGCAGCTTTCCCTCTGGTGCTCTTTGAGTGGGTTACTTTAACAACCTTAACCTTATCTACCTTCAACTTTCTTGTAGGTGGAATTAACAATATGTCTCTCATTTTGATGTCCTGCCATTCCACAGGATGGACCAGCTTGTCATACCTCCATCTCACTCTGGACAAAGTGTTGAAGTCTTTGGCCATCAGAGTTACCCTGTGAGCATGGGCTGGTACCAGCATTGAATCTTCAAAATATTTCTCCAAGTAATCCTCTGCCATTTCCTGTAAGGAAAGAATGGCAGTCCTGTTCCACCTGAAACCAAGGTGCCAACTATCACATATTTCTCTCACTAGTCTCTGAAAAGGTGCCTTGGGGATTGCAAAGCCTATAGCGTTTTGTTGCTTCCTGATCTCCTTTTAAAGTACACCTGCACCATGTTTCAATCTCTTGGCCTTTTGCTGGAGCAGGCTCATTGGCTTCCCCTTCCTACCATGTGCAACTCTTCCCTTTGGAGGTACACTAAATTCCTTGATACCTGTCCCAACTGCTGCTGCTGCAAGCCGTGGTCCCTTGTCAGCCCTCCTTGCAGTTGACTTGGTTCTTGCCATCACTCTGACAAGCTGCATACAAAGCAATGGAAAGAGATTACAGCCATGGAGAACATGGAATGATACAAGAAGGCAATGACAGGGGTGGATGAAGCAACATTTATAAATTTGCAACAAAATGCGATTTCGACAGTTTGAAATTCCTAACAGCTCACTCTCGCGTTTTCCTGCAAATACCTGAAGTAACATGCTATTACATTCCTACAGTGATTTCTCAGTCTTTACAACTAAAAACAATATGGATTGAGTTTATGCAAGGAGTGTACAGCCTTGGATAGCTTAGAAAGACACAAAATCATAATGATAGGGGTGGATGAAGCAACAGTTTTATATTTGCAACAAAATGCGGCGATTTGGGCTGTTTGAAATTCCTAAAGCCTTCTCCTCGCCTTTTTCTGCAAATTCATGAGGCAGCATACTGGAACATGCCTTCAATCATTTCACTATGTTTGCAACTTGATGCAAGATGGATTGAATCTATGGAAGGCAAGAAGTGATCAATCTCTCACTCAACCAGCCCAATTCAAAAGTCTTCCTGCTTGTGGTTGTAGTGGAGAAAGCTAAGGAATGCATATAATATTTATCCTAATATCTAAGCTACATCACATCACTCAGTACCTTATCCTAATATACTATTAAACAAGAAGAAAAGGATATAGAGAGTCTTACTGACCTGGAAGCTATCTGTAGGTGTGCTGTGCTGGTGATGAGTACCCTGTGCTGGGGATGAATCTTTGCTGCTGGTCAGGATGTTGATGGTGCAGAGTAGGGAGGTAGAGAGGCAAGAGAGCTGAGAGGGGAGGGCCTAGACAGGAGAGATTAAACAGGAGGGAAATGATTATTGCAAAATACAAACAAAGTAGCTAATAAATACCACACGTGTGGAATGGAGTCGTTTTTTCACACGTGTGGATGGGACCCAAATCTCTTGGAGTTTGAAACTTGGCACGTGTGAATGGCACTTTTTGCCTTGAAAATTATGCCAATCATGATTTCATAATCAGATCCATAGACACTCTTCCCTCCCCGTCTTTCATCCCTGCCAGCACCCTCCCATCATCCTTTTCCTTCCCCCTCTGATCCCTTCCTACCCAACACACTCCATCCAGACTGCAACATGCCTCAAGACTACTACCACTGCCAGATCTCCAGGATACCTAGGCTGCAGCTCAAGTTTGGAAGAGAGCAGAAGAATCACCAACAGCATGGAAAAGGAAAAGAAAGGTTAGAGATCTATATTCTTCTCAATGTTTTTTGATATATATTTCTTCCATCCATAGAATTCTTGAATCTTACTGCCCAGGAATCTAGTACGTCACCCTAGGATTTGATTGGAGATGGATATCAATAGGACCTAGAAGTTTGCAACAAAATGTGAGGAGAGTGCTTAACATTTTCCGAATTTTCCTATATCGCGTTTTCCTACAAATTCTTATATTAGTTTTGGTTTTCATTTCTTCCTCATTGTTTTGCTCTCTTTGGCCCTGGGGAATTCTTCCTAGTATCATCTACTATCCAGGACACTGTGAGATGATCCTAGCATTTGATTGGAGAAGGATATCAATAGAAATGGAGAATTTGCAACAAAATGCGAGGAGAGCACTTGACATTTTCCAAATGGCCCTACATCGCGTTTTCTTGCAAATTTCTGTGTCCCTTTTGGTTTTCACTTCTTCCTCATTGTTTTGCTTTCTTTGTCCCTGGGGATTTCTTCCTTGATGATGAGAAAAGTTTTTGCTTTTTTGGAATAGTTAATTCTCAGGCCCCTCCTTTCAAGAGGAAGCTGGACTTTTCTACTGCTATACTTAGACCACAGCAATCACCAGGTGAGTCATGTGTGCTCATGAAGAGAGTTGTTTGGTGATATCCTATACATTCCCTGATTGCATATGTCAGCATATCGAATTCATGATATATAAATTTTTGTTCAGGCAAAAGCAAGAGACTGGAGCAGAAAGCTGAGTCTTCCCTTTCAAAACAAAAGGAACCAGAAGAGGACAAATCTCCAGATTTGCTCCTATTTGACTTTCTTCACAAGTGCAAGGCTCAGAGGAACTTCCACATATATCACAGTATTTTCAACAGGGAGTTCACTATGAGCTCTGTACTGGAGCATCACATAGATTTTCTTTCAGACCATTGGGATACCTTCAAACAACTGACAGAGTCAGGAAGAATTGTGAAAGGTGAAAAGGTTTTTGTGCATATAAATCATATTGTCTCCATTGAGACAGGATGAGGTACTATGTGAATAGAAGATTTGACAGCCTGCCTGAGGAATATAAATTCAGCTGTAACTTGCACACCAGAAAGTGTAGAGTGCTTGAGGAAACCATGGCATTCCTTATGTACATTGTCTTCCATCAGCACTCTCTAGAAGAGCAAGGGCAGGAGGCTGAAGAAGAAGACACATCTATAGCAGAGGAAAAAGAGGATGTTCCTGTGGCAACAGAAATAGCAGAGCAGGAAGAAGATATCAACCTCCAGGATGAGGGGCTGCAAGTGGCTGCTCTTGACCTTGTTCAACTGAGGACCAAGTGGCTGCTCTTGACCTTGTTCAACTGAGGACTAAAACTCTTAGGGCAGCACAGCCAGTTGAAGATTTTGATGTTCAGAGTAGCAACTATGCAGTGCCCATGCTTCCAGGTGTCTTCATTGGTGGTAAAGATTATGTTTTCCTCCATGATATAGAGTGTATGTTCAATTTGAGGTAGGACTATGCCATTTCTCTTATTGCCCAGGCTTCAAGGCTTGACAAGGAGGTTGGCATAGAGGATGACCATTCACTACTGGCTTTGGAAACAACTTTTGATCCTGCAGAGGCCCTTACTATTTGTTTCAAAGAGGCTGAAAAGTTCCAAGAGCCAGATGAAGCTGCCTTCCCAGCTCACACAGGAAGCTATGAATCTCTCAGCACTATACAAGGGAAAGCTTAAAGAAGAGGCTGGACTGGAAGGGAGAGGAATAAATCTTTGGAAAGATGAACTTTTGTTGCTGATGAAAATGAGAAGGTATGATCTTATTACTTCAAATCAAATACTTTATCTTGTGTTTAAATGTTTTGTAGTTGTGTATTATTGTCTCACTCCAATCTTTTGATATGTGGCAGCTACAAATTGAGGATGACACATTCCTCCAGAGAACAAGTGGAAGCAGGCCGGCTGGGCTTGGCAAAATGTCAAGCCTAGCTCATTATATTCATGATCTAGGCAGTGCTAAGATCTTGATTTACCACCATAGGCAATTGAGCAACAATGGAGAAGCCATTGTTTACTTCTTTAAATGTTTGTCTAGGGTTTTAGGTGGACATGATCTTTCATGGCAAAATGAAAAGATCATTTTAATAGAGAGGCTATCTGCAATAGATATATTTGGGGATTATGTGAATAAGCAGGCCTCTAGGGCCTCTTACTTTTTGTCTTACACTTCTTATGCATTAGCATGTGGTGTTCAGGAGCCCAAATGTATGGAGGGCTATGGAAAACACAAGCTCATAAGGTTTCGAGAGCCACCCATGATTGCATCAGGCGACACAATCCAAGAAGACGAACACGTGGAGATAGCTGAAGACAAGGATACCCTTCCCAGACAAGCAACAGAGGCAAGCATTGATAAATAGACAGTCGACATCAAGCCAACAAGGAAGAAAAAGAGTCCAATCAAGATCAAAAAGAGAGTTTCGATTGGCAGGCCCTGGGAGTAATAGAATTTAGTCATCAAATATAGCACAAACATTATGTTGAAGTTGAACTGATTTGTACAAAGTCTTTGAACCTCATCAGTTCCTTGTCCGTACGGACGATCAGTACCCTTTTGCATTTGTCCCATCACCGTACCACACTTCAGTACTCTTCCCACACTCAGTAGCTTCTAAAAGCATTTGACACTCAGTACCTTATTGGTAAGGATCAATAGTGTGTCTAGCATAATTAAGTAGTATTGATTGAATTTTTTGTGTGTAGCTCATGGATGTATTGATTCTTGTTAATATAGATCACATGTTTCACAAAAGAAATACTTTTGATGGAGTCTCAAAACATATAGGCATAACACCAAGAGTCACTTGTTCCACAAAATAAAAATCTATTGATTGAGTTTGAAAACATGTAGACATAACACCAATAAGTTACAAACTGCTATTCATGTTTACTTGTCCATTTATGGTTTCTAAATATCTTCGAATCCCTCCATTGTCTATGTCTCTCTGCTGCCATTGAATTGTCCAAAGTTTGTCTTCGTCTTTGCTTCTGGGCTAGAATAAAAGCAAGCTTGACTTTGGAACTATCAACTTTTCTTTTAGCATGCAGCCTCTGTAGAATGCCTCGGTAAAACCATTGGAAGACTTCCTTCAGACTATTTGCCTTTTGACTCCCTCCATAGTGTTGTGTGTGTCTGAAAAATGATATGCTGTTTTCACAGAGATGATATGCTGTTTTCACAGAGACATAAGAATGCATAGTAAGTTATAAAAAAAAAAGAGGATCACACTTAAGTAAAAGAAGAAGACAGAACTTTACCATGTAGTGAGTTATATTGTAGGCTGTCCACGCATCTTTCATTGACTTCCCAAAATGTTTAATTGCCTCTTCAAAGTTCTTGTAATCACTCTTTGTCCATGTTACATTGTCACAGAACATGAAGAGTTGATCAAGAGACCTCCACACCTCTGCCTTCACATTTCGTGCTTCCCCATCTGCGTCATGATCTTTCACGGCATTATGGACTTGCTTCCACAATCCATAATTAATCCTTGAAACTGTTCTACCTTGCCTTACTTGCTTACTATTATTGTGTTTGGGTCAAGACAAGAATCTTCTTGCCTTAACACCACCAATAGAGGGCTTGATTGGTACCTCCTTGCCATTGGTAGACTTTTTAAAATCCTTTGTGATATGAACATCACCTCCATGCAGACCTATATCGGATAACACTTTTTCGAATGCTTGTAGAGCATCCTTTCTATTTTTTTCGGGACGGAGTTTCCAATCAAGTCCAATATACAAAAACACCAATTTCTCAATAATTTGACATAGAGCATGTAATGTGCATATGTGAACATTACTTTGTGGAATGTCAAGAATGGCCTTGAAGTCAGGGTCAACTTTATCTCTATTAGGTGCTCTCTTCCACCATTTGGAATCCATTACTTGAGCTGATTCTTTGCAGTAAAGACAAGGAGACTTTGAGTTGCCTCCTTTACTAACGTTATACATGCACTTAAGTGTTTTAAGATCCCCTGCCATGTGCCACTCTACTTGAAAATCACCTTTTCTGGCAACATGGAGATTCTCTCCTTGCACTTGTCTTTTAATTATTCTTGGTATTTCCGTGTGGTGAAACACCCAATCTAGTGTTTCATGGTCTTCTGTCTTCACCTATGATTATAGAAAACAAAAGTCTTACTATAAAAGATTTGAAAACAATGACTAAAATCAAGTACGAAACAAAAAATGATCATACCTGGAACGAGCCTAACCACCATATGTGTTTCTCCAACTGCACACTAAAATACTTCGAACTCTTCAGTCAATGATGTATCAAGTGCTCCATTCATCAATGTAATAGTAATCCTTTCCATTTTCTTTTCCTTTACAACCTCACATTGATCTAGTTTGATAACAAATTTCAAAATGCCTTTGCACTCCTCAAATGTTATTCCATAAAACTCGACCATTCTTCTTTGTAGATCTACAAATATATTGTTCCAAGGGTCATACATAGTGGTTCCTTTACCAACATAAAATATTTCTTCAATATGGATATATTGCCCAATAAACTCATCTATACTTTCATTCAAATGACCTCTTATCCTCCACACGCTTGCTGGATTTGGTAGTAAAACTCATTTAATCCTTTGATCTCTCAAAGTTGAGGATATCGCATGGAAAATCGAACTATATCCCTTCCTGCTAACTCCACTAACATCAAGAGCCTCTTGGATTGTAGTGCCATCAACTTGATTATTGGATATAAAGTCCTCTATAACATTACGTTTGATTGTTTTGTATTTTTTTTCTTCAATCAAACCTTTTGCTACACCACAAGAAAGCAATCCTTTCATTTGTTTAACAAGAAGAAGGTTGGGATCCATATTTTCTTTTGCAGGCTCCAATAGTTTCCTATAGTAACAACACAATATGCCTATATTATTCAACACCTCCATTCTTGTTTTGCGTTAATGGACAAAATAGATATAGTCATTTGAGAGCCTTTTTGAGTATAAAAAATGAAAAATTTCAAACTAGCCTTGCTTCCTGAATTCTTCGCTTGCATCCACTAGTCGTCGCAGCCTTCAAATTTGCAATGTTTTTAATCTTCCTGCTTCGTTGTCTATCTCCAAGCACGGTTCTCTTCCTTCTTGCTCTTGTCAACTCTTTTTTACTCTTTGAATGCTCCTCAATTTCATTCTGCAAACTGCTACTCCAATTTTGCACGAATGGCTATCTCTTGCATCCTGGCCCCCTTTTCTTGTAGGTACATCGTTTTATATGTTTCTGCAAATGCAGACTGCACTGAAATATAACCAAGAAGTCCATTTTGTCCATCTCTCGTAAACCTCAGTAGTGTGGTTGGATTGACAAATGGAGGTGTAGAGTTTTTTACTAGACATTTTGGATATATGCTTCCATCGCACCATAAATCAATATGTTGAAGCCCTTCTCTTCTCATATTTTCCCGTTGTTGAGCATTCAGCACCGTATCCTTTCATCTTTTTTGTGCTGGAGCATACTGTTCTTCTAAGTCGATGTGAAGATGGTGTATCGCTTCTTCTGAGATTGTGACTCACATTTTTTGTGCTTCTGAGGTTGCAAAGTTTGCTTGTCAATCTCATAGTCTTTTTCTAACATGAATCGTGGAAGTGTGGCGGTATCCATGCAATCATTAAGTTCAGTGATGGATTCTTTATGAGAGGCCGTCAAAAGAGATGCGGAATCTTCGAGAAACAAAAAAAAACTAAGGAGATATTTAATGCAAAATCGTGTTAGTTAGACAAAAGATTATCTTATTCCTTTCTGAACTGACAGTTCGGTAGTCCTTACTGACAGTTCTGAGCCACGTTTCTGTATTTTACTATTTTTGAGGTCTTTTAGAAGAGAAATAAATCAAAAAATAGTGAATTTCTTACAGGGCCCCAAAATGAGCTCCCTTTTTCCCTAATGCACCCATCAATCATTAGGGCAATGGGGAAAGGAGATGGAGTGGGGAGCCAAGTATTGCTCCATGTATGCAATCTGTGTCTCATAATGTTGGGATGCAAGGGCGAGCGACTTTTCAAAGTCGATTTCACGAGAGAACATGACAAAGAGCTCGCTCTTGCCCGCCACCCACGGGGTGTGGAGAGGATTTCACAGAAGTTGTCAAAGTGGGTAGCCATGTGAATGCAAAGAGATAGTGTGAGCTCGTGCTTGGTTTCTATCACGTGAAAATGAGAAAGAAGGCATCTTTGGCTATTTATAGTTAAAATTTAAAGTTTGGCCTTTTCACACTAGACCGCTAGACAAAAAAATTGATTGTCCCCTCCTTACGCTTCCCAATCTATAAAAATATAGAAAGTGGCACAATAACCAGAAAGTGTAAGGGTTAACTCTAGACATGTAGTGGAATCAGATATACCTTTCTTCTCATCAACTTGAAACTTGACTCTTCCACATTGTCAAAGCCCATGATGCTAAAGTGTTGACGCAGGTCTGCTAGGCTCCAATGCTTGCTTGCTGCCACTCGCTCAATCCATCCATTTTGCATCATCACAGCTACCTCAATAGGCATAGTTTCTTCTTCTGAGGCTTGAAGTGGGATCCATGTCCCGTGCTTTTGCATCCATCTTTGGTAGTGCAGACGCATGTACAAAATAGAGCGTGCCTTTAAGAACCTGAAAGACACTGTAGAATCTACTACTTTGCACTTGTACACATCACCTTGATGTGACCTCTCATTAACCTCCCAACCCTCTCCTAGTAATCCTTGAATGCCGTACCTCCTTACAAATATACATTATTTTTGTTTGGTGCATTAGCATGGAATTGAACATGTGCACAAAAACATGTAAAGGACAAAACCAATTTATCCCTACTGACCTAGATGCCTTTGAAAACTTGAGTGATGTCTTGATATCACTTACCATCTTAAACTTTAAGCATAAGATGGTCTAAGCATCAGGTTTGGGCCATTCGGGATTGTTAAGAGGGGGGTTGGGGATCTCTTCTAGCTTGCCAAATAAACCTAGTTTTTTATCTACAAAATATGAGTGAGAAAAGAAAAAGATATTGTTCTATACAAGATCACTTGGGCTTTGAGATACAAACATTGCCTCTCCAATGGATGCATGCATGGCATAGAAAACTTTGTAGTGATTGTTCCTCAACATAATTAGAGGGGAAAATATCTGCAGAGAGACATAAGAAAATGGAGAATCATAAGAAAATTTGAAACAAAAAATCCAATATTAGCATGTTAAAGCTGTGTTTATGTTACACTGACAATTTGAAGGAAACCTTGGTCGTTGACCTTGAATGTACAGGTCTCCAAGGGTATACACATGTTGCACTATGGCAACCAGTCCTTCCTTCTTAGTATGCTTGAACCTTGTGGCCACCCCTTCCAACAATGATGTAGCATATTCCCTAGTTGTTGATGCACTCGATGTGGTCCCTTAGAGCTTGGTTGCATGTAGACCCAAGCCCCAACCTTGAATCTTGTTGGAGCCCAAACTCCATTCTCATCTCTTGTGTTATGTAGCACAAACTCCATTCTCATCTCTTGTGTTATGCAGCACAAGCTCTTCCACCTTCTCCCTAGGTATTCTCACATTACTGGTGGTAAGAAAAGAGAAGAAGGGAAAAGAAAATCTTGTTTTACAACAGAAGAGTGGAGAGGAGAGAAAGTTCAGGGTTTTCAGTGCAGCAATGGAAAGCTTAAAAGAGGGTTAGAGTTTGAGAATAGGCTTCCTAAACCTAGGGTAGACTAAAGAGGGATAGAGTTTCTGCAGCAATGGAGAGGGAGGGAGCTTGAGAGAGAGAGAGAGAGAGAGAGAGAGAGAGGGAGATTGAGAGGGAGGGAGCTTGAGAAGCAGGGAGAGCTTGAGAGGGATGGAGTTTCTGCAGCAATGGAGAGCTTAAAAAAGGAAGAAAGAGGGAGAGGGAGCTTGACAAGGAGGGAGAGCTTGAGAGGTATGGAGTTTCTGCAGCAATGGAGAGCTTAGAAGAGGAAGAAAGAGGTTCAAAATGAGCTTTCCAAACCTAGAGTATGTTGGGGGGAAGTTTGAGAGGGAAAACACACTTTTGGAAAAAAAATTAAAATTTTTCAATTTTTAGGGTTTTTCATCTACGCGATTCTAGGTGGGGGGACCTCTAAGTTTGGGCCCAACAGGTAGGGGGACAAGAGTAGTAATTAGGCCCCATTAGCAAACCAAAGCCTAGGCCCCCTAGGGTCAAAGAAGTCAAAAATGAGCCCTCTTCCTATTGGTCCATTCCTAATCAAAAGTTAATCCAAGAGGCCCTCTTTGGGTCCAAAAAATTCCTAATGCTACAGTGAGATCCAGCACTATGCACAGTCAAGGAAGTTTCTCTGTTAATCACTTGATTAATTCTTCATTAAAGCTTTAATCTTGATGTTTGTGGGCTCAAAACATATGTAGACACATTTATCTATTACTATATTGAAGCATTTTAAGATTATATTTGTGCAAGTGGATCAATTGAAGACTCCAAGTTGGGGCAGTCTTTTGCACATGAACACTGAATTATCTTGTCAAATTGCTTAATTAATCCACCTAATCAAGGTGTTAATTAGGCATTGCTGAATCTGATCCAACATTGGGAAGGTGCTACACATGTCTATGTGTTCAAACTAAATTTTTCGTCACAGTCACTACCCCGATTAATCCCTCCAAATTAGTGTTTTTTTGCACACACAAAATCGGAGATTATTTCAATAATCAATGATTAATTAGCACTAACCACTATTTTTTGGTGCAATTGATGGTTCAAATTTCCCATTGGGTATTTGATACAAATCCCTATCACTTCAGATTGCAATTTGGAGATGGTTTGATACTCCAACCATTCAGTACAAATCAGCCACCCTTGGCTTTATGTAATTTTTTGGTGAATTCATACTGATAAACTTGTTTTTGTAATCATCAATTAAACACCAAATTTGAGTTGTAAAAGGGTAGACACTGCCCTTGAATCTTGAATTGGATCAAGAGGTAAGACCCTCTTCACATCATCATGAGCACAGCACAAGAAATACCTAAATATAATGGGGAGCAGTTCCATACACATGGCAAACAAAGACCATGTATTTGCTCATGAGAAAACATCTGTGGGGACTAGTTGAGGGAAGAGATGAATGTCCAGAAAAGATTGGAGAGAATGAGATAGAAGGAGCTCTACTAGAGCAAGAGACTAAGGTCAAAGAGAAGAAAGGGTTGGACCCTACAATTGGAGAGGAGAGAGCATTCTACACCCGAGTAGGATTCTCATGAGGACGAGGACGAGGAAGAGGCAGGGGAGAAGGAAGGACCTTCACTTGCCCCACAACTCTGGGAAGCCATGACATATGGCTAGAGAGAGTGCTACAGCAAACCTAATGAAGAAGAATCAGCATCATCGGCAAACTTCATGGAGACTCCTAAAAGGAAGAGGAGTCTAGACATCTTTTCTGAGAGAGAAACCCCACAACCCAATGTAACCTGCCCCAATTCTAAGTAAAATCACCTCTGAGCCACTGATGATGTATGCCATGTGGTAGATGTATGTGTGAGCACTTTAGTCAAGGTCATTGGGCACTTGTAGTAGCCTTGGACACATAGAGAGAGAGTGTCAAGGACTATGAGTTAGGGACTTGAGGCACTGGTCACGGGCTACCAAGTAAGAGGGAAACTTGGTATAGGGTCCAAGTGTGCTAGAGTTATTCACTTGAGGGGAGGTGTTGAAATATGCAAGTGAATGGGTGTGTGCGGGAATAAGCCCTTAGCAAGGGATTGTAAAAGAGAGTCTGTAATTGAGTGGGTAGCAATGAAAATGTGAGAGCTATCTACTGAGATGAGAGAATCAAGGATGGCATGAGTGAATATAGGGGTGTGGAAAGATTCTAGGAAAAGGTGCCCCCAAATGTAGGGGAGGTGGCACAAATCAAGGAGAAATCAGTGGGATTAGATGCCTGGCATCTTGCGGATGTAAACCCTATAGATTGAGGCATTGGCCTAATGAGTACTTGTTGGTTTTTAAGTATCCATGTCTACATTACCCTGTTATATTAATTGCTCACTAATCAACTGAATCATCATCTATGCTGATTCTTGTGTTTGATCCACCATAGCTCATCATTTTGCTTGCATTTTAACTTAGTATCAGAGCCATAGCTTAGGATCCATGTAGTTTTTTAAGCAATAAATTACTTTGCCAATCAAGATTAAGAGTTAACCAATTTTTTTCTGTTTCTTTCAACTAGCTTCGGTACCCCAGTTGGTGGAGGAGCTCTCTCTCCCTTCACACATACCCATTGCCCAAGAAATTTTACAAGCACAAACTAGACTCAAGGCCCTCCACATAACTCCAAAGAATCGGCCAATTTTAGTGTAGAACAATGGCGGCGGCGCGATTTGCAGGTGCCAGGTAGATTTGGGGAAAAAGCTCCATACAACACACCCGCTTTAAATTTGTCTGATTCCAGCTAGGCCTAGGGGTTTTCAAGCATGCTCTACAAGTTGGTGAAGACAGTTTTTGATTTCATCAAGTCTATAGTGAGTCCAGCACTGTGCACAATCAAGGAAGTGCCCATTTTGAGCTTATATTTGTGCAAGTGGATCAATTGAAGTCTCCAAGTTAGGGCAGCCTTCTCCACATGAACAGTGAATTATCTTGGCAAATTGCTTAATTATTCCACCTAATCAAGGTGTTAATTAGGCATTGCTAGATCTAATCCAACATTGGGAAGGTGCTACACATGTCTATGTGTTCAAATTGAATTTTTCATCATAATCACTAACCCGAGTAATCGCTCCAAATCAGTGTATTTTTTGCACACACAAAATAGGAGATTATTTCACTAATTAATGATTAATTAAAGCATTAATCACTATTTTTGGTACAATTGATGGTTCAAATTTACCATTGGGTAGTACAGATCCCTATCACTTCATATTGCAATTTGGAGATGGTTTGATACTCATTCAGTACAAATCTGTCACCCTTGGCTTTATGTAATGTTTTGGTGAATTCATGCTGATAAACTTGTAATCATCAATTAAACACAAGGTTTGAGTTGTAAAAGGGTAGACACTGCCCTCAAATCTTGAATTGGATCAAGAGGTAAGACCCTCTTCACATCATCATGAGCACGGCACAAGAAAACCTAAATTTAACGGGGAGCAGTTCCATACATGGCAAACAAAGACCATGTATTTGCTCATGAAAAAAACCTGTGAGGGCTAGTTGAGGGAAGAGATGAATGTCCAGAGGAGATTGGAGAGAATGCGATAGAAGGAGCTCTAATAGAGCAAGAGACTAAGTTCAAAGAGAAGAGAGGGTTGGACCCTACAACAAGAGAGGAGAGAGCATTCTACACCCGAGTAGGATTCTCATGAGAGGACGAGGATGAGGACAAGGAAGAGGCAGGGGAGGAGGAAGGACCTTCACTTGCCACAACTGTGGGAAGCCACGACATGTGGCTAGAGACTTCTCTACAGCAAACCCAATGAAGAAGGATCTTCATCGTCGACAAACTTCATGGAGACTCCTAAGGAAGAGGAGTCTAGACATCTTTCTTGAGAGAGAAAGAGAGAGAAACCCCACAACCCAATGTAACCTGCCCCAATAGAGTAAAACCACATCTGTGCCACCGATGATGTAGGCCATGTGGTATGTGTGAGAGCTTTAGTCAAGGTCATGGGCACTTGTAGTAGCCTTGGACACAGAGAGAGAGAGTGTCAAGGACTATGAGTTAGGGACTTGAGGCACTAGTCACACAGGCTACCAAGTAAGAGGGAAACTTGGTATAGGGTCCAAGTGTGCTAGAGTTATTCACTTGAGGGGAGGTGTTAAAATATACAAGTGAATGGGTGTGTGCGGGAACAAGCCCTTAGCAAGAGATTGTAAAAGAGAGTCTGTAAAATTGAGTGGGTAGCAGTGAAAATGTGAGAGGTATCTACTAACTACTGATGAGAGAGTCAAGGGTAGCATGAGTGAATATAGGGGTGTGGAAAGATTCCAGGAAAAGGTGTCCCCAGATGTAGGGAAGGTGGCACAAATCAAGGAGAAATCAGTGGGATTAGATGCTTGGCATCTTGTGGATGTAAACCCTATAAATTGAGGCATTGGCCTAATGAGTATTTGCTGGTTTTTGAGTAGCCATGCCTACATTACCCTGTTAGATTAATTGCTCACTAATCTCATCTTAATCATCATCTAACCACTTGTTAGTTATGCTGATTCTTGTGTTTTATCTACCATAACTCATCATCTTGCTTGCATTTTAGCACTACACTCCATACTCATATGGTTGGAGCGATCCATCTAGGTTGGTGTATGAGCTACAATGTTGGCTTTGTCTTGACACTTTACACACCAAGAGAGTGGGTTATAACTAGGGGTTAGGAGCCATGCTCCTCATGTCATCTAGAAATGATGCTCGGTGTCGCCTCCATCTTGGGAGGCCTCATGCTATCTTCCTTCTTTGTCATTACATTGGCTTCTTCAACTCTCTTCTTATGCCAGCAATCCTTTTCCATATGACCAGTTTTGCCAGAGTATTGGCAGGTCATCTTTGTCCTTGGTCCTTCTCTAGTTCTCGGTCTTGGTTCACCTTGAGGAAAGTGTTTTCTCCTCACTTAATGTATCTTGGGACGACTTCCATCAAATTTTCTTCTCTTCTTCTATGAGTGTTGCTTCCACTCCTACAATAGTTGGATCTTGGGATGACTTCCGTCGAATTTGCTTCTCTTCTTCTATGAGTGCTGCTTCCACTCCTACAATAGTTGGATCTTGGAGGTTCTTCAAGGTAGCCATCAAAGGGCCATACTCCTCAAGTTGCATCATTTTTAACAATATGGCTATGGCATCATCTTCTTCATCTACTACTAGTGCCCTAATGATAGCCACTTGTGTTAGACTCTTCATTTTGTTAAGGTGTGCTGAAAGAGAGTCACTATCTTTAATGTCCAAGCCAAAGAACTATTTTTTTAAGCTTATTTTGAATTATTTTGCTTTGCCCCAAACAATTTCTCTAGTTCATCCCAAGCACCCTTAGATGTAATATGATGAATTAATCCATTTCCCAACCCTAATGCAATGATGGCTAATCCTTTTTCATTCTGACTTAACCACTTGTTCTTTTCATCCCCTTCATCCTCCAGACACTTTTCCCATCCATTTACAATGCCCCATAGTCCATCCTTCATTAATATAAATTTGATCTTGGCTTGCCATGTGTGTGGAAGGATTCCCCTTTATACTTCTCAATCACAAATGAAGTAGTCATTTAGGGTTTTAAGAAGGTCTTAATACTCAAGGTCAATGTCTAATCTCATTATCACTCAAGGTCAGTGTCTAATCTCATTACAAGAATGATTTGAATGGAATGATTAGTGCTAATGCAAGCAATTAATCATCATGAAAACCTAAAACCAAGCTCTCTATTTTTATGTAGAAAACTGCTGATGTTCAAGTGATCAACCATCGATGTTCAAGTGATCATGAAGACCCAAAACCAAACTCTATTTTTACGTAGAAAATTGCTGATGTTCAAGTGATCAATTAGCCCTTCAAATTAAGGGGAAAATTGAATGTGATGATATAGACTTGTAGAGAAGCTCCCAAACTTATGATTTGGCTCTCACTTGCCCAAAAATGCCAAAAAAATGAATGAATTAAATGTTAGAAATCTAGGGTGGTTCAAATGTAATTGGAGCCATGAGATTAGTATAACAATATTTCTAATGAAAAGAGATAAATGCTTAATCACATGAGAAAGATAATTAGAGCATAATGATGTAAAATGAGAGATTTATTTTGCATTAGATGTGTGCCAATTTATAGGCAAGTGATACAAGTTGGACACATCATCAATGAGATTATTTGATTCCATATTCTCCTCCACAATTATCTCCTTGATTCTCTCCCTAGAATCTCTCCATGATTCTAGCTAAGTTGTTGACCTTATGTGCCTTATGTGCTCCATGATTCTCTCCACCATGAGTGATTCTAGAAGATGCCAAGACCACTTACATTTTACACAGATTCCCAATAATAACTCTGGTTTTTACATTTGATTTTGACCTTTGCCCAACTAGGCATATTTGGCCCTATAACCCCTAAGGCTGTAGGCATTAATATTTGTCTGATTATTCCAACACCCCCCCCCTTAAACAAATATTCATGGAAATGCTACTATTATGATGGAAATGTTGTTCCTACTAGGGATTCCCACTCATGCTAATGATACTAGTGCTCTTTTGGTCTTACCTAGTTACAATGTAATGGTGGTACACCTAGTTAGGTTTACAATGCTAGTTTTACGATGACCTTTTGGGTTTCCCATGTAGGTATCCAATTATGCTTACAATGAAGTAGTTATGCGCTTATAATAATGGGGTGGCCAACGGGTAGGGCCATGCCCTTGTTGATTTAGCAAGTCCGATCTTCTTCAAAAAACTTGGCCTCACATGAGGCTACCTTCTTCTTCTTTGTCTTAGAGCTGGAGCTGATGTCGATGAAGATTTTGTTGATGTAGCAATTGATCTTCTCTTTGTTTGTGAGATGACACCCTTGTGGAAGCCCGACTTAATGTGTGCAATAACTTCATAATGCCCAATGTGAACTGATTGCAATGTGAGTTCCCTTTTATGATTTTATGGCTTACAAGGTTATTTTCATGGAAACTTGCTAAAGACATGTTACTCCACATTGATATCACCTCAGGGTTGTAAACCTTACCCACAATTATGATTATTATTATTATTTTGCCTCTGATTGTACCACTGGCACTGGGCTACCTCTGTTGGTAGTGGATTTTTGTGTATGATGCTTCTCTACTCGTTGTGCGCTTTTGGGTAGTCCTCCAGCTTCTTAGCTGATTCTTCTCTACTCATTTTCTGCACTTTTGGGTAGTCCTCCACCTTCTCAACTTCCTTGATCTATTCTCTCTACTAGCTTCCCTTCTCTATTACAAATGCTCTTCTTCTGCTTGTGTGAAGCAAGATCTTTACTTCCTTCTTCTTGCTCTGCAAGAAAGAGTTACCTATTCTCTGGTCTATAGCATGAAGTACAATGAGAAGAGAGGAGAAGTTCCTTCCTCTTTCTCTGTAAGAAAGAGTTGCCTATTCTCTGGTCTATAGCATGAAGTACAATGAGAAGAGGAGAGGTTCCTAATTACAAAACAAAAAGCATAGCAAATGCAACCCCTAATTACTCCTAATCTCCCCTTAATTTTAAAAACCCTAAAAGCATGGGGACTTCTTAATTATTCTTGAAATTCCTAAAAGGATTTTAATAAGCTTTCTAATCACCCTAGCATATGGACCTAACCTACGCTATGATACCATGTTAGAAATCTAGGGTGGTTCAAATGTAATTGGAGCCATAAGATTAGTATAACAATATTGCTAATGAAAAGAGATGAATACTTACTCACATGAGCAAGATAATGAGAGCATAATGATGTAAAATGAGAGTGTTATTTTTCATTAGATGTGTGCCAATTTATAGGCAAGTGATACAAGCTAGACACATCAAATGAGATCATCTGATTTCATATTCTGCTCCACAATTTTCTCCTTGATTCTCTCACTAGACGCTCTCCATGATTCTAGCTAAGTGGTTGAACTTATGTGCTCCATGATTCTCTCCTTGAGTGATTCTAGGAGATGCATGAATCTAGGAGATGCTAAGGCCACTTACATTTTGCACAAACTCCCAGTAATAACTATGGCTTTTACATTTGATTTTGATCTTTGACTGACTAGGCATATTTGGCCCTTTAACCCGAGGCTCTAGGCATTAGTATTTGTTTGATTATTCCAACATTAAAGGCTTGTTTATAGAGGCGGTTTTTGATAGAGCCAATTTTGAAATTCAATTTGTAGCTTGATTAGCTCACCAAATGGCATGAGACTTGCTACGCATACTTCACATATACTCAATTAAACAATGGAATCCTCAATTGTTACCAGTGTGAGAAAAATCTTCAAAACATACTCCTTCCTGCTGTGCAATTTTTATCGACAACTACTACTGTTGAGATTTTGGAGCTTTGTAAGATACATATAATTTGATGAGATCACTCAATGAATAGCATGAAGAAGAGGGATTAGTGGTAATTAGTACAAGATTAGTGATACCTATTTTATTGCTAGCTTGAGATGGCATAAGTGAAGATTCATGGCTCTGATACTATGTTGGAAAATCAAGCACGGTTGAGCATGGTGGATCAAATCAAATCAGAGACATGATTAAGCATAATGATTAAGACACAAGGTGAGATTAAACTAATAGAAGAAGAATGACAATGATTAACTAAAAACCCACATAAATCTCTTGCATTACTTTGTCTCTCTTCTTATGCCAGCAATCCTTTGCCATGTGACCAATTTTGCCACAATAATGATAGGTTATCTTTGTTCTTGGTCCTTCTCTAGTTTTGAGTCCTGGTCCTCTCGAGAAAAGTGCTTTCTCCTACTTGATGTATCTTAGGGTGTCTTCCTTGGAATCCTCTTCTCTTATTCTATAAGTGCTGCTTCCACTCCTGCAATAGTTAGAGCTGCAAGGTTCTTCAAGGTAGCTACTAAGGGGCCATACTCTTCAAGTGTCATGCTTTTTAACAACATGGTATGGCATTCTCTTCTTCTACTGGTGCCCCAATGCCAACTAATTATTGTGTTATACTCTATATTTTGTTAAGATGCATTGAAAGAGAATCACTATCTTAAATGTCCAAGCCAAAAAATTATTTTTAAAGCTTATTTTTTGGATTATTTTGCTTTGCCCAAACAATTTCTCTATCCCAAGCACATTTAAATGTATAATGTGATACAATATGATGAATAAATCCATCTCCCAACCCTAATGCAATGATGGCTAATACTTTTTCATTCCAGCTTAACCGCTTGTTCTTTTCATCCCCTTCATCCTCCAGACACTTTTCCCTTCCATTTATAATGCCCCATAGTCCATCCTTCATTAACATAAATTTGATCTTAACTCGCCATGCATGGAAGGATTCCCCTTTAAACTTCTCAATCACAAATGAAGTCATTTAGGGCTTTGAGAAGGTCTCAACACTTGATTATCACTCAAGATCAATGTCTAATCTTAGTACAAGAATGATTAAAATGGAATGATTAGTGCTAATACAAGTAATTAATCATAAAAACCCAAAACCATGCTCTCGATTTTTATGCAAAAAATGCCAATGTTCAAGTGATCAATTGGCCCTTCAAATCAAGAGAGAAATTGAATAATGTGATGGTATAGACTTGTAGAGAAACTCCCAAACTTATGATATGATCTCTCCCTTACCCCAAAAACACCAAGAAATGAATGAATCAAAGGCTTGTTTATAGAGGCAGTTTTTTAGAATAGAGCTAGATCTAAAATTCAATTTGCAGCTTGATTAGCTCATCAAATGGCATGAAACTTGCTAGGTATACTCCACATAAACTCAATTAAACAATGGAATGCTCAATTATTACCAGTGTGAGAAATCTTAAAATACATAGCCCTTCTTCCTGCTGTAGTTTTCGCTGTCGACTGTGCTACTGTTGAGATTTGGAGCTTTGTAATATGAATATGGTGAGATTTTTTATGATGATTAGCTCTCCTTTGATGTTGCCTTAGCTTCACATAACTTCAATATGCGTAAAGTGCCTTGATTTGATGAGTTATCTCACTCAATGAATAGAGTGAAGAAGAGGGATTAGTGGTGGTGGGTAATTAGTACAAGATTAGTGATACCTATTTTAACTGCTAGCTTGAGGTGGCATAAGTGAGGAGTCATGGATCTCATACCATGTTGGATAATCAGGCATGGTTGAGCTCATGGTGAATCAAAGCAAATGAGAGACATAATTAAGCATAGTGATTAAGACACAAGGTGAGATTAAACGAATAGAGAGATAATGACAACGATTAACTAAAAACCCACATAAACCTCTTACATTAGAATGATCCAAGTGCATCATTATAAAGCTCTTTCATGTGTCAATAATGCTCACACTACTACATGTGCCTCCTTGCACTTTCCATGTGTTACTATTTTGCCCTTTGACTTCACCTTTTACAAATGACCATACAAATCAACCTTTGACATTGGACCCTTAGTCTATTTCTTTTCCAATGTGCATGCTACTCCCCTTTCTCTACACATGTTTCACCTTTCCACATTACATTTCTCAATAAGAGAGAGAGAGAGAGAGAGAGAGAGAGAGAGAGAGAGAGAGAGAGAGTGGTTGAAGAGGGTATTTAGAGAGAGAGAGAGAGAGAGAGAGAGAGAGAGAGAGAGAGAGAGAGAGGAAAGTGGAGTGAGGGCTAGGCTGGGCTAGATGAGGGAAGAAGAGAGAGAGAGGACAAGGGTGTAATAGAGCATGAGGGTAGATGTCAAAAAAATCTTGCTCCAAGCTCACTCAAAAAAACTACCTCCAAACCCTTCCTCGACAAAAGTATTGGCAGTGTAATCTAAGTGTTGTGCATCATACATATTCGATTGTATGGAGCTAGACACGTTCAAAGCCACCAACAAATTAGACAAAGATGAACATTCCAATGGAATCATGTGAGAAGGCACAAGTGAACCTTAAAATAGGACAACCTCTCAACAAAGAAATGATGTAGATATTGCTCGTCTTTTTTGTAACTATGGAGATCAAATTTAGAATGTATTATTATGATTACTATCTTAATCTTGTACGAATCCTGATGGTCCCGAAATTTGTGGATTAATCTCAAAAATTCATGAATGGTTTCTTATCTGGTGCATCACCTTTGTGGCTTGATATGCTAACTAATAAAATTTTTAATTTCACTAATCCTTTTAGATTAACATTTGGATAGTCCCAAAATCAAGGAATTGTCCAAAATTTCCTAATATGGTGTTTGCTTTAGAGAAGGACAAGAAATATAATCTAGAATAGACTCTTCAATCTGTTTGGAATGAGAGGTGGTGCATATAAATGTGGTAAGCTAAGGAAGCATGTTGAGTTCATGTGTTCTATAACAAGATCTAAGAGTCAAATACATACTCTCTCTTTTTTTTGTTTTTCCATCTTGCACCTAGAAGGACTTCTTATGAAGAGGGCATGTCATCGACTTGGACTATTGCTTTCCTTGTAAGCACTTGTAATACATTTTCATTAAACATCATTAGGAAAAAATTGGACTAAAAAGGGCCCTCTAAGAAGATCCATGTCATCACTTTGCTAGAAAAAAGAGGGTCGTGGTGGTGAACCTTATGTATCTTACGTCAAAACCCCCTACATGTGATATACCCTTGAGAAGCCAATTCTAAATCTACCACCTCCGATAAATTTGGAGTTTGATATGCTCAAGTTATGGCTTCCCACTAAAAGATAGATCTCAATGATTGTGAAATCCATGTTAAAGTCCTTGAAAAGTAGATTTTAAATCCGCCACCTCCTCTGATAGATTTGGAGTTGATATGCTCAAGTTAAGGCTTCTCCACTAAAAGGTATATTTCAATGATTGTGGTAGATTCTTAATCTACCACATCCAAAAAATTTGGAGTTGACATGCTCAAGTCATGGCTTCCCCACTAAAAGGTAGATTTTAATGATTGTGACATCCATGTAATGCACCAGTTGATATACTCAAAGACATTCGAATGTAAGATTTTGTATTACCCTTCATTATTTAGTTGCACCCTCTTCTAGACATTCGAATGTAAGATTTTGTATTTCCCTTCATTATTTAGTTGCACATTCTTCTAGTCATTCCAATGTAAGATTTTGTATTACCCTTCATTATTTAGTTGCACCTTCTTCTAGACATTCAAATGTAAGATTTTGTGTTGGTTATGGCTATTTATTTTCTTTATGCTTTTCATTTTGTTTTTTTGTTTTATATCTAGAAAGGCCTTTGGAATGAATCGATTGATGTATATTGTTTGTTTACTAGTTTAAATTTTATGAAGCAAGTTATTTGTGTTTTTTTAAAGATTGATTTCTATATTCAATGTCTATGATAGTCATTTCTACATTTGAATGACGAGGTTGTACAAATAAATTGTAAAGTATATTGAACTATTTTTGCTAGCACCCATTTCTCTATGAAAAGGTGGCTTTCATGATGGCAGTATTTATGTGGGCTAGATTCCTAAAAAATAGCCCTCACTACTTGGAGAATGGTGGCTTCCAATGGCTAGTATAGAGTGTAGTAGATTATAACATGCATGCGTCAATGATTGTGTACACTTTAGGGGTGATTACAAAAAGGAAGGGATTTATCAAATTTCAAACATAATTGGCAAGCATGCTAACAATGAATTCCAAATGAACCACATCCACATGTATTTAAAATTTGTGATGGAATGGAATGCTACATGTTGCTTAAAGAAGAAAGAATAAAGGAGGCCATTTTTAAAACTTGATTTTCACAACCTTTACACAAACTAGAGACAGTTAAACCATACTCACAACCTTTAAAACCTTTACACAACCTTTAAAACCTTTACACAAACTAGAGACAGTTAAACCATACTCACAACCTTCACACAAACCATAAACACCTAAACTATACATGTTTTTTGAAACATCACATCCACACTAAGTTTCCCAAGTGCAAGTGTCAATCAGCTACTTGAAGCATTGTAGTGCACATTGGAGTGCTTCTTAAACCATCAAACGTGGAATCTGCAATGTATGATGGTGTTTTTATATTGGAGGTGACAATGCTATATGACTTGTCAAAGAAAGAAAAAGCATTTGTTTATGCACAGAAGTTATGAGCAATGAAAAGACTTGGCAAAAGTGTTAAAACCTCCAAGTTATTGAGGGACTATTATCCACCAAACCGCCAACCCACCAATCCATCCATTTTTTTTTCTCGAGAACTTCTTTTTTCAAAGCCCCCTTTCGAGGGGATAGAGCCGAGCTAGAGGCGACACCACTCACATGGACAACCTTACGGTGTGAAGGCTCGAACCCAGGACCTCTTAGTATCACTAAAAAGCTTTAGCCAATTTTAATCTTTTTATTTCGTGTAGTATCAAATAGTGCCTAAATAATAATCCCTAAATAAAAATCGAGGGGGATCTTCCCACATGGTCGTAGTGAAAAAGGCTGCAAACGCTAGTCCGTCTATTTGATTAAAAAAATAAAAATAAAATTCACAGTTCACTACCGCAAATAATGGATTGGATATCCGTTTCAAATAAAAAGCACCCCAAAAATAAAATAAAATATGTGCAATCCGTATGTTGAAAAATAATGGTAGAGGGCGATGTTTGGCCGTGCTTGGGAAGGAAGGGCAAGGTGGAGGTTATAGAAGGAGTTGGAGTTTATGTGCTTGGGAAGGAAGGGCAAGCGAGGAGAAGCTTTCCTCTGTGTGTGTGTGTGAGTGAGTGAGAGAGAGAGAGAGAGAGAGAGAGAGAAGGAGCTTTCCTCTGTGTGTGAGAGAGAGATCGAGAGAGAGAGGAGAGAGAGAGAGGAGAGAGAGAGAGAGAAGGAGCTTTCCTCTGTGTGTGTGAGAAAGAGATCGAGAGAGAAGGAGCTTTCCTCTGTGTGTGTGTGTGTGTGTGTGTGAGAGAGAGAGAGAGAGAGAGAGAAAGATATGGGACTTCAGTCGAAGAAGACGCTTCTTGCAGAAGCTGCGTTGGCCTTTGCACTTGCGTTACTTGCCCACGCTGCCACCCCGCCTTCCAACCTCACTGTCTTCAACTACCTCTCTATCCAAGGCGCCAATAGCACCACCGCCTACAACTCAGCCCAATGTGGCCAGCCTCTCCTTCCCCAACCCAACTCCTTTGGCCAAACCTTCTGCTTCGACATGCCCTTGTTGGCCCAACCAGACCTTAACTCCCAGCTCCTTGGTAAAGTCCAAGGAACGTATGTGTTCGTCTCTCTCACGGGCGGTACCTTGTTTGTCAGTGAGAGCTTCACCATCAATAACTCTGTCAACCAAGGCACCTTCACCGGGGTTGGCTTGGAGCAGCTTGGCCAATTCAGCTCCAAGCCCATCACTGGTGGCACAGGTGACTTTGCCCTTGTCTCTGGTGTTGCCTTCACCACCCCCCTTAGCAATGGCACTGATAGCTATGGCAACTTCTACTCTTGGTTCATGTACAACTTCACCTTCCATTAAGGTTCATATCAACTTCTACTTATATAGGTTGGTCCTTCCTCTTCCCTCCTTTCATTTGGTTTTTTCATTGTTTGAATGCAAGAAAATCCCAAAAATCTACTCACAGAGTTGTGGGAAAAATAAGTAAAAACGTGTTGTAATGGATGGTGTTGAAGCTCAGACAATTTATCTTTGTAACATTTCAATTTATTGATGCCATACACACTTACTACAATGTTTTGTACCCCTTCATTGAATGCAATAAAAGTCCAAAAAGCCTCTCACAGGTTTGTGACTCAACACAAAGTCTTCCTTCTAATGGATGGTGTGGAAGCTCAAAAAGCACTTACCTCTATGACATTTCATTTTGTTGATGTCATTTGCACTCATTATGTTAAGAGAACCCCTTCATGTCAACAAATCATCGTTTATGTTTTTGAATCAATTTCATTTGCCACTCACGTGAGTATAATGTGCGTCGTTTGAATGAATGACCTAAAAGCATACCCTTTAAAACACTCACAATTTTTTTTTTCTTTGATTTGAGACGTGCATTATCCCTTTATGTTGTGTTCAATTATTCTTTGATGGAATGATATGTACCATTACTTTTTATAGGATATTGAATCTTAGAGAGTTTTTACTAACTCATATAGAATTGTGATATTGAATCTTAGAGAGTTTTTACTAACTCATATAGAATTGTGATATAAATCCACAATATGGTTAACTATATCTTAGGACAAAACAATGCTATTGGTGGACGGGTTTAACTAGAAACCAAGCAAGCAAGGATCGAGCAAGGGTCAAAACTGAGTGACATTAATCCAAGTAAGCCAGTAATAAATAGCCAAGATTGCTTGTTGTCTATGAAAAAATTGTGAGAGAATGAGAAAGAGAGACAATTTCTTCTTATTTGTAGAGATATATGAAACAAAAATTCCAAACTCTTTTTGGAAACCTAAAACATCACCATAAAGACAACCAACATCCAAGATATTTTTTAGCAAGTACCAAAACCTAGCCCTCTTTAGTCTCATGACCTATGAACTTGCAACCTGAATGACTCTTCTTTTCTTTTTTGGGCACTTGATCACAATACTTGTCTTCACATATTTGCTTTGCAACCTTTTTCGTAAAGCAAGGTAGCACACTACAAAAAATCAAGTGAGAAATATGAGTCACGACTCATTCAAACTCATAATAACATAACATGTTCTCACATAAGTCTCATGTTATTTGATAAGAGATATGTAAACAAACCCAAGGTAGATCCTTAAAAAATGATGTAAATAGAAACACTTCATAGCCATCTTATGTCATAGAATGTACGCAAGAATGTCACCAGCACAACCATCATCAAATCACGCATATAAACCTTGCATTGCCATATCACGTGATCCTAAGTGTCACTTGCAATGTCACATGATTCTAAATATCATAAAGCAAGTAACAAAATGTGGCTATATACTGTGAACATAAATGCCACACACCAAAGGAAGGACCTAACTAGGCAAAATGTCTTAGATTATAATCCATGTATCGAACCCAAAAAAGAATCCAACATAGCTCCAACGCTCGAGAGCAGAGTGTCTACTAATCAAAAGGGTAGACTTACGCCTCATCATCAACCTCATTGCCTGTGTTCTCCCTGTCTAAGGGGAAACTTGTTGGAATTAGGGTTGCAGGAATGCACACACAACTTCAAGAAGATGAGGAAGCTTGAGCACAACACAGTAGTGTATTATGAGTGCCAAAAATGAAAGATAACAAGCCCTAGAAGATAATGGGCGTATATACAATGCACGGGGGAAAAAACCTCCTAGTGAGGGAAAAAGTGCCCCGGCGGTCCTAAGTGTGTTCACACACATCACTACTATAATATGGTAACAAATCCCCCCTGGAGTGATGCGGTGAACAAGAGCTAGCACTCATGTATAGGGAAGTGTCTAGCTATGTGGACGAATCCACAAAAGGGAGTAAGCCCAAAGCTTTGCGAAAAGCTTCGAACTTCTCACGAGGTAGAGCCTTTGTGAAAAGGTCTGCAAGGTTATCCTGTGTTGGCACATAAGCCAAACTGATCTCTCCTGCAGAGAGTCTCTCCCTGACATAATGGTAGTGCACCTCAATGTGCTTCGTACGAGCATGGAACACTGGGTTCCGCGCAACTGCCAATGCGCTCTGACTGTCAGTGAAGATGGTGGTGGCAGATGGCTGCCCAACACCCAAATCAGCCATAAGGCGTCTGAGCCACACACACTCAACCGTAGCTGTGAAAGCTGCCCTGTACTCAGCTTCACAACTAGAAGTGGCCACAGTAGGCTGCTTCTTGCTCAACCATGATATGCATGAGCTTCCAAGCATGAAGCAAAAACCACTCGTGGACACGCGTGTGTCATAACAACCAGCCCAGTCAGAATCTGAAAAAGCATGTAAATCTGGCGGCAATGATCCCCCCTTGGGATAAAACAACCCAAGATGCCGAGTACCACTCAAATAGCGAAAGATACGCTTCACTGCCTGCCAATGCTTAATGCCTGGGCTATGCATAAATCTGCTCACCTGTGAGACTGCAAACTGAATGTCTGGCCTCGTAATGCATACATAAATGAGGCAACCAACAGCTGTCTGATAGAGTGTGACATCAAAGTGATCTCCAGCATCATGAAGACTCAACTTCAAACCTGTCTCCATTGGAGTAGCAATAGGCTTGCAGTCTTCAAGGCCAAATCTCCGCAACAATGTTTCAATATACTTTGTCTGACACAAAGCAATACCTCCATCACACTGCTTAAATTGTATCCCCAAATAATGATGCAAATGCCCCAAGTCTGACATCTCAAAAGAGGCATTCAAATCAGCCTTAAAATCAGCAATATGACTCTCATTTGGTCCTGTGAGCAGCATGTCATCGACATAGAGAGCAATGATTAGATGTACACCATCCACACGTTTAACATACAAAGTGCTTTCTGTTGGACTATTCTGAAACCCATGTGCAGTCAAATATGCATGTATTTTTTCATACCAAGCTCGTGGAGCTTGCTTTAAACCATATAAAGCCTTTTTTAACCTGCACACTTTGTTTTCCTGCCCTCTTTGAACAAAACCACGAGGCTGCGATACATACACCTCCTCATGCAAATCTCCATTTAAGAACGCAGTCTTTATGTCCAGCTGATGTACATTCCAACCATTATGAGCTGCTAATGCACAGATGCTACGAACAGTGGTCATACGACATGTGGGAGCAAAAGTCTCATCAAAATCAATGCCCTTCTCTTGAGCATAACCTTTTGCAACAAGCCTAGCCTTATGGCGATCCACTGTGCCATCAGGCTTACGCTTCAATTTGTATACCCACTTAGTGCCAATGGCCTTCTTGCCAAGGGGCAAGTCACATAAAGACCATGTACCATTCTTCATAATAGCATCGTATTCTGCTTGCATAGCAGCCATCCAATTTTCTGAACTTTGTGCCTCATCAAATGAAACAGGCTCACTTTCATCGCACATACTAGAAACAGCCAATGCATAACAATCTGATGCATAAGAGGCACCATGAGAGCCAGAACGAGTGCGACTAGACAAAGGGGCATCCAACTTGCTGTCATGCAAAGTCTGCACCAGCCATCTAGGCATATTCCTAGAGCCCTCAATCTCTTGTCTCTCATCCTCAAGTGCATCATGCACATCTGCATCAGATATAGGCTGATCTGTGCCATCATTTAAAACCTGCATAGGCTGAAAAACTGCCTCATGAGGTATTGCACTTGACTGTGCACCACTGAAAAGAGGCAACAATGTATCATAGACATCACGTGAGCTGATATCTGTCTCCTTAGTACATGAAACCAAGGGCTGAACTGCATCTTCCACAAATACAACATCACGGCTAACCAAAATGCGCTTTGTCTGTGGATGATACAAATGATAGCCTTTGCTCTCAGCACTATATCCAACAAAAATACATTTGACAGCTTTGTCATCCAATTTTCTGCGATGTTGCACAGGCACTAATGCATATGCCAGGCAACCAAAAACACGTAAATGGCCAACAGATGGCTTGCGGTTATGCCAAGCCTCATATGGAGTGACAACCTGTAATGCTTTGGTGGGACACCTGTTTAGTACATAAGTGGCACACATGACAGCCTCAAGCCAAAAACCATGTGGTAGACTTTGACTCTTAACCATACATCTTGCCATTTCCATGAGAGACCTGTTTTTTCTCTCAGCCACACCATTTTGCTGTGGTGTATACGGCACTGTACATTGGTGTTTTATCCCACGCTCAGCCAGAAATGCATTAAATTCTGAAGACATATACTCCCCCCCTCGATCTGAACAGAGGGTGCCCATCTTACTTTCTGACACATTTTCAGCCATAACCAAAAACTGTTTGAAGCACAAAAACACTTCGGACTTTGCCTTCAAAGGATATACCCATGCATGCCTGGTAAAATCATCAATGAAAGTCACGAAGTAAAGGTAGTTTCCAAATGATGGAGTTTGCATGGGACCACAAACATCACTGTGAACAAGCTGCAATCTGCGTTCAGCTCTCACTGATCCATCTTTGGGAAAGGAAGCACGCTGCATTTTACCCAATATGCAGCCCTCACAAACATGCTTGACAGGTGCCTCAAGCTTAGGCAAAGAAGACACCATTTCAGATTTCTGCAGGCGCAGCAAACTTGCAAAATTCAGATGACCAAAACGTGCATGCCACAGTTTTGCATCTGAAATAGCCTGCGTATCCATAATAGCACATGCTGAATCCTCTACACATTTGCCATCCATATTGAGCTTATACAGCCCTCGACATAGTGAACCAGATGCTACAATGATGTCACCACAAGAGAGATCATGAATAGTACATCTGTCATCCACAAATTTTACAACCAAACCTGTTTTGGCAAATGCGGAGACTGACAGCAGATTCTTTTTGATCCCTGGCACATACAATGCATCAAAAAGTGTAAAGGTGTTGCCATTTGCAACATTCAGCACAATCTTTCCAACTCCTTTAACGGGATAAGAGGAGTTATTGGCACAAGTGACAGTATTCCCTGTGGGAGCAGACTCAAGGAAAGTGAATAAACTGCGCTGCGAGGTGATATGCTTAGTGGCACCACTGTCAAAGTACCATACATCTGAATCTACTGCAGACATACATGTGTCATGCAAAGATGGGTCATAACTGCACTGCGCATTGAATGCCCATTCTGTATCTAGCACAACATTAGCAGATTCATTGTTAGAAGGAGAGGCATCTGCAACAGCCATACCAGCCTCTTTCTTCTTAGCCTCTTTCGCAGCCAGCTTAGGACACGCTTTGATGACATGATCATTTCCCTTACAGTACTTGCAAAATGTCTTCTGTTTGTCACCCTTCTTCTCATCTTTGTCTTCCTTCTTTGGTTGCGCAGCATTTGCAGATTTCTGCTTACTAGAAGAAAAGCCAGCTTTACCTTTCCCGCTTCTCTGACTAGCAACAAAAGCTTGATCTGCGACACGCATAATATTCCTGTTTTGCCTTGACTGGTCTTCTTGCAGCAAAACAGAAACTAACTCCTCAAATGATAAGGCATTGGGATTGCCTTTCATCATCAAGCGAAGAGTGGAAGCAAAACCCTGATAAGAATCTGGTAGACCATTCAAAACAGTCTGCACAAGTGAACTGTCTGACAGGATTTCATCTGCAGAAATGAGCTGCTCTTTGAAATCCTTGATCTTTGTCAAAAAGCTATCCATAGAATCACCTTCGTTCATATGCTCACTCTCCAACTGTTTTCGGAGGTAAGCAACACGAGCCTCATTTCTTGCCTGATACAATGTGGCAAGTACATCCCAAGCATCCTTAGAAGTCCTGCAAGAGCGAATATGTGGGATAATGGTACGTTTGACAGACAGCGCAATCAAGGCATGAGCCTGCGCATCTCTACCATCCCAACGAATCTGCTCTGCTGAAAGTGGTGGTTCTCGAACAGCTGCTACAGCACTTGTGCCTGCACCATCATCAACAGTACCTGTTTCTGATGTGTTTGCAGCATTCCCAGCCACAATAGGACGTGCATCAATACCCTGCACAATGTTCCATAACCCCTTTGCTACCAATACATGTCGCATCATATATGCCCACAATGGATAGTTGGTGCCATCCAACTTATCCTCAGCAGCCAACATGCGGAATACATCATTGTTGTCAGCCATGGCCAATGACTGTACTACTAGATGTAAATGCTGTCTGTAAGAGGTAAACCTGTATAAAATCGACCTGTGCTATGTAGCACAGACCAAAACAGACGAATGGGCACCTGTCCTGCAGATTTTAATCTTGACAGAAAATCTGCACAGTAGGACGATTTTGCCTGCGCAGTACTTGGAATGCAAAAACGGAGGGCGAAATGACTTCAGATCAAAATTCTGAAATGACCGAGCCCTACGGGCTCGCCCACGGCATATACTAACCTGCAGACGCTCGTGAAACCTCGTCGCAATCGGAGGAGATGAAGCGGTAGGTGCCGGTGATGCTGCCCGGGAGGAGGAAGCCTGCTCTGATACCAACTGTTGGAATTAGGGTTGCAGGAATGCACACACAACTTCAAGAAGATGAGGAAGCTTGAGCACAACACAGTAGTGTATTATGAGTGCCAAAAATGAAAGATAACAAGCCCTAGAAGATAATGGGCGTATATACAATGCACGGGGGAAAAAACCTCCTAGTGAGGGAAAAAGTGCCCCGGCGGTCCTAAGTGTGTTCACACACATCACTACTATAATATGGTAACAAAACTCTCATTGATGATGCTCAAACAACTCGCCACCAATGGCTGCAAAATGTGCTCCACTATCCCTAGATCACTATCAAAGCAATAGCAAGGTCGACCTGAAGCCATGCACACATGCATCAAGGGGGTTGTTCTCCCCAGGCTTGACATCCTAAGCAGATTACAAATCCCTCAATTTAGCACGTGAACACATGCCAATGGCCATAGCTACAACCCTACCTTGATTCCATATGGCCCATTTCCTATTCCAAGGCTTGTGGTTAGAGCAACAACCCTCCCATTAATTTAGGCATTTAAGGATAGGAAGTAGTGTGATAGGGGGTCGTCTCTAGGCATTAATGGAGCATTGGGATGCAAAATAGTTGTGTTTCATAACAACAAATGATTTCAAGAAAGGTTCTTGAAACCTAATATATGAATATATTCTTCTAAATTATAAAAGAAGATACTTTACAACGATATCGGATTGTGATGTGTGGTGCTTTAATCACTATTCATTAAAAATGAGGGTGTGCTTTTTGACAACATAAATATTTGCTCGTGTGCCATGTAAGCCCAATCTCTGCTCAGGACAGAGCAATGCTACATGTCATTGATTTTCTCTATTTTGGGTCTCCACGACTTCTTTCTCTGCATTTTTTTGATAAAGAAATCATATTGATTGAGAAAGAACTTCAAGAATACTTCTTTGTAGGGCCAAGATAATTATCTATAAGCTACTAGAATCTTGGCCCCATCACCTATGTGGAGAAGATTCAACTTGAAAGATCCCTGCCCCCTCTGCGCAATGAATTCTGGGGTGCTAGCAGCGGAAGTAGCACTTCTTGCACAAGGCAGAGCTTCTCACTCGGGGCCTCGCCCATGGATATTTGGACAAGAGACTAATCCCTCAGTTCTTCCAAAACCAAACTCGAAAAAACTTCCCTCGCCCAGCAGACATATGCGATTCCTCTGGGATATTTTATTCTAACGTAGTCAAGGTCTTCACTAACCAAACTGATCCAACCAAACCTGTAAGTCTCATGGTCAAATCAAGGAAGAGACTTGCTGTAAGATCCCTGTTCCCACCGAGCAACAGATTCGGGATACTGGCAACGGAAGTAGCACTTCTCGCACGGGACAGGGGTCCCACATTCGGGGCCTCACCCACAGATATCCGGATAAGAGACTAATCCATCGATTGTTCCAAAACCGAACGCGGAAAAACTTCCTTTACCGGAAAGCACGGGCGATTCCACCAAGATAACTTTTTACTCTAACGTAGTCAAGATCATTTCTGATCGAGCTGATCCAATTGCATCTATAAGATACTTGGTTAGATCAAGGAAGAAACTTGCACTTGGATCATTGGGATCAACGCTTTTTTCCCCATTCAAGAGGCACAGCCGTTGATTCCTATCCATAGAACAGTTACTGTCCGGGATTTATTTTATCTATCATAAAAACAAAAGTTTGAGTCTCGATTTACGGATCCATCAGTCTAGCCTAACCCCATTCGAGCCCATGGGTTAGCTGTTGGAATTAGGGTTGCAGGAATGCACACACAACTTCAAGAAGATGAGGAAGCTTGAGCACAATACAGTAGTGTATTATGAGTGCCAAAAATGAAAGATTACAAGCCCTAGAAGATAATGGGCGTATATACAATGCACGGGGGAAAAAACCTCCTAGTGAGGGAAAAAGTGCCCCGGCGGTCCTAAGTGTGTTCACACACATCACTACTATAATATGGTAACAAATCCCCCCTGGAGTGATGCGGTGAACAAGAGCTAGCACTCATGTATAGGGAAGTGTCTAGCTATGTGGATGAATCCACAAAAGGGAGTAAGCCCAAAGCTTTGCGAAAAGCTTCGAACTTCTCACGAGGCAGAGCCTTTGTGAAAAGGTCTGCAAGGTTATCCTGTGTTGGCACATAAGCCAAACTGATCTCTCCTGCAGAGAGTCTCTCCCTGACATAATGGTAGTGCACCTCAATGTGCTTCGTACGAGCATGGAACACTGGGTTCCGCGCAACTGCCAATGCGCTCTGACTGTCAGTGAAGATGGTGGTGGCAGATGGCTGCCCAACACCCAAATCAGCCATAAGGCGTCTGAGCCACACACACTCAACCGTAGCTGTGAAAGCTGCCCTGTACTCAGCTTCACAACTAGAAGTGGCCACAGTAGGCTGCTTCTTGCTCAACCATGATATGCATGAGCTTCCAAGCATGAAGCAAAAACCACTCGTGGACATGCGTGTGTCATAACAACCAGCCCAGTCAGAATCTGAAAAAACATGTAAATCTGGCGGCAATGATCCCCCCTTGGGATAAAACAACCCAAGATGCCGAGTACCACTCAAATAGTGAAAGATACGCTTCACTGCCTGCCAATGCTTAATGCCTGGGCTATGCATAAATCTGCTCACCTGTGAGACTGCAAACTGAATGTCTGGCCTCGTAATGCATACATAAATGAGGCAACCAACAGCTGTCTGATAGAGTGTGACATCAAAGTGATCTCCAGCATCATGAAGACTCAACTTCAAACCTGTCTCCATTGGAGTAGCAATAGGCTTGCAGTCTTCAAGGCCAAATCTCCGCAACAATGTTTCAATATACTTTGTCTGACACAAAGCAATACCTCCATCACACTGCTTAAATTGTATCCCCAAATAATGATGCAAATGCCCCAAATCTGACATCTCAAAAGAGGCATTCAAATCAGCCTTAAAATCAGCAATATGACTCTCATTTGGTCCTGTGAGCAGCATGTCATCGACATAGAGAGCAATGATTAGATGTACACCATCCACACGTTTAACATACAAAGTGCTTTCTGACACATTTTCAGCCATAACCAAAAACTGTTTGAAGCACAAAAACACTTCGGACTTTGACTTCAAAGGATATACCCATGCATGCCTGGTAAAATCATCAATGAAAGTCACGAAGTAAAGGTAGTTTCCAAATGATGGAGTTTGCATGGGACCACAAACATCACTGTGAACAAGCTGCAATCTGCGTTCAGCTCTCACTGATCCATCTTTGGGAAAGGAAGCACGCTGCATTTTACCCAATATGCAGCCCTCACAAACATGCTTGACAGGTGCCTCAAGCTTAGGCAAAGAAGACACCATTTCAGATTTCTGCAGGCACAGCAAACTTGCAAAATTCAGATGACCAAAACGTGCATGCCACAGTTTTGCATCTGAAATAGCCTGCGTATCCATAATAGCACATGCTGAATCCTCTACACATTTGCCATCCATATTGAGCTTATACAGCCCTCGACATAGTGAACCAGATGCTACAATGATGTCACCACAAGAGAGATCATGAACAGTACATCTGTCATCCACAAATTTTACAACCAAACCTGTTTTGGCAAATGCGGATACTGACAGCAGATTCTTTTTGATCCCTGGCACATACAATGCATCAAAAAGTGTAAAGGTGTTGCAATTTGCAACATTCAGCACAATCTGTCCAACTCCTTTAACGGGATAAGAGGAGTTATTGGCACAAGTGACAGTATTCCCTGTGGGAGCAGACTCAAGGAAAGTGAATAAACTGCGCTGCGAGGTGATATGCTTAGTGGCACCATTGTCAAAGTACCATACATCTGAATCTACTGCAGACATACATGTGTCATGCAAAGATGGGTCATAACTGCACTGCGCATTGAATGCCCATTCTGTATCTAGCACAACATTAGCAGATTCATTGTTAGAAGGAGAGGCATCTGCAACAGCCATACCAGCCTCTTTCTTCTTAGCCTCTTTCGCAGCCAGCTTAGGACACGCTTTGATGACATGATCATTTCCCTTACAGTACTTGCAAAATGTCTTCTGTTTGTCACCCTTCTTCTCATCTTTGTCTTCCTTCTTTGGTTGCGCAGCATTTGCAGATTTCTGCTTACTAGAAGAAAAGCCAGCTTTACCTTTCCCGCTTCTCTGACTAGCAACGAAAGCTTGATCTGCGACACGCATAATATTCCTGTTTTGCCTTGACTGGTCTTCTTGCAGCAAAACAGAAACTAACTCCTCAAATGATAAGGCATTGGGATTGCCTTTCATCATCAAGCGAAGAGTGGAAGCAAAACCCTGATAAGAATCTGGTAGACCATTCAAAACAGTCTGCACAAGTGAACTGTCTGACAGGATTTCATCTGCAGAAATGAGCTGCTCTTTGAAATCCTTGATCTTTGTCAAAAAGCTATCCATAGAATCACCTTCGTTCATATGCTCACTCTCCAACTGTTTTCGGAGGTAAGCAACACGAGCCTCATTTCTTGCCTGATACAATGTGGCAAGTACATCCCAAGCATCCTTAGAAGTCCTGCAGGAGCGAATATGTGGGATAATGGTACGTTTGACAGACAGCGCAATCAAGGCATGAGCCTGCGCATCTCTACCATCCCAACGAATCTGCTCTGCTGAAAGTGGTGGTTCTCGAACAGCTGCTACAGCACTTGTGCCTGCACCATCATCAACAGTACCTGTTTCTGATGTGTTTGCAGCATTCCCAGCCACAATAGGACGTGCATCAATACCCTGCACAATGTTCCATAACCCCTTTGCTACCAATACATGTCGCATCATATATGCCCACAATGGATAGTTGGTGCCATCCAACTTATCCTCAGCAGCCAACATGCGGAATACATCATTGTTGTCAGCCATGGCCAATGACTGTACTACTAGATGTAAATGCTGTCTGTAATAGGTAAACCTGTATAAAATCGACCTGTGCTATGTAGCACAGCCCAAAACAGACGAATGGGCAACTGTCCTGCAGTTTTTAATCTTGACAGAAAATCTGCACAGTAGGACGATTTTGCCTGCGCAGTACTTGGAATG